>NC_052151.1:208913611-209277298 GCF_902713615.1 Scyliorhinus canicula
AAATAAATCAGGAATCCCCCATAGCCCCCATTAACATCCATCACCCCTCTCCCCCAATTAATGTTCAATGTTATCCAATTCTTGAAAGTGCAGAATGAATAATGCCCATGAATTGTAGAACCCCTCTGTCCTTCCCCTCAGTTCAAACTTAACCTTCTCAAGAGTCAAGAATTCCAACAGATCCCTCCCCCCGCCACGCCAGGGCACAGGGTGGAGAGGCTGCTCTCCAACCCATCAGGATCTGTCTTCGGGCAATCAACGAGGCGAAGGCTACAACATCTGCCTCCGCACCCGTTTCCAACCCTGGCCGGTCCGACACCCCGAATATGGCCTCCCGGGGGCCCGGGTACAATTTCACGTGCACCACTTTAGAAATTACCCTACAAACCTCCTTCCAGTCATCCTCTAGCTTTGGACAGAACCAAAACATATGAACGTAATTAGCGGGTTTCCCCCCTCCGCAACATTCACACACATCTTCAACTCCTTCAAAGAATCAGCTCATCCTCACGCTCGTGAGGTGTGCTCTGTACATCACCTTCAGCTGTATCAGCCCCAACCTTGCGCACGAGGTGGGGCATTCACTCTCCGGAGCACCTCACACCAGAACCCCTCCTCCATATCCTCTCTCAACTCTTCCTCCCACTTTGCTTTGATTCCCTCCAGTGCTGTCTTCTCTTCCAAAATAGCTCCGTAGACCTCTGGTGCTATCCCCTTCTCCAGTCTCCCTGTCGTCAGCACCTCCAGCAATGTGGAGGCCGGCTCCTCCGGGAAGCTCTGTATTTCCTTTCTGGCAAAATCTCGAACCTGCATGTATCTCAACGTTTCCCCCTGCTCCAGCCCATACTTCTCTTCCAGCTCCTTCAATCCTGCGAACCGACCCCAAAGAAACAAATCTTTTAGTGTCTTAATCCCCTTCTCCTCCCATTTCCAAAACTTTCCATCCCACCTCCCTGGCTCAAATCTGTGGTTCCCCGAATCGGCATTTCCCTTGACCCTGCCCCCAACCCGGTGTTGGTGAAACCGCCTCCAAATTCTCAATGAAGCTATTATTACCAGACTCGCTGAGTACTTCCCGGGCTATCGCGAGCGGCGCTGTTGCTAGTGCTTTCAATTCTGACCCCCTGCACAAACTCTCCTCCATTCTGACGCACAGGGAATCAACCCCTCTTACCCAGCTCCGCACCTTCTCCACATTCGCTGCCCAGTAGTAATACATCAGGCTGGCCTATAATTAGCTGTTTTCTACTTCCCTTCTTGAACAGAGGGGCTTTTTTGCTACTTTGCAATCTGATAGAACTTTCCAGAATCTAGCGAATTATTGGAAATTAACACCAACGCATCTTCTACTCTCATTATCCACTTTTAAGACCCGAAGGTGAAGCCCATCAGGACTTGGAGACTTGTCAGCCAGAAGCTCCATTAGTTTGCTCACAACTGGAAACATAGAAAATAGGAGGAAGTCAGGTAATTCTGCCCTTTGAGCCTGCTCTGCTATTAATTCTGATCATGGCTGATCATCCAACTCAATAGCCTGACCCCGTCTTCTCTCTCTCTGTCTCTCTCCCCTCCCACTCCCCAAATCCTTGATCCAACCTCTCCTCAAGTGCTGCATCTAATAGCTTCTTGAAAATAGAGTTTTGGCCTCAACTGTTTTCTGTGGTCGCAAATTCCACAAACCAACCACTCTCTGGGTGAAGGAATTTCTCCTCATCTGAGTCCTGGATGGTCTGCCCTGTATCCTCAGACTATGATGCCTAACTCTGGACACCCTCTCCATCGGGAAGATGCTTCTTGCATCTACCTGTCTAGTCCTGTTAGAATGTGAAAGGTGTCTATGACAGTCCCCTCATTCTTCTAAACTCCAGCATACAATCCTAACCGTCTCATTTCTTCTCATACATCATTCCTGCCATCCCAGGAATAAGTTTGGTAAACCTTTTCTGCACTCTCTGTAGCAAGAACATCCTTTTTGACCTAAATTGCATACAATATTCCAGATGTGGTCTCACCAGGTCCTATATAATTTCAGCAAGACATCCATGCTCCTGTACTCGAATCCTCTTGCAATGAAGGCCAGCATACAATTTACCTTCTTTCTTAGGAACATAGGAATTCGGAGCAGAAGTAGACAATTGAGCCTGCTCCGCCATTCAATCAGATAATGGCTGATCTCTTCCTGGTCTTGGGTCCACCTTTCTTCCTGTTCCCCATATTCCTTTAACCCTTTTTAAAAATCACACAAACCTGCCTCCCATCCATTGACTCTATCTACACCACCCACTGCCTGGGAAAAGCGGGCAGCGTAATCAAAAGACCCCTCCCACCCGGCTTATTCACTCTTCCAACTTCTTCCATCGGGCAGGAGATACAAAAGTCTGAGAACACGCACAAATAGACTCGACCAGCTTCTTCCCCGCTGTTACCAGACTCCTAAACGACCCTCTTATGGACTGACCTGACTAATACTACACTCATGTATTCTTCACCCGATGCCGGTGTCTTGGGCGGAATTCTCCCCAAGGCCCGACGCCGTCGTGAAACCCGGAGAGGTTCACGACGGCGTTGGAGGCCTCTCCTGGCCCCCTATTCTCCCCCCGGCGGGGGGCTAGGAGGGCCGTGCCGGGAAACCCGGCCGCAGGGCCTTGTCGCTGGCATCAAGGCCCGGCGCGCCGAGAATGACGCAGCCGACGCGCCTAATGACGTCAGCCGCGCATGCGCAGGTTGGCCGGCTCCAACCCGCGCATGCCCGGTTGCTGTCTTCCCCTCCGCCGCCCCACAAGATGTGGCAGCTTGATCTTGCGGGGCGGCGGAGGGGAAAGAGTGCGTCCCAATGAGACTCCGGCCCGACGATCGGTGGGCACCGATCGCGGGCCTATCCCCTCACGAGCACGGTCGTGGTGCTCAGTCCCCTCTAGGCCCCCCACAAGCCCCAAACGGGCATCTCACGCTGTGTTCACGACGGCAGCGACTAGATGTGGTTGCCGCCGTTGTGAAACGGTCGCGAACGGCAGGCCGCTCGGCCCATCCGGGTCGGAGAATCGCGGGCCGCCGTGAAGAATGGCGGCCCGCGATTCTCGGGACACGCCATTTTGGGGGGGGTGGGAGAATCGCGGGAGATGCGAGAGCGGACCTCCCGCGATTCTCCCACCGGCGTGAGGAGCGGAGAATTCCGCCCCTTATGTATTTACATTGAGGACCTTGTGTTGCCCTATTATGTACTTTTTATTTTCCTTTCTTTTCATGAACTAAATGATCTGTTTGAGCTGCTTGCAGAAAAATACTGCACCTCGGTTCATGTAAACAAATCCAATCCAATCTATCTCTCTCTTGAAACCATTTAATGATTCGGACTCATCGCAAGATGGGACAGCGAGTTCCACAAATTCACCACCCTCTGCGCACAATTGTGCCTCCTCATCTCAGTTTTGAATCTACCGCCTCTCAACCTATATCTGTGACCTCTCGTTCTAGATTGGCCCACAAGGGGGAACATTTGGTCTATATTTACATTATCAATCCCTTTTAGTATTTTATACACCTCGAGCAGATCCCCTCTCATCCTTCTAAACTCTAGCGAGTATAAGCCCAAACTGTTTAATCTCTTATACGTCAACCCCTTCATCCCCGGAATCAATCTGGTGATCCTCCTCTGAACTGCTTCCAATACCACCACATCCTTCCTGAAATAAGAGAGCAAAACTGGACACAATACTCCAGAAGTGGTCTCACCAACACCGTATACAATTGCAACAACACTTCTCTACTTTTATACTCCAGTCGTTTTGCAATGAACGCTAACATTCCATTTGCCTTTCTTATTACATTTTGTACCTGCATACCGACTTTCTGCGATTCAAGAACAAAGACACCCAGATCCCTCTACCCTCAGACACATTTTGAATCTGCTTTCCATTTAGATAATAATTTGCCTGATTATTTTTTCAGCCAAAATGGATATCCTCACACTTATCCACATTAAATTCCATCTGCCAAATTTTGGCCCAATCTCCTGGCTATCTATATCCGTCTGTGAAATCTGTATCTTATCTTCACTGCCTGCCTTCCCACCTATTTTAGCATCCTCTGCAAATTTTGCTTTGTTACACTCTGTCCCTGCTTGCAGATCATTTATATAGATTGTAAACAGTTGAGGTCCAAGGACTGACCCCTGCAGCACCCCGTTAGTTATACTTCGCCAGCCAGAGAAGGAGCCATTTTACCAGACCCTCTGCTTTCTGTCAGTCAGCCAATCCTCAATCCAATCTAGTATTCTACCCCAGTCCTCTTCTGGATCAATCTTTTATGTGGCACCTTGTCAAAAGCCTTCTGGCCTGCTGCTGCACCTGAATGCTTACCTTCAGCGACTGGTGTATGAGGGCACTCGGGTCTCGTTGCACATTCCCCTCTCCTAATTTATGGCCATTTAGATAATTTGCCTTCCTGCTACCAAAATGAATAACCTCATATTTATCCAAATTACACTGTTTCTGCCATTCATTTGCCCACTTACTCAACTTGTTTAAATCACACTGAAAGATCTCTGCATTCTCCTCACATTTCATCCTCCCACCCAGGGAGTGTCATGTGCAAATTTGGAGATATTACATTTCTTTCCCTCATCTAAATCGTTGATATATAATGTGAATAACTGGACTTCCAGCACCAATCCCTGCGGTATCCCACTTATCACTGCTTGCCATTTGTAAAAAGACATTTTCATTCCCAATCTCCCAGTCTTTGTTTCCTGTCTGCCAACCAGTTTTCTGTCAATCTCAATATACTACCCTTAATACCACGACACGCTAATCTCTTACGTGGGACTTGTCGAAAGCCTTCTGAAAATCCATCTAAACCACATCCACTTCTATGGCTCCCCTTCATCAACTGTATTAGTTAAATCCTCGAAGAATTCCAGTAGATTTGTCAAGCATAATTTCCCTTTCATAAATCCATGCTGTCCGATCCTACCACCGTTTTCCAAGTGCTCTGCTGTAAAATCTTTGCTAATGGTTCTAGAATGTTCCCACTACCGATATTAGGCTGACTGGTCTATGAGTCCCTGCTTTCTCTCTATCTCCCATTTTAAATAGTGGGGCTACACTAGCTACTCTCCAATCTGTAGGAACTGTTCCAGAGTCTATAGAATCTTGGAAGATGACCACCAATGCATTAACTATTTCTCGGGCTCTTCCTTAAGTAGATATAGATTATCAGGCCTTCAATCCCATCAATTCTGCCAATACCATTTCTCTACTAATACTGATATCCTTCAGTTCCTCCCTCTCACTAAACCCTGTATTCCCCAACATTTCTGGTGTGTTATTTGAGTCCTCCTTCGTGAAGACAGAACCAAGATAGGCATTTAATTGGTCAGCCATTTCTTTGTTCCCCATTATAAATTCCCCTGTTTCTGACTGCAAGGGACCTACATTTGTCTTCAACAATCTTTTTCTCTTCACATACCTATGGGAACTCTAAGACTAGCATTTTAAACTTACATAAGGGCATGAAAGCCGAGCAAGGTGAACTGAACAAGGATATTAGGCTATGGGATAGATCAATAGAGAAATAGTGGAAGACATTTAAAGGGATATTTATATCTCCAGTTTTTATGTTCCCTGCAAGCTTGCTTTCATACTCTATTTTCCCCTTCTTAATCAACCTCTCGGTCCTCTTTTGCTGAATTCTAAACTGCTCCCAATCCTCAGGTCTGTTGTTTCCTTGACCAATTTGGATGCTTCTTCCTTGGATATAATATTGTTTCTAATTTCTCATGTAATCCATTGTTTGGCCACCTTTGGCCACTGCTTCCCCAGTGATTATAACTTCACCAAATTCCTCTCTCCCCTTCACCTCCCAATTTACAGATATTACAGGAATGTTTCTTGTATCCTCAATGGTGAATACAGAAACAAAATATCCGTTTATCTCTTCCACCATTTGCTTATTACCTACTATTAACTCCCCATTCTCACTCTCCAGAAGACCAACACTCACTTTTTACTTGCTCTTT
This sequence comes from Scyliorhinus canicula, assembly GCF_902713615.1. Classification (NCBI taxonomy): domain Eukaryota; kingdom Metazoa; phylum Chordata; class Chondrichthyes; order Carcharhiniformes; family Scyliorhinidae; genus Scyliorhinus; species Scyliorhinus canicula. The sequence continues at coordinate 208,919,628 of NC_052151.1, forward strand.
TTCTGTTTAAATACCTGTAGAAACTCGCGCTTTCTGTTTTTACATTTTTAGCTTGCTTTCTCTTGCTAATTTCTTTCTCCTGATTAACCTTTTAGTAATTCTCTGCCCCTCCTTATATTCTCCCCAATCACCTGACCTGCCACTCATCTTTACGCAGTTGTACGTTTTTTTCCTTAAGGTTAATGCTGTCCTTAACATTTTTAGTTAAATATGGATGATGGCTCTTCCCTTTGGAGGAGATAATATATCCCTTTAAATCTCTTAAATGCTTCTCTATTGATCTATCCCCTAGCCTAGTATCCCAGTTCACTTTACCTTGCTCGGTTTTCATTACCATATAGTTGCCCTTATTTAAGTTTAAAAGACTGTCCTAGATCCACTCTCCTGCCTTTCAAACTGGATGTAAAGTTCACTCCTGTTGTGGTCGCTGTCACCTGGGAGTGCTTTAACTCTGCAGTCAGTAATTAATCTTGTCACGTTACACAATGCCAAATCTAAAATAACCTGCTGTCTGGTTGGTTCCAGACGTGTTGCACTAAGAAACTATCTTGAAATCATTCTGACAACTCCTCAGCCACGTTACTATTGCCAAACTGGTTTTTCCAGTTTACATGTAAGTCATCCATCCATGATTATTGCCGTTCCTTTATCACAAACACACACTATTTGTTGTATATTTTGCCTTGCATTGTGGTTACTGTTAGGGAGCCTGTAGACCACTCCCAACTCGTGACTTTTTTCCCTTTCTGTTAGCCTGATTGATATTATTTCTTCTCCACCAACCCATCCCGAACCATCCATCTCTCTGTCTTCAGGCTGGAGGAAAACAGATTGTCAGATTCTTGTGCTGAGGATCTCGCCTTCGCTGTCAGTACTAACTGGTCACTGAAGGATCTGAACCTGAGTAATAATAAACTGGGAGATTCTGCAGTGAGACTATTGTCTGTGGCTCTAAGGAATCCGGAACGCAAAATCCAGAAACTGGGGTAGGTAACGACCTGTGTGAGATTGTGATAATGAATCCAGAAACTGGGGTAGGTAACGACCTGTGTGAGATTGTGTTTACAATAACACAATGCCTGACGCTGTACATTAACATTACAATCAATAAGAGCATTGGTAATAAGCACTGGGATTCATCCAGATTCATATTGTCTCTGATTTCCAGACTGGCTGACGCCTGTCTCACAGGTTCTTGTGCAGAGGTTCTCGTCTCCGTTCTCAATACAAACCAGTCACTGACGGATCTCAACCTGAGTGGTAATAAACTGGGAGATTCAGGAGTGAAACTATTGTGTGAGGCTCTGAGGAAACCGGACTGTAAAATACAGAAACTGGGGTAAGTACCAGATTGTGTAAGATTATGTTTATACATAGAACAGTGCAGCACAGTACAGGCCCTTCGGCCCACAATGTTGTGCCGATAATTTATTCTAATCTGAGATCAACCTAACCTACACCCCTTCAATTTACTGCTGTCCATGTGCCTGTCCAAGAGTAGCTTAAATCTCCCCAATGACTGACTCCACCACCTCCGCTGGCAGTGCATTTCATGCACCCACCACTGTGTGTAAAGAACCTCCCTCTGACATCTCCCCATACCTTCCTCCAGTCACCTTAAAATTATGTCCCCTTGTGACAGCCATTTCCGCCCTGCGGAGAAGTATCTGGCTATCCAATCTATCCATGCCTCTCATCACCTTGTACACTTCTATCAAGTCACCTCTCTGCCTTCTTCGCTCAAGTGAGAAAAGTCCTAGCCCCCTCAACCTTTCTTCATAAGACATGCCCTCCAGTCCAGGCAGCATCCTGGTAAATCTCCTCTGCACCCTCCTATGCATCCACATCCTTCCTATAATGAGGCAACCAGAACTGGACACAATAGTCCAATAGTGGTCTAACCACGGTTTTATAAAGCGGCAGCAAAACCTCACGGCTCTTAAACTCAATCGCCCAGTTAATGAAAGCCAACACATCATACACCTTAACAACCCTATCAATCTGGGTGTAAACTTTGATGGATCTATGTACGTGGACCCCAAGATCCCATTGTTTCTCCACACTTCTAAGAATCCTGCCTTTAACCCTGTATTCAGCATTCAAATTTGACCTTCTAAAATGAATCACTTCACATTTATATAAGTTGAACTCCATCTGCCACTTCTCAGCCCAGTTCTACATCCTGTCAATGTCCTGTTGTAACCTGCAACAGCCCTTGACACTTTCTACAACTCCACCAACCTTCGTGTCATCGGCAAACTTACAAATCCACCCTTCCACTTCCTCATCCAAATCATTTATAAAAACCACAAAGAGCAGAGGTCCCAGAACAGATCCCTGCGGGACACCACTGGTCACCGACCTCCAGGAAGAATATTTTCCATCCACTGCCACTCGCTGTCTTCTTTCGGCCAGCCAACTCTGTATCCAGACAGCCAAATTTCCCTGTATCCCATGCCCCCTAACTTTCTGAATGAGCCTACCATGGGAAACTAATCAAATGCCTACTGATGTCCATATACACCACATCCACTGGTGTAGTAACTGTTATAATAACTGGATGTCTGACATTATGTTGTTAATAAGACCATAAGACATAGGAGGAGAATTAGGCCACTCGGCCCATTGAGTCTGCTCCGCCATTCAATCATGGCTGATACTTTTCGCATCCCTATTCTCCTGCCTTCTCCCCATAGCCCCATATCCCCTTATTAATCAAGAACCTATCCATCTCTGTCTCAAAACACTCAGTGAATTGACCTCCACAGCCTTCTGTGGAAAAGAGTTCCACAGATTCACCACCCTCTGGCTGAAGAAATTCCTCCTCATCTCTGTTTTGGAGGATCGTCCTTTTAATCTGAGATTGTTTCCTCTGGTTCTAGTTTTTCCTACAAGTGGAAATATCCTCTCCATGTCCACTCTATCCAGGCCTTGCAGTGTCCTGTAAGTTTCAATAAGATCCGCCCTCATCCTTCTAAAGTCCAACGAATAGAGATCCAGAGTCCTTAACCATTTCTCATATGACAAGCTCTTCATTCCAGGGATTGTTCTTGTGAACCTCCTCTGGACCCTTTCCAAGGCCAGCATATCCTTCCTTGGATACCGGCCCAAAACTGCTCACAGTACTCCAAATGGGGTCTGACCAGAGCCTTATACAGCTTCAGGAGTACATCCCTGGTCTTGTATTCTCGCCCTCTTGACATGAATGCTAACAATGCATTTGCCTTCCTAACTGCCAACTGAACCTTAAGAGAATCGTGAACAAGGACTCCCAAGTAACTTTGTGATTCTGACTTCCTAAGCATTTCCCCATTTAGAAAATAGTCTTATGTCTTCATTCCTCACACTTGTCCACATGGATGAAAGTGGAATAGTGTAGGTCAGATAGGCTTCAGATGGTTTCACAGGTCGGCGCAACATCAAGGGCCGAAGGGCCCGTACTGCGCTGTAATGTTCTATGTATTCCATCTGCCATTTCATTGCCCACTCTCCAAGCTATTCAAGTCTTTCTGCAGCCCACCTGCTTCCTCAATACTACCTGCCCCTCTACAGATCTTTGTACAATCTACAAACTGAGCAACAGTGCCTTCAATTCCTTCTTCCAGATCATTAAAGTATATTGTGAAAAGTTGTGGTACCAGCACCGCCCCCGGAGCACACCACAAGTCACCGGCTGCCATCCTGAAAAAGATCCCTTTATCCTCGCCATCTGCCTTCAGCCAGTCAGCCAATCCTCTATCCATGCCAGGATATTCCCCTCAGCATCATTGGCTTTTAACTTATTTAACAGTTTCCGAGGCGGCATCTTGTCAAAGGCCTTCTGGAAATCCAAATAAATCACGTCCACTGATTCTCCTTTGTCTAACTTCCTTGTTAACTACTCAAAGAACTCTAACAGATTTGTCAGACATGACCTCCCTTTGACAAAGCCGTGCCGACTCAGTCCAATTTTATCATGCACTTCCAATCTCCGCAATCTCATCTTTAATAACAGACTCTAAAATCTTACCAATTACCAAAGTCAGGCTAACCAGCCAATAATTTCCCATCTTCTGCCTCTCTCCCTTCTTAAACAGCAGTGTTACATTAGCCACTTTCCAGTCCTCTGGGACCTTCCCTGCCTCCAGTGATTCCTGAAAGATCACCACCAATGCCCCAACAATCTCCTCAGCTATCTGTTTTAGAATCCTGGGGTATAGTCCATCCAGTCCAGATGACTTATCCACCTTCAGACCTTTCAGTTTCCCAGAACCTTCTCCTCAGTGATGGCCATTGCACTCGACCCTGCTCCCTGATTCTCCTGGAGCTCTGGCATCCCACTGGTGTCTTCCACCGTGAAGACTGATGCAAAGTAACTATTCAGTTCCTCTGCCAATTCTTTGTTTCCTATTGTTACTTCTCCAGCCACATTTTCCAGTGGTCCAATGTCTATTTTTGCCTCTATCTTACCTTGTATATATTGAAAAAAAACTCTTCCTATCTTCTTTTATATTACTAGCTAGCTTGCATTTATATTTCACCTTCTCCCTTATTGCTTTTTTAGTTGTCCTCTGCTCGCTTTTAAAGGCTTCCCAATCCGCTGGCTTCCCACTAATTCTCGCCATTTTGTATGCTTTTTCTTTTATGCTGTACTTGACTGCGGTCGTCAGCCATGGATGCCTTGTCCTCCCCTTACATGTTTCGTCCTCCTTGGGATGAATTTCTGTTTTGCCTCTCGCATAACCCCAAAAACTCTTGCCATTGCTGTTCCACTGTCTTCCCTGCTAGGCTCCTTTTCCAAATAAACTCTGACCAGCTCCTTCCTCATGTCTTTGTAGTTACCCTTATTTAATTGTAATACTGTTACATCTGATTGCAGCTTCTCCCTCTCAAACTGCAGGGTAAATTCTATCATATTGCGGTCACTGCTCCCTCAGGGTTTCTTCACCTTAAGTTCCCTAATTAAGTCTGCCTCATGACACATCACCAAATTCAGAATTGCCTGTTCCCTAGTGGGCTCTGTCACAAGCTGCTCCAATAAAACATCTCTTAGACATTCCATAAATTCCATTTCTTGGGATCCACTACCAACCTGATTTGCCCAGATCATCTGCATACTGAAGTTCCCCATGATTATTGTAATATTGCCTTTTTTTCGTATCTCCTGATTTATTTTCTGCCCCACATCCTGACTACTGCGCGGGGGCCTGTACATAACTCTCATCAAGGTCCTTTTTACCTTTGCGATTCCTCAACTTTATCCACAGAGATTCTATGCCTTCTGATTCTATATCGCTCCTTGCTATTGACTTCATTCCTTACTAACAATGCAACCCCGCCCCGTTTGCCCATCTGCCTGTCCTTTCGATAGGACACATATCCTTGTACATTTAGATCCCAGCCCTGATCCCCTGGCAGCCACGTCTCTGTGATGCTCGGAACATCGTACCAGCTGATTTCAATTGCGCAACAAGCTCAATTACCTTGTTCCGTATACTATGCGCATTAAGGTACAATATCCTCAGTCCTTCATTGACCACCTCCCTTCTCAACTTGTCACCTTTTTTGCTCTGCCTGAGGGTGGTGATGTTCTCTTATTTTTGTTCTCTATTTCCCCTTCTGGTTCCCATCCCCCTGCCATACTAGTTTAAATCCTCCCGAGTGACACTAGCAAACCTCCTAGCCAGGATATTGGTGCAACTCCAGTTTAGATGCAACCCGTCCTTCTTGTACAGGTCCCACCTACCCCGGAAGAGATCGCAATGGTCCAGAAGTCTGAAACCCTCCCTCCTACACCACCAGTTTAGCCACGTGTTCAGCCGCACTATCCTCCTATTTGTAGCCTCACTGGCATGTGGCACAGGGAGTAATCCTGAGATTATAACCTTAGACATCCTGCTTCTTAGCTTACTGCCTAACTCCCTGAACTCCTTCTGCAGTATCTCATCACTCTTCCTGCCTATGTCGTCAGTACCTCTGGCTGTTCACCCTCCCCCTTCAGGGGAGGGTGTTCGTTCAGAGGCATCCTTGACCCTGGCACCAGGGAGGCAACATACGTCCACAGAAGCGCCTATCTGTGCCCCTTATTATAGAGTCCCCTATAACTATCGCTCTTCTGTACTTTGCGCTCCTCTGCTGAGCAACAGAGCCAGTTGTAGTGCCACTGTTCTGGCTGCTGTTGTTTTCCTCTGATAGGCTATTCCCCCCCCCCCCCCCCACCCCAACTGTATCCAAAACGTTATACCTTTTTGAGAGGGGGGAACAGCCACAGTGGATTCCTGCACTGACTGCCTGCCCTTTCTAGCAGTCACCCATCTGTCTGCATGCACCTTGGGTGTGACCACGTCTCTATAAACCCTATCTATGACGCTTTCCGCCGCCACCTGCATTTTCCTAAGTGCATACAACTGTTGCTCCAACCAAACCACGCGGTCTGTGAGGAGCTGCCATTGGTTACACTTCCTGCAGACGTAGTCGACCAGAACGCTGGAAGCATCACAGATCTGCCACATTTCACAGTTGGAGCACTGCACCCCGCTGAGTTACATTTATGCACTAGTTAATTACTTCAAAATAAATAACAAATTGTTATTAGATTAAGTCACAATTAACTATATGGCCCTTGCGCTAGATTGTTACTGTAAAATTAAATGCTAAATAGTAATCTCTGCCCTCAAGCTTAGTCACTCCTCTACCTAGTTAATTAAATAATTTTTTCAATGCTATTTTTTTCCCCAAAGTTAACATTCTCTACAAGCCAATCAGGTCACAGCTTTACTGTGATGTCACTTCAGTGTTTTCCTCCCACAATTTGAAAAGGTTTTTATATCACTTACCTTCCCGGGATGCTCTCTGGATCTCTCCCTGCAGATTACTAGTTACAAAGCCAGAAGAAAGAAAACAAAACAATAGGGAAAAGCACCTTATCCTACTCTGTACTGCATTACTACACTGTTCCAAATTACCAAATTTCAATCCTCACTCGGGCTTTTTCACTCGGGCTGTCTCTACTTCACAAGCGCAAATCTTAATCATTGTTAATAATATTTATAAATTCTACATTATTATCAGAGTGCCATTAATAAACCTGTAGTAGATTGGTATTGCAGAATTTGAGTAGTGCTGAAAAAGACATGCTGATGTCGCTTTCCGTCTTGCACTCATCAGAAAGATAAGAATGCCACATTTCCAAGGGACTATAATTATACTGCATGATAAACAAGGTGCTGATAGGTTGACAAGTGGATTCTGGCAGACACATTGACATGGAGAACACACCAGGAACAGTTAGCCCAAAATGTTTGTTTAAATTTAATGAGGACAAGTTGACTTTTGTTGACATATTCCATAGAGAATGTACCAAGGGTCAGTGACCCCAAACTTTTGATTAATTGGAAAGGTTGAACGCATGGACAAATTCCTATTGTCTCCAGAGAACTGGGCTCTGCCTACGAATGTATGTAGCTTCTAGCAAGCATGTGAGTCTGATTCATCTTAAATTTGTTGCTGTTAAATTTGTTATTGCCAAGACTTGCATAACAACCAATTTAAAATTATTAGTCTGGTTTGCAATGTGGTTTACTTATGTTTGCCCGAAGCTCCTTATCTTCATAGGCATGACCCAGTCCAGTTCTCAGTTGGCAAAATAAATTTGTCTCGCCAATTTTGTCTTTTCAGTTGAACAGAAGCTTGGGGTGACTGTTCTTTTGTGCATTTTCCATGGCAACACCTTGACCGATTAGAGCGACTTACCATCCGATCAACATTCTGTTCCTCATGCAGTATAAATTGTACGCTTTGAAATTTGGGGCGAGATTTCCCCAGCCATTCACTGGCAGTGGGATTCTCTAATCCCACCGGCAGCCCACCCCCACCAATGGATTTCCCAGCAGTGTAGGGTGGCTTCAATAGGAAATCTCGATCACAAGCAGCGGGAGTAGAGAATCCTGCCACCAGCGAACGGCACACCAAATTCTCTGTTTTCGCGAGCAGCAGTAGCAGGGTGGACTCGCAATGGAGAATCCCGGCCTTTGTATTCTTGCGTCTGTCCTGATGAGTGTAAGACAAAAAGCTTTGACAGCATGCCTCTTTTTCAGCAATATATATATTTTTTTAATTTAGATTACCCAATTATTTTTTCCAATTAAGGGGCAATTCAGTGTAGCCAATCCACCTACTCTGCACATTTTTGGGTTGTGGGGGCGACCGTGCTCCCATTTTTCAGCAGTATTAATAAACACTACATTATCACAAATATTGCAATGATGTGAATAAAGACTGTACATTCTTATTAGTGTTTATCAATATTATTACTGATAAGTATCAGTAATAGTGTTCACCTGAGGAAGGAGCTGCGCTCCGAAAGCTCGTGTTTGAAACAAACCTGTTGGACTTTAACCTGGTGTTGTAAGACTTTCTATTAGTAAGCACTGGGATTTCTCCTTATTTAAATTATCTCTGTGTTTCTGATCTCCAGGCTGAGTGCAGTGAGTCTCACAGCCTCTTGTGCTGAGGATCTAGCTTCCACTCTCCATGCAAACTCAGTCCTGTCGGTTCTAAATCTGAGTTATAATAAAATAGGAGATTCAGGAATGAAACTATTATCGAAAGCCCTGAGGAATCCAGACTGTAAAATACAGAGACTGCAGTAAGTGGCATAATGTGTGAGATTGTGTATATATAATAACGGAATGTGTGACACTGAAAATTATTATTAACGTCGGTAAGAGTGCTAATGATAAGTATGGTGTTTTGTTCGTATTGTTACAATCCTCTGGCTGGATCCTGGGTTATGGGGAAGATCTGGTTAGGGTCCGATCAGATTTTCACTAAAGTAGTTGAAGACAGGGTTTTCCAGCTCTTGCTGCCAGCGGGAACTTCTGTTCCGCCGAAGGTGATGACCTGCGACGGATACTCTGACAGCCGGACAGGCAAACCACACAAAACACCGTTGGCTATTGCGGAACTGGAAGATCCCACCGGTGGCCTGCCGATCCATCTTTGCCACCGGAAAACATGCCGCAGAGGGGAAGCCGGAAAATTCCACCGAGGATTTGAGATTTAAGACACATGCAAAGGGAATAAATTCACAAGTTTCTATGGGTTTGGAACAAACAAATATAAACTTACTATACAAGTTCAGAAGATAAAACAATTCCCAACATCTATCTTATAATCTGGGTAAGTATGAGTTACATTTCAATAACAGGAAAATTGGTCAAATGCAGCACACTACACAATAAATGACAGGTACAACCAAAAATGTATTCCAGGGATTTCTCAACAACCCATCCAGATGTTAGACATACTGTGAGCCAATCAATCTCACTGAAACACCATCTATCTCACAATGTTTTCAACTTCACCTTCGAAAATCCCGCCTTAGAATAATCTCCAAAAGTCACTCCCATTCGGAGAGCTTCAACAGCAACCCACCTCACAAGGCTTCAAGCTCACTTTACGAGATTGTGTTCCCTCAATTGCCAAGTACACTCTGGTATTAACTTACAAATACAATTTCACATTGTCTGACGTTCCCAAGCAGCACACAACTGCTCCAAACGGTTCTTCTGCCTCAATGGTCCACAGCACAATGTCACCAACCTTCAGCTTCATTCGAACAGCTTCCAGCCTCCTCTCCAGTCACCTTAAAGTCTACTAACTACAGCTCTTCTTGTGCTTAAATGGGACTTCCATCTTTGTCCCTTACACTGCGACATTTCTTGGCTGACGGATTGACTCACCCAAACTATACATCAGTAAGCTTTTTATTGCTAAGTACATCATTTTAGTATCTCTCTCCATTTTATATATATATTTATTTCTCTTGTCCACAGGCTGTGTGATACTGGTTTCTCAGCTTCTAGTATCCAGGATCTTGCCTCTGCTCTCATTACAAACCGGTCACTGATAGAGTTGGACCTGGGTCATAATAAATTGTGTGACGCAGGAGTGAAGCACCTGTCTGAAGCTCTGAAGGATCAGGACTGGAAAATACAGAAACTGCGGTGAGCATCTTACTGTGCGGAACCTTGCCGTGGGGAACCTTGCTGTGCGGAATCTTGCTGTGCGGAATCTTGCCGTGCGGAACCTTGCCGTGCGGAACCTTGCCGTGCGGAACCTTGCCGTGCGGAACCTTGCCGTGCGGAACCTTGCCGTGCGGAACCTTGCCGTGCGGAACCTTGCCGTGCGGAACCTTGCCGTGCGGAACCTTGCCGTGCGGAACCTTGCCGTGCGGAACCTTGCCGTGCGGAACCTTGCCGTGCGGAACCTTGCCGTGCGGAACCTTGCCGTGCGGAACCTTGCCGTGCGGAACCTTGCCGTGCGGAACCTTGCCGTGCGGAACCTTGCCGTGCGGAACCTTGCCGTGCGGAACCTTGCCGTGCGGAACCTTGCCGTGCGGAACCTTGCCGTGCGGAACCTTGCCGTGCGGAACCTTGCCGTGCGGAACCTTGCCGTGGGGAATTTTGCCGTGCGGAATCTCGCGGTGCGGAATCTCGCGGTGCGGAATCTGGCGGTGCGGAATCTGGCGGTGCGGAATCTGGCTGTGCGGAATCTGGCTGTGCGGAATCTGGCTGTGCGGAATCTGGCTGTGCGGAATCTGGCTGTGCGGAATCTGGCTGTGCGGAATCTGGCTGTGCGGAATCTGGCTGTGCGGAATCTGGCTGTGCGGAATCTGGCTGTGCGGAATCTGGCTGTGCGGAATCTGGCTGTGCGGAATCTGGCTGTGCGGAATCTGGCTGTGCGGAATCTGGCTGTGCGGAATCTGGCTGTGCGGAATCTGGCTGTGCGGAATCTGGCTGTGCGGAATCTGGCTGTGCGGAATCTGGCTGTGTGGAATCTGGCTGTGTGGAATCTGGCTGTGTGGAATCTGGCTGTGTGGAATCTGGCTGTGCGGAATCTGGCTGTGCGGAATCTGGCTGTGCGGAATCTGGCTGTGCGGAATCTGGCTGTGCGGAATCTGGCTGTGCGGAATCTGGCTGTGCGGAATCTGGCTGTGCGGAATCTGGCTGTGCGGAATCTGGCTGTGCGGAATCTGGCTGCGCGGAATCTGGCTGCGCGGAATCTGGCTGCGCGGAATCTGGCTGCGCGGAATCTGGCTGCGCGGAATCTGGCTGCGCGGAATCTGGCTGCGCGGAATCTGGCTGCGCGGAATCTGGCTGCGCGGAATCCTGCTTTCAATAACTGTGGCACTGTACACCCAGATCCCTCTGCCACCCACATCCCTCTGCCACCAAGTTCTACAATCCTTCTCCATGTAAATAGTACAATGATGTTTTATTCTTCCTGTCAAACTGAACAAATTCACACTTACCCACGTTACATTCCATCTGCTAAATTTCTGTCCACTCACTTTAAAGCGATGCCCATGTGTGCGTCGGGTGGATGTAAATGATACTGTGGCACTCGAGAGCAGGAGAGTTTGTTCCTGTGGCCTGGCCAACGTTTCTGCCAAAGTCAGCATCACTTCAACAAAAAAGATGTAGTGAGACTGTCTTCCAATTAAATATTTAAGGACTCCCCTAAACATCCAAGAGATTGTTTTGTAAAACACGTTGGTCTCCATGGTAATATGTAATGTTGAGAAGACAACACAAACTGATAATATAGCACCTTTAACATCTTGACACTTCTGAAGATGTTTCAGAATAAGATCAATGTGATACTGAACCACAGAAAGAGATATTACATCAGATGACCAAAAGCTTGGTGTAAGAGGTCAGTTTTAAAGAAGGTTTTAAAGAAGGAAAGTGAGATGGAGAGCTGTAAGGAGGCTACAGAGCAAGTGCTGGAAAATGGGAGTGGACTAGGTCGGTGCTTGATGACCAATGCAGATGCTATGGGCCGAAGGGCCTTTCTCTGTGCTGTAAATCTCTGAGGGTGAATCTTGGAGCCAAGGCGACTGAAGACATGGGGCCATAACGTCTGGCTCCCCATGTCACATTTGGTAAGTAAACAAATGAAGTGCTGGGGAATCTCTCTCTCAGGCTCCCAGGTAAGGGTTAACCCAGCAATGGCCCACATGGACTAACTTTCACTGGATAATTGCTCTGGGCTGGGAACCATCTGAGGAAATGATTTAAGTTGCCAGTTTCGGATGGTTCTCCAGTTTTAAACTCAGAGTTTTTCTGGAAGAGTGAGAAGGAAAACTTTGAACGTCAGAGTAATTATTTTAAAGACCCAAACCGAGGTCCACATTGCACACACCACCCCCACCTCCGCTGATGTCCGAACCCCCAACCCACCCACATCCCATTCACTGACCGTTGAAACTTACCTTCTCCCTCTCCTGGTCCATTTAAACTCGCCTGCTTTACAGCAGCTTGTGCTGTTAAAGGGAGTGGGTGTCTTCCTTCCACTTGCTGATGGAGCCCCAGAGCTGCTTCACTGTTCCTTTCTTACCTGGCCTGAGTGAGGAAGGTGAGGCGAGTCGGGGTTTGGAAATACAGCAAAGGTAACCCAGTGATCTCCACTCTGAGGAAGCCACGGGTCTACAAAGCCACCAATGGTGCAGCAATTAACCATTGTGGGTGGGTCAGAATCAGAGGAGTGCAGATATCCCAGAGGGTACATGTCCTGGACAGGATTACAGAGAAAGAGGAAAGGCAATGATGGGGTTTGAAAATGAGTGAGAATTTTAAAGTCAAGAGGTTGTTTGACCAGGAGTCAAGTTCCCTGGATGAGGGTGTTATCTTGTGAGGAGAGATTTGGAGCGTTGGGCCTGTATTCATTAGAGTTCTGAAAAGTGAAAGGTCAATCTTATTGAAACATGTATAGGATCCTGGTGGACTGAGGTGAATGCTAAAGGATTTTCTCCTTGTGGGTGACATTTGAACGAGGACACAGTTTAAAAATAAAGGTGCTCCCATTTCAGATGGAAATGAGTATTTTTACTCTGAGATTGTGCATCTTGAATTTTCTTTCCCAGAGAGCCGTGGAGACAGGGTCATTGAATATTTTAAGGCTGAGTTAGATTGTTTCTTAATTGACAAGTGAGTTGAAGGATGTAGAAGGTGGACAGGAAAGTCGACTTGAGGCCACACTCAGACCCGTCATGATCCTATTGAATGGTGGAGCAGGCTCAAGGGACTTGAGAGATTCCTGAGAGTCAGTGTCAATCAGCAAGTACAGGGGTAAAAGGGAAATGGGACTTGCTGTGATTTAAGGCACAGCAGTAGAGTTCAGAATTACCTACAGTTTAGAGGGTAGAATGTGGGAGACTAAAAAGGAGTGCATGGGAATGATTGAGCCTTGAGATAATTAAAGCATGAGCAAGGATTTCAATAGCAGATAAGCTGGTTTATGTTGTGGAGATTAAAATAAACAGCTCCGCATGGCAAAATTATGATGACAGAAGCTCATATCTGGATCAAATGTGATACTCGGCTTGCAAAATCTCAGACATTTTCCAGAGAGAGGGATAGAGTCGGTAGCTCGGGAAAAGGGTTTGGAGCACGAATTGAAAAATGAAATGGTTTAAGACTTCCTCAATACTTAATTCGATGAAATTTCTGCTCATTCAGTCCTGAATTACGGGCGGCATGGTAGCACAATGGTTAGCACAGGTGATTCACAGCTCCATGGTCCCAGGTTCAATTACTGGCTTGGGTCACTCTCTGTGCGGAGTCTGCACATTCTCCCCGTGTCTGCGTGGGTTTCCTTCGGGTGCTCCGCTTTCCTCCCACAGTCCAAAGATCTGCAGGTTAGATTAATTGGCCATTCTAAATTGCCCTTAGTGTCGAAAAAGGTTAGGTGGGGTAACTGGGTTATGGGGATAGGGTTGAGGTGTGGGCTTGGGTAGGGTGCTCTTTCCAAGGGTCGGTGCAGACTCGATGGGTGGAATGGCCTCCTTCTGCAATGTAAATTCTATGGTTCTATGAATGTGAAATAAGCAGTCTGATCATTTAGCAACAGATTTGGTGAGATAGAGCTGAGTCAAGACAGCTTATATGTGAAAACATACGCTGTGATCATAAAACAAGAGGAGGAATATGCTATTCGACCCCTCGAATCTGCTTCGCCAATCAGTAATATCATGATTGATGTGACTGTGGCCTTTAAACTGCGTTTTCCTGCCTGCTGCCACTCCCCCATTCCCATGAACCCTTAACTCCCTTCAGATCGTGGAAGATGCACAATAATTATAAATCTGCCTGCCTGTCTTTTCGTGTCAGTGTTCATGTTACTTATCAAAACTACATTATTAGTTAGACTTATAGTGATGTCAATTAGAAGTTTGGGATTTACCTCCATTCCCATTATTTCTTGTTTCTGATCCGCAGACTGGATGATACCCGTCTCACAGACTCGTGTATCAAAGATCTCGTCTCTGCTCTTGGTACAAACCGATCAGTGACAGAGCTGAACCTGGAGTCAAACTCCTTCACAGACCAATCCATCCCTAAGCTGCAAAAACTCATCAGAAACTGTAGCAGTCTGGAGCGAATCGAGTGAGTGGCTTTTATTAAATGACTAAATTAATAATTAAAATATTAATGGGATTCAAACACTTCTTTGTAAAATATTTGTCTGTAGTTGTTATTAAGATATACCAGTCTCCCTGTTATTTTTACTGTGGTTAAATCTGTTGAATCCTGTTCAATTTAAAATCTCTTACAGGCTGTGGAAGAATCGGTTCAGTTCAACTGGAGAAAATCGATTGAAGTCACTCCAGGGTACAAGACGAGGACTGAGTGTGGAGTTGACATCATGTTAATTCACAGACATCCCCGCTCTGATTCTCTGAACATTTTTCTCTGATTCCCTGTTCCTCCCCTTTAACCGGCCGGGCTCCAGGCTGAAATCCTATTGGCCGTTTCCCAGTTTCCTGCTGGAGCTGAGTGTCATCTCCCATTGTGACATCAGAGGCCCAGCAACAGGGTCACCAGACTCCGCCTCCCGACCCCACCAGACTCCGCCTCCTGGCCCCACCAGACTCCGCCTCCCGACTCCACAGCGCTGCTAACGCTAACCCTGCACACTCGTATTCTCTTATATTTGTCATTCTTTACTGCCAGAAGATACCGAATACTCGTCTGAAATAGCAGAGGTGGAAGTTGTTCAGCCGCTTTTCTTGGCTAGTATAAATGGTCTATGCTTCGCTCCTGTAAAGGAAGATGCTGGCAATATAAGCCTTGTACATGTACAGCTTTGTATTTTCAGTTAGTTGCTGTTGGTCCACACTCGACTTCTCAGCTTTGTCTTGATACCTGCAGTCTTGACAAACCTGGGGTTGATTTCAGCATCTAAGGCTAAATTGTTGGTAGTTATTGATCGAAGGTATGTGAAGTTTTGACATTCTCCAGAGTTATTGATGGAAAGTGGAGCCCTGTCCCATAACTTAGATCTTCCTGAGGATTCATTTCAACCCAAATCACTTACGTACAAACACACAATAGAAGCAGGAGCCTGCCCCACCATTTAATAAGATCATGGCTGATCTGACTGGAACTTCAACCTCACATTCTTGCCTTCTCCTGATAACCTTTCACCCTCTTGATAATCAAGAATTTATCTAGTTCTGCCTTAAAAATATTCAAAGACTCTGCTTCCACTGCCTTTTGATGAAGGGAGTTCCAGACACTCTCAACCCTCTGAGGGAAACTATTTCCCCTCTTCTCTGTCTTAAATAAGCAACCCGTTAATTTTTAACAGTGACCCTTAGTTCTAGATTCTCTGACAAGAGGAAACCTCCTCTCCACATTCACTCTGTCAATACCCCCAAGGATCTTAAAGGTTTCGATCATTTCACTGCCCACTCTTCTAAACTCTAGTGGATACAAACCAATCTCTCCAACCTTTCCTCCTAAGACAACCTGCCCATTCCTGGTATTGGTCCAGTAAACCTTGGGACTGCTTCTAACACATTTACATCTTTCCCTAAATAAGGAGACCAATCCTGTGCACACTACTCCAGATGTGGTGTCCCCAGCCCTGTACATCTGAAGGTAACTTCCCTCCTTTTGTAGTCAATTCCCCTCATAATAAATGACCCAACTCCTTAGCTGAACCTTGACCACACACATTGGGCTCTGATCAGCATCACAGTCAGTGCTCTGATTGCTACAGGTAATAATGACACTGTTGAGGGTGAATCCCCAGCTTATCTCCTCTACAGCAAACCCGTCTCCCATGTCTCCACCACATTCGCCCCAACAACAAGTGCATAGAACGTGTGTACCACTTTGTCACTAAGGTTGTGACAATTTGATTAACTGCCTCTGTTGTGTCACCCGCCTCCCAGCCCACCAGATCAAACTTATTTTAATGTTCCAACCCACTCTAAATCTGAACTTTCCAACATCACTCCTGTTAAAAATGACCAAAGGTAAGACTTCATTTTTAAATCATAGCAAGACGAAAAGAGGACAAAAGAACGGGAAGAAGAAACGGTCAAAGGTCATGCAAATGAATAATATAAAACTGACCAAAATATAAATAGCATTAGGGGCACCACCCAGATACCCCCCCTTATTGTTAAAAATAAAATCCTTTCTCATTTTGTGTATATTTATATTTATACCATGTGTAACAAAATCCAATTAAAGCATTTTTGAAAGAAAAAGATAAAGCTAGAAAATACTTGCTCACATTTGATTTGTGTTCGTTCTCACATATTTTGTGAAAAAAAAGGGGCTTCAACATGTGAGAATGCTTAAGAGATCACTAGGGGTTCTGCAGATCAAATTTTGGGAATCCCTGAGTTTGCCAAACTTGTATCCATGCTAATATTCTACCCCCAACAGCATAGACTTATTAAATAGCCTTTTGTGTGGTATTTTATCGAATACAGTTTGGAAATGCAAATATATTATATTTAGATTTAGATTTAGAACAGTACAGCACAGAACAGGCCCTTCGGCCCTCGATGTTGTGCCGAGCAATGATCACCCCACTAAAACTCACGTAGCCACCCTATACCCGTAACCCAACAACTCCCCCTTAACCTTACTTTTTAGGACACTACGGGCAATTTAGCATGGCCAATCCACCTAACCCGCACATCTTTGGACTGTGGGAGGAAACCGGAGCACCCGGAGAAAAACCCACGCACACACGGGGAGGACGTGCAGACTCCGCACAGATAGTGACCCAGCCGGGAACCGAACCTGGGACCCTGGAGCTGTGAAGCATTGATGCTAACCACTATGCTACCGTGCTGCCCCATCTACTGGTTTCCCTTGATCTATCCTGTTCATTACCACCTCAAAGAATTCTCAGAAACTTTTTGGGCATGAATTCCTCTTCATGAAGTCATGCTGTCTCTGCTTGATTATATTATGTATTTCTAAATGTTCTGCTATTACATCCTTCATAATGAACTCAAACATTTTCCCAATGACTGATGTTAAGCTAGCTGGCCTATCGTTACCTGTTTTTTTGCCTCCCTTTTCCCATGAGAGCCACCTCCTGGTGGATCCTGGATTCTGGTATTCCCACTAAAGTGCTAATTACCCAATTTTTCAGCTTAATCTCTTGTTTCCTTACAGTATAGATCGCTGCTTCTTCAGGTGTTGACCTCTCCTTTAAATCTTCCATCATCAGCTCTGTCTTAAAAACAATAATTCTCAACCTCCCCTTTCAAACCATTAACAAATATCCAAACTTTCTTTCCTCTTTAAAGTGATTAAATGTGCTGTTGCTTCTCAAATTCATTTTCCAGCAAGTTCATCTCTGAAACCCTCCAATCATGTTTCCATCCTTGGCACATTCTCTCCAACGCCTCTCCACTGTTGTCCAACTGGGTGGGAGTGCTCTCGCACAGTTCCATTCTTAATTATCTAATCATAACCAGAGAAGCACTCACGATACCTTCCCTTCCGGCTCCTGGTGTTCCATCAGGATCTATCCTTGACTTTTTCCTATTTCTGATCTGCATGCTGCCCCTTAGCAACATCATCCAAAGACACTGCATTAGTTTTCACATGTAAACTGAGACCAGTGAGCTCTACCACTGCATCTCTTGACTCTTTTACTCCCTCGATACCACCCATTTGAGTCCAGCACTTCCTTGGTATTGCATCTCCAACAGTGCTGCTGTCCCTTAGTACTTCCACTCTGACTGCTCTCTCAGTAATTACCCCCCAACAGTGCATGTCTTACTCGGTACTGTCCCTCAGTGCTGCATTTCCCCAGTGCGGCTCCGAAAACAATTCAACACTCCCTCAACCCACCCTCCATCAGCGCAGTATTCCTTCAGTATTGATTGTCTGACAGTCCATACAAAGAATCCATCAAGAAATAGGCCATTCGGCCCATTGAGCCTGCTCCACTATTTAGTAAGATCATGGCTGATCTGATTGTAACCTCAAATCTGCATCCTGCCTACCCACGGTAATAGTAATAATAATCTTTTTTTAGTGCCACAAGTAGGCTTACAATGAACTTACTGTGAAAATCCCCCTCGCTGGGCAGCACGGTGGCTCAGTGGATAGCACAGCAGTCTCGCGGCGCCGAGGTCCCAGGTTCGATCCCGGCTCTGGGTCACTGTCCGTGTGGAGTTTGTACATTCTCCCCGTGTCTGCGTGGGTTTCGCCCCCACAACCCAAAGATGTGCAGGTTAGGTGGATTGGCCACGCTAAATTGCCCCTTAATTGGAAAAAATTAATTGGGTACTCTAAATTTATTTAAAAAAACAAAGGAAAAATCCCCCTCGCCACCACACTCCGGCACCTGTTCGGGTACACGGGGAGAATTCAGAATGTCCAAATTACCAAACAATCACGTCTTTTGGGACTTGTGGGAGGAAACCTGAGCACCCGGAGGAAACCCACGCAGACATAGGGAGAATGTACAGACTTCTCCCAGACGATTTACCCAAGCCGGGAATCGAATCCGTGTCTCTGGCGCCACGAAGCAACAGGGCTAACCATTGTGCTACCGTGCTGCTTGTTCACAAAGAACCCACCCACCCACCCCTGCCTTACAAAATTTTTGAAGGACCGGATTCCACCTCCTGTTCAGTGAGAGTTACAAAGATTCCTGAGAGAAAACATTTCACTTCAATTTCAATGGGAAACCTAAGTGACCCCACTTCTAAATTCTCCCATCTTCTCCACCTTCACGCTGCCAAGACCCCTCAGGATGTATGTTTTTATCAAGTCACCTCTTGATCTTCAAAATCCAACGGATACAAACCTCGGCTTTTCTCTCAAGACAACCTGTCCATTCCAAGCATTTGTCTGGTAAACCTCTGAAATGCTTCCAACGCATTTACATCCTTCCTTAAATAAAGTGAACACATTACACCGTACTCCCAATGTGGTCTCACTAGTGCTCCGTATAACTGATGCATAACCTTCAAAACCATAATCCTAGCCAAGCTCATATCAAAGCTCCAAAACCTAGGATTTGGCTCCTCTGCAACTGGCTCCTCGACTTTCTGACCCACTGACCACAATCAGTAAGAATAAACAACAACACCTCCTCCACAATAGTCCTCAATACCGGAGCCCCGCAAGGCTGCGTACTTAACCCCCTACTCTACTCCCTGTACACACACGACTGCATGCAAAATTTGGTTCCAACTCCATCTACAAGTTTGCTGACAATACGAGCATAGTGGGCCGGATCTCGAATAACCCGAGTCAGAATAGAGGAGGGAGATGGAGAACCCAGTGGACTGGTGCAGCGACAACAATCTCTCCCTCAATGCCAGTAAAACTAAAGAGCTGTTTATTGACTTTAAGAAGCAAAGTACTGTACACACCCCTGTCAGCATCAACGGGGCCAAGGTGGAGATGGTTAGCAGCTTCAAATTCCTGGGGATGCACATCTCCAAAAATCTGTCCTGGTCCACCCATGTTGACGCTACCACCAAGAAAGCACAATAGCGCCTATACTTCCTCAGGAAACTAAGGAAATTCAGCATGTCCACATTAACTCTTACCAACCTTTACAGATGCACCATAGAAAGCATCCTTCTGGCTGCATCACAGTTTGGTATGGCAACTGCTCGGCCCAGGACCGCAAGAAACTTCAGAGAGTTGTGAACACAGCCCAGTCTATCACACGAACCTGCCTCCCATCCATTGACTCCATCTACAGCTCCCGCTGCCTGGGGAAAGCGGGCAGCATAATCCAAGACCTCTCCCACCCGGCTTACTCACTCATCCAACTTCTTCCATTGGGCACGAGATACAAAAGTCCGAGAACACGCACAAACAGATGCAAAAACAGCTTCTTCCCAGCTGTTACCAGATTCCAAACGACCTTTTTATGGACTGACCTGATTAACATTGCACCCCTGTATGCTTCACCCAATGACGGTGTCTATGTATTTACGTTGTGAACCTTGTGTTGCCCTATTATGCATTTTATTTTATTTTCATGTACTTAATGATCTCAATTTCACAGGCCTGGGGGTAAAGGTGAAGGAGAATTTGGAACGTGGGACAGTCTCCCATTGCCGTTCGTTGGTTGGGTACAGGCAGTCAAAATGAATATTTTGCCGCAGTTTCTGTTTTTGGTCTAGTGTCGACTGGTATTTTTTGCTAAAGGCATTCTTTTAAGCCTTCACGTGCTGGGGATAATCAGCTATAAATTGCTCACCAGTGAGTGACCCAGAAGCCTGTCTACTACACAATCCCACTGAAGTGTATCTGCACTGGTGGAGCATGAGAGAGAAAGCTGTTACGCCTTTCAATTGTGATGTCTGAGAACTCCCCCTCTGAACTGCTCGGTCTGGTTTCCAGGGAGCACAAGGATGGCCCGGGCTGCTCTCCTGATTGCATTACAAGGTAAGGGAGATGGCATTCGTACATCATGCGGATAAATGATGGGAGATGTTTACTCGTGATGTTTGAGGAATGAATGTTTTTCCCTAGCTTTCTTGCTTTTGCTTACTGCTCCCACTTCTCCATCAGTGCAGGTGAAGCGCTGCTCCTCCCCAGCCAGCTCATAGGCTCTTTTCTCATGGGGAGTGAGGATACGGAGCTCCCGCATGACTTTGGGTGGCTGTGCCCGCACACAGGTTATGCTCTTGCGGGGACACAGCTGGGGAGTGTCGGTGGGAGTACCGCCAGTTCAGATTATTCAGGGATGGCATGTGGGGGACTGGATTGGGAACAGGAATGTGAGCAGCAGAGTTGAGACTGGGTAGCACAGTAGCACAATGGTTGGCACAGTTACTTCACAGCTCCAGGGTCCCAGGTTCTATTCCTGGCTTGGGTCACAGTCTGTGCAGAGTCTGCATGTTCTCCCCATGTCTGCGTGGGTTTCCTCCGGGTGCTCCGGTTTCCTCCCACAGTCCAAAGATGTGCAGGTTAGGTGGGTTGGCCACACTAAATTGCCCTTAGTGTCCAAAAAGGTTAGGAGGGGTTACTGAGTTACGGGAATAGGGTGGAAGTGTGGGCTAAAGTAGGGTGTTCTTTCCAAGGGTCGGTGCAGACTCGATGGGCCAAATGGCCTCCTTCTGCACTGTAAATTCTATGTTCTATGTGAGAGGCACAAAGGTGGTTGGGGAGAGGACCTTGTGACAAGTGGGCGACCCACAAGGTGGCTGGGTAAGAGATCACCTTGGAGGTGTGAGGGGTGCATTGACTGACTGGGTGTGACAGACGTACCATGGCCTCGCGAAAAAGGTCATTAATTTCTTCCGCCTCTGAGGCTCCATTTCCTTCTGTAAAGAGATGGCACTCACTGCAGATGCTGTACTCTCCCAGGCAGGGATGGTGACCATGTTAGTGGGTTGCACCCTGGAGTGCAGGCACAGGACATCACACCTGTGCTGCACTCCATCCAGGAGTGTGGTCAGAGCTCTCTCCGAGAAACAGGATGCTGGATTTTGTGTTGCCATCCCCTCTCATGGATCTGTGCAGTGCTGGGGAGATGTTTAAATGGAGCTCCACACTGATTGCACAGATTACGTTTACTTGAGGCGAGTGCACCAGCTGGGGGTGGGGGGGCACGAAGAGTGTGGCATAAATAACGGGCAGGGGGACAGGTGAAGTGTGGCATGATTAACGTGGGGGGCGGGGTAACCTTTTCTTTAAGAGCCTCAAAATTCGGTGATAAATTTATCGGCGGGATTCACACTGTTTTTGTCGCCGGAACAGACGCTTTGCTATTTTGTGTAAGGTTCCACGCAGTGGATGGGATTTTGTACTGCTACTGGTAGCGGGCGGCAATGGAGTCAGTGGGGTGGGTACAAAATATTACGGGAGGTAAGAAAAGGGGAATTGCGACGGTAAGATTTCCTGCAGCAAATGTCCCCAGCCACTGAAATGAGGAATGTTGAAGGGGGGGGGACCGGTTTGAATTCATTATTATATCCAGAATGGGCCGTCCCGCTCTAACCTCCTCAATGCTCGATAATCTGCACCCAGCATCCCGGCATCAAGCCGGCAGGATTTACAACAGCTTTTTAAAAACAGGGACTCGGGGCTTCATTTCCAAAGGGGAAATCAGAGGTTGTCACGACCCCCACGGGGAAACAATCATTGGAACTCATGGAGTACGAGCTCCCCAGGTAGGAGGCGGAGGCCACCCCCCTGGGGCTGATTATAAGCAATGTATAAAAGCAGGCCCAGATCGGGGCCTGGTGAGATAAATCCTCCCAGTCGAGATTGCACTGGGAGTGAGATGTTGCATTGTACCGACTATTGGAAATATGTGAAAATAAATCTGTTTTCATTAATATCAACTTCCTCTCAGTTATTATAGAGATAAACAGGCAGAGAGCTCCGCCAGCAGTTCCGTGGAGAGACCTACTGAGAGCACAAAGGCACCAGCAGGGTGAAGAAAGTGTGGTTTAATATGTGACACACATGGTTTTATCCTTACATCAGTATTCACTATCTACAATTACCTAAACTCTCCTCACCTTCCTAAACCCACCACTACATCTCGTGTCTTCCAGGAGAGGTGTGGCTTAGGCGGTGCTATGTCTTTTCGTCCGACGTCATTTCGTCCAACGACACTTCGTCCACGTCTTTTGGTCCAACGTCTTTTTGTCCGCCCGTCTTTTGGTCCAACGTCACTTCGTCCAATTATCCAATGTTACTGCTCAAGGATCCTCTCCACCTATTTTGCCTCTTGAGGTTGAGTTCTGCATTTGTGCTGCTTGATCTCCAGACATTATTAAGATAAGCTGCAGGATATTCACCCATGTATGCTCCAGCGTGATGAGAGCCATTGTATCTGATGGAATATTTGATCATTTCAGACCTGTAATGTCAGAACCCACTGCCAACCAGAGGTTTTAATCACTCGACGAAAATCGAGTTTAAATCTGCTTCTTTCAGAACTGCACTCATTGTCTAAATCCAATTAGACTCCCACTTATATCTGTGTCTGTCGGAATTGTAGAATATCAAATCATCTTGTCCTCTCCCCATTATTCTCTCTCGGGTACAGTTCTGGAAATCTAACTTTTAGGGAATTTCGGGAATTTACAATTTACATCAATTTTAAGTAATTTCGGGATATTCTACAATATATCCGAAGAGCTTTAAACCTGAAAAAGACTCGGCATCAGATAAACAAAGAATGGAGACATTTCGAGAATGTGGGGCATACATTGCAGGTATTATTAACTTTTAGGGAATTTCGGGAATTTACAATTTACATCAATTTTAAGTAATTTCGTAAGGGGACTTAATGGCCCAGTGAGTAAGGGGACTTAATGGCCCAGTGAGTAAGGGGACTTAATGGCCCAGTGAAGAGATCTAGAGTCCTCACCCACCTTAGAAACATGAGGGCCGACATAGTCTTCCTCCAAGAGACGCACTTGAGGGAGCAGGACCAACTGCGGGTAAGAAAGGGCTGGGTGGGACAAACCTATCATTCCTGTTATGGGGCAAGGGCCAGGGGGGTGGCGATCCTGATTGGCAAGAGGACAATGTTTAGGGCGACAAAGACGGTTACGGACCCAGGGGGACGGTATGTCATGGTCAGCGGGGCCCTGGATGGGGCGCCGGTAGTCCTAGTTAACGTGTATGCGCCCAACTGGGACGACACGAGCTTCATCCAAAAGACCATGGCAGAAATCCCGGACATAGCGACGCACCGACTAATCATGGGGGGGGACTTCAACTGTGTACAGGACCCAACGACGGACAGATCAAACCCCAGAACGGGGAAAACCTCAAACATGGCAAGGGAACTCAGTCACTATATGGAGCAGATGGGAGCAGTAGACCCCTGGAGATTCGCCCACCCGGGGGAGAAAGAATTCTCTTTCTTCTCCCCAGTACACAACGTGTACACCAGAATTGACTTCTTTGTGGTGGGGAAAACGGTGCTTCCAGAGATAGACAAGGTGGAATACTCCGCAATTGTGATATCAGACCACGCCCCACACTACATGGATGTGCGGCTAGAGACGGGAAGGGCCCAGCGCCCCAAATGGAGGTTGGACGGTGCCTTACTAGCTGACAAGGCCTTCAGCGAAAGGATAGCGCGGGCCATAGCGGAGTACACTGAGATCAACCAAAACGGGGAGGTCTCACCCTCCACGTTCTGGGAAGCGCTTAAGGCCGTACTAAGAGGGGAAATCATAGCCTACAAAGCGCAAAGAGATAGGGAGGAAAGGGTGGCTAGGCAGAAGCTGGTCGACTCCATACTGGAGGTAGACCATAAATACTCCGAGGCCCCGACCGTAGAACTCCTGGCGGAGAGGAAAGAATTACAAAGGAACTTTGACCTGCTCTCCACCAGGAAAGCAGTACACCAACTCCGCCAGGCACGCGGGGCCCTATACGAACACGGAGACAAAGCCAGCCGCCTGTTGGCCCACCAGCTGAGAAAGCAGGCAGCCAGCAGAGAAATTGCGCAAATCAGAGATACCAGAGGCACGTTGGAAACAGAACCAGAGAGGATTAACAAAACCTTCAAGGCCTTCTACCAAGAGCTGTACACCTCAGAGCCCCCAACGGGGAAGGCTGGGATGAACCGGTTTCTTGACGGACTGGACATACCAGTTGTGGGAGAGGGCAGAAAACGGGATCTGGAAGCACCACTAGCACTGGGAGAGATCATGGACAGCATTAGCTCCATGCAGGCGGGGAAGGCGCCGGGACCGGACGGATTCCCGGCGGACTTCTACAAAAAATTTGCGACAGCGCTGGCCCCGCACCTGCGGGAGATGTTCACAGACTCGCTAGCTAGGGGCACATTGCCACCCACGTTAGCACAGGCCTCAATCTCGCTGATACCTAAGAAAGACAAAGACCCAACGGAATGTGGGTCATACAGACCCATATCTCTGCTGAATGCAGACGCCAAAATACTGGCCAAAATCCTAGCCAAGAGGCTAGAAGACTGTGTACCTGAGGTGGTCACAGAGGACCAGACGGGCTTTGTCAAAGGTAGACAGCTTACCGCGAACATCAGTCGCCTGCTGAACGTGATAATGACCCCCTCCGGGGAGAGAACACAAGAGGTGATCGTCTCCCTGGACGCAGAAAAGGCCTTCGACAGAGTCGAGTGGAAATACCTCATAGAGGTACTGGAGCGGTTCGGGCTTGGAACAGGGTTCACCGCTTGGGTAAAGCTCCTGTACAACGCTCCCATGGCGAGTGTACAGACCAACAATACCAACTCCCAATACTTCCAGCTGCACAGGGGCACCAGACAAGGATGCCCACTGTCCCCGCTGCTGTTCGCACTAGCAATTGAACCGCTAGCAATCGCGCTCAGGGCAGCAAAAAATTGGAGGGGGATCCGAAGGGGAGGTAGAGAGCACAGAGTCTCACTCTATGCGGATGATCTGCTCCTCTATATCTCGGACCCACAAAGCAGCATGGACGGAATCATCGCGCTCCTGAAAGAGTTTGGAGCCTTCTCGGGCTACAAACTCAACATGAGCAAAAGTGAGATCTTCCCAGTACACCCGCAAGGGGGGGGGGGGGGGGGGGGGGGGGGGCAGCACTAAAGGGGCTGCCGTTCAATCAAGCCCGACATAAATTCCGCTACCTGGGGATCCAAATAGCCCAAGACTGGAAAGGGATCCACAAATGGAACCTCACCAGCCTGACGGAGGAAGTTAAAAAGGACCTGCAAAGATGGAACACACTCCCGCTCTCCCTCGCGGGGAGAGTTCAGACGATCAAAATGAACGTACTGCCCAGGTTCCTCTTCCTGTTTAGATCCATTCCGATCTACATCCCCAAGGCCTTTTTCAAAGCGCTGGACAAACTCATCATGGCGTTCGTATGGGGGGGTAAAAATGCTAGGATCCCAAAGAAGGTCTTACAAAAAACAAAAACCAGGGGAGGGCTAGCCCTCCCGAATCTACAATTCTACCACTGGGCAGCAACAGCCGAGCGAGTAAGGGGATGGATCCAGGAGCCAGAGGCTGAGTGGGTGCGTGCGGAGGAGGCCTCCTGCATGGGAACCTCCCTCCGGGCCCTCGCCACGGCAGCACTCCCATCCCCACCCAAAAAACACTCCAGCAGCCCAGTGGTGACAGCCACCCTCCAATCCTGGAACCAACTGCGGCAGCAACTTGGCCTGACCAAAATGTCGAACAGGGCTCCCATCTGCAACAACCATAGGTTCACACCAGCACTGACTGACGCCACCTTCAAAAGGTGGAGGCAGGACGGGGGGACACTGACAGTCAGGGACCTATACACGGACGACAGGATCGCAACACTGGACGAACTGACAGAGAAGTTTCAGCTAGCTGGGGGGAACGAGCTACGGTACTTGCAGCTCAAAAACTTCCTACGAAAGGAGACAAGGACGTACCCACAACCGCCACGACAGACACTACTGGAAGACCTACTGGACGCAAGTATCCTAGAGAAAGGGAACTGTAGTGACATGTATGACCGACTGGTAGATAGGGACGACACCGTACTGGACGCAACAAGAAGGAAATGGGAGGACGACCTGGGGATGGAGATAGGGTGGGGACTCTGGAGCGAAGCACTGCATAGGGTCAACTCCACCTCCACGTGCGCAAGGCTCAGCCTGACGCAACTAAAAGTGGTACATAGAGCCCACTTAACAAGAACCCGTATGAGTAGGTTCTTCCCGGAGGTGGAAGACAGATGTGAACGGTGCCAAAGAGGCCCGGCCAACCACGCCCACATGTTCTGGTCTTGCCCCAGACTCGTGGAGTACTGGACAGCCTTCTTCGAGGTTATGTCCAAAGTGGTGGGAGTGAGGGTGGAGCCATGCCCGATAGTGGCGGTCTTCGGGGTTTCAGAACAGCCAGATCTATTCCTGGGGAGGAGGGCGGACGCCCTTGCCTTTGCCTCCCTGATCGCCCGCCGTAGAATCCTGTTTGGCTCAGGTCAGCAGCACCGCCCAGAGCTGCGGACTGGCTGTCCGACCTCTCGGAATCTCTCCAAATGGAGAAAATCAAATTTGCCATCCGAGGGTCGGACGACGGCTTCCACAGAACGTGGGAGCCATTCATGCAACTGTTCCGGGACCTATTTGTGGCCAATGTACAAGAGGAAGAATAGTCGGGGGAAGGTAGCGGGAGGGGGGGGGGGGGGTACAGGTTCGGTACGGGGGTTCGATGGCTAGCTAAGGCCCAAAACCAAACTAAATAAACATGTTGAGGGGGGGGGGGGGGGGGGGGCGGGCGCAGTTACTACTACGAAGATGCTTACCTGTAAATATGTATGTTAATTTTTGCGTGTTTGTTTGTTGTTTTTTTTTTTTTGTTCTTTTTCTCTCCTAACAATTTGTAATTTGTTCAATATAAAATATGAAAACTGAATAAAAACATTTATAAAAAAAATTTTAAGTAATTTCGGGAATTTTAAGTAATTAGTAAACTTTTAGATTTTTTAACTGCATTTTTAGATTTTTTAACTTTTTAACTGCATTTTTCAACTTGCATTTTACTTGCATTTTATCAATTACTTGCATTTTAGCAATTAAATTCACTTGCTGTATTGTACTTGCATTTTATCAATTAAATGGTTTTATACAGAGTTAATTTGTAATTGGATAATTGGACGAAGTGACGTTGGACCAAAAGACGGGCGGACAAAAAGACGTTGGACCAAAAGACGTGGACGAAGTGTCGTTGGACGAAGTGACGTCGGATGAAAAGACGCGACACGGGCGTAGGCATCTGTCTGCCACACCCTATTGTCTGTATTGGCGGGCATCCTGTGCAGCGCTATTAGCCAGAGGGCCCTGGTGAGATTTTGAAATGCTGTGCTATGGCAGTCTCACCCTCCTCGATGTGTGAGGTTACAGCTGGAATGGTCAGAGAAGGAAAGGAGACAGATGGGCTAGGTACTCCCAGATCCTGCCTGGTGGTAGGCCCCAGGCTATGGACTAGTCTTTCCTCCTCTCAATGGATGCTCAAAGGGCCTGACTTCCTCTTTGGGATGGAGGGGCAGCTGGAGTGAGGGACTGAACCCTCAACTCGGGCAGGCACTCGTGGATGCCAATGAGTGACTGCACATAGGGTTCACACTCTCCACCATGGAGCTCATGCTCTACACTAGTGCAGGGCAGAGGACCTGCAGTAAAGCCCCCACTGCTGCCGCCACCCTCGCAGTGTTGATCTGGGTGCCTTGGAGTGCCGCCACAACCTCCTCAGACAGAAGGGTAGGAATCCTTCCAGTTAGCCTTGCAATCTGAGGAATAATGTGGACACCATTCTCAATGTTCCCCACTCTGCCTTTGGACCTCCAGTAACTGCGGGGCGGCTGAGCCCAGAGACACATCACCTGACTGGGACTCACCAGAGTCCTGCCGTCCAGCTGTCCTCTGGGATTCCTGGGACATCCTTACCCCTGCCTGCTGTGGATCAGAGAGTTTGAGATTCTCACAAACTTGTCCCCCAAAGACTCTACTACTAAAGTCCACCAGGGTGTGTGTCTCTGCACTGGTGGAGGGTGAGGCCGAAAACTGTGACACATCTTCAAGGTGCAGGTTTGAGAATTGGTCGGAGCTGTTGTCCTGGCTGCCCTCTACCGCCCATCCCGAAGATGGCTCTTTCTGCAAGACAAGGGAGATGGCAGAAATGCATGGAGGCAGCGTAAGGATACTCAAGATGGAACTCACGTGAGATCCGCAATGTTGACGATTGGGGGTTCTGGGTCCTCGTTTTTATTTCTCCTGCTCATTTAACCCCTCCCCCCTCAACACAGGAGCAGTCCTGTCCCACCCCTCCAATCAGGATGATTCTCTCCTCAAATTCTGCTAGGAGTTTCAACTTGGCCATTCGCCTGACCAACTGTGCTCACTCACCCCTGGCAATTGTGGGTGAGCTTTTCCTGCAAAGGAACAGATGGGGAGAATGCAAGCTGGCTGTGCGGCACGTTTGTGTGAGTGTATGTGTGTGTGTGATTCTCCACCTGCCCTGTGCTGACCTCCTGTACAGGGAGTTGGAAGTGAACGGCCCTGCCACTGCCATGCTGGGTTGGTGACCTTGCTTGCAAGTTCCTCACCGCCTGAGGGTAAAGGATTTGGACGCTCGCCTCCATCGCATCCAGCATTCTGGTCAGTTCTCAGTCTGAAAACTTTAGCCTGGCCTTTCTGGCTGCCAACCTCCGCTTTGCACTTAGAACAAGATTTTGGGAGACGTTTAAGTGGAACACGCCAGTCAGCCTGAAGGTGAGCCAGGCCAATCCGATTACATCCTCCGCTGAGGCGATGTGAAACCCGATAAAACATTTCTCCTGTCTAAGTGGCTAAAGATACAACGGGAAAACCGGTCATTACCGCTGGTGTGCAATATCCCAATTTTCCCACCCGACTTGACAATTTGCCAAAATATCGTTAAATTACGGCCCTGAACAAACCAATGCGTTGTGTACGTGAGGCACAGCATCCTAACTTTCATCTTCAATTCACTCATAAATTAGCCTTTTTGATGTCTGTATAATATTATGATCCGAGACTAGACCCCAACAGTGGCTCGGATACTGGACAGAAACTTCAATGTTTTATTTTCGGTTTGGAAGACTGCAAGGGAAGGATACCTTGCTCCAGGAGTGATCACAGGAAGAAATAGGGATATGATATATTAAAATAAACTTTATTACCAACACAGTATTAAAATATCTTTAACATAATACCTGAAAATAGCTTCCAATTACCCCTTAAACAAAGCTACTCAGTACAGTGAATACAATACCCTTAACTGCTATCTTTATTCCCACTCAAACAACAAGGCAAAAACAAAACATCTTAGCTCCCAATCCACTTTTACTACAAATGCACGCAGGAATATTTGCTTTCCAGAGATGTTCTTTGAAAAAGAGACACCTTTCGACACTGCTTTAAAGATAAGATCTTACTCCTGTCAGAACCATGCAGAAAATCTGGTTATATTTCTTCAGCAGCTGTTTCAGCGAGTTTATCCAATCACACTGCTCTTCTGTCTGCAGATATATTTTCTAACTGAATTGCAAAGAGCAAACTGTTTGACTTCTGTTCACATATTCATCTAAATTACAACTGAACCTGCTTTTTCTGCAAAATGCTTGATAACTTAGCTCCACCCAGCAACAATATTATCTTACCAAGCTGAAATCGATTTTGATTCCACAGGGAATCACCATAATTAAATCAACGTTCCATTCGGCCAAGCTTTTTACAACACTTTAATTGCGCCCCTGGCTCCCAACCTTTCAAATTAAGATTATTTGAAAACAAGACTGCAGCAGTGATGCAGACATTAACCCAAGCATTTAAATTCTTATTTCAGCAAATACATAATATACATCTGAAATTGCTACATCCATCACACCCCCTGAACAAAAATGAGCCAGAAGTATAAGATAGCTTCATTTTTCCAGTCTTTTAACTCTAAACATTTCTCATTACTAAACACAAACACACTACAAGATATATATAGCAGTTTAGCACACTGGGCTAAATCGCTGGCTTCGAAAGCAGACCAAGGCAAGCCAGCAGCACGGTTCAATTCCTGTATCAGCTTCCCCGAAGAGGCACCGGAATGTGGCAACTAGGGGCTTTTCACAGTAACTTCATTGAAGCTTGCTTGTGACAAAAAGCAATTTTCATTTAATTTCATTTTCATATTACATTTAAACACGCAAACTTAAACAGAAGTATCATCCATTTCAGCATTTCTTTTCCACCTTTGAACTATCTAGTTTTCTCACACTTCAAAGCCGTGAGAAAGCATCAACAATCACGTTTTCTATTCCTGCTACATGAATAATTTTTAAGTTAAATGGTTGTAACAATAAACTCCATCTAAACAGTGTTGCATTTCGATCCTTAACCTTTTCCAAAAACTGGAATGGATCATGGTCTGTATAGATAATTGTCTCCGATGAATAAAAGTGAAAATGCTGCAATGCCAGTACCAAACTCAATGTCTTCCTTTCCATGGTCGAATATTTCTTTCCACGAATATTTATTTTCAGAGAAAAATAACCAACAGGCACTTTGATTTGTTTGTAATCTTCCTGCAATAGTATAGCACCAACACCCACATCACTCACATATTTTACCGCCTTAAATTGCTTGGCATAATTAGGTATCCTCAACACTGGTGTGGCAGCTAGCACAATTTTCAGATTATAGAATGCCTCCTGACATTCTGATCTCCACTGAAATTTGCTGGGTTTTTTCAGACGATCAGTCAACGGAGCAACCACACTGCTAAATTTTGGCACGGATTTCTGGTAGAAACCACTGATGCCCAGAAATCTCAGGACTTAAAACAATACCTGTCCGAGAATCAATATTTAAATAAGAAATGGGAAGCAACAGAGGGAAAAGATTCAGAGAATCAGTGAATTTCACTGAATCTCAGTAAATCTATCCCAGCTCCACATTACAGTTCAGGGAAAACCATCATTGTCAGCAAAAAAGAACAAACCTGAGTCACATTTTAAATGGAAGATAAGTGGAGGTTGGAAATGTTTTTATTTGAATTACACCTGCCTGTATTTTTGGAGCAGATTCTCAATAAAACAAATCAAATACAGCTCAGAGCTTAGGATTTCTGATGTGAGAGATTTTTACAAATCAACCAACGACAATGATTGGGAATTGAACCCGTGTCAACTGCTTGGAAGGCAGCTACTAATTACAATACCACCATCGCTTACAAGCGCATCATTGATAAAGCAAATAACCCAGGGTAGTTACCTAGAAGGTTATCATTAAAAATAAAACAAATTTGATGCTGAGTCACAGAAGGAGATATTAGGTCAGGTGACAATAGCTTAGTCAAAGGGGTAGATTTTAAGAAGCATCTTCAAGAGCAGAGTGAGCTAGAGAAGTGGACAAGTTTATAATCTTTATTATTGAGACACCTAGGCTTACATTAACACTGCAATGAAGTTACTGTGAGAAGACCCTAGTCGCCACATTCAGGCACCTGTTCGGGTACACTGAGGGAGAATTCAGAATATCCAAATTACCTAACAAGCACGTCTTTCGGGACTTGTGGGAGGAAACCGGAACACCCAAATGCTTAGGGAGGGATTCCAGAATTTTAGACCAGGTCAGCTGAAAGCACGGATGCCAATGCTGTAGAGATTAAAATCGGGCATGTACAAGATGGCAGAATAGCAGAAAGCTGGAAGATTTGTTCGGCTGGAAGAATTTACAGAAAAAGGAAAGGACAAAGTCATGGAAGGAATTTTAAAATTGAAGCTTTGCCAGGCCAGGTGCCAGTGTAGGTCAGCATCACAAAGATGAGGGTTGATTGTAACAAAAAACAATAGAATATAATGTTGCAGCACAGAATGAGGCCATTCTGTTAATCTTGCCTGTGCTCCGCTTTCCTTTCTCCATTTTCCTGTAACATCACAGAAACATTGAAATCCGTTCTGAAAGTTATTATTGAATCTGCTTCCTCCAACTTTTCAGGAAGTGAATTCCAGAAAAAAACAATCCGCTGCTTCAGAGAAACTCTTCTCATTTCCCCCTCTGGTTATTTTGTCAATTTTCTTTCCTCTGTGATATAATCAACTATTTCCTGATAGATGATAGGTAAAAAGGCTATTTTGATGTAAATGTTAAGACCCAGTTTTAATACCCATTTGAAAATGAGGATTTCAGCAGTCATAACCTCAGGCCATAATAAAATACATAACTTCAACAGAGACACAAAAAAGCCTGACACATGGAGAAACTAATTGAAGATAAAAACAACATTTTCATTAAGCAAGATGAAAAAGCTATTGCTCTAATAAACAGATTTTCAAAGTCAGTTTGACATTAAGAAATAAGCTGTACCAGTAATCAAGATCAAGGTCGAAGTAATATGAAGGCACGATTGTCCAGAATATGGACAAAGCAAAGTCAGCAGAAAACCAGGAGAAACCAGTCTTAATAATAGCACAGAATCGCATTCCATAACACACACAAATATTCAAACATGAAACTTTCAGAACTTATGTTGCATATTGAGGATTGACAGTTAACCATCGAATCAAATGTATTTGATTCTCACCCAAACCAATTAGGACGAGATAGAGGTGTAGACAGATGGCTTTAGGCTGATAAAATTCTCCTTAAACGTGGTCCGTACAGCCATCTTTATTCCAGGATCATTCTATACTTTGATCTAACTATTCGCTATCACTATTTTCATATTTTCACTTTTCCACTCTAACTCTTGAAGTAAATGCAAGCTGTTTTGCCGTAAGCAAGAAACCATTTCTGTATTATTTTGAAAGTTAAATTGTTTTATAAATTACTTCTCTTTAAGTACTTTTGCTAGCCGGACTTTATTGAGAATAGATTTAAGTTTCTCTCAATTTTAATCAAATAGAGGCAATAGAGATTCTGGTTTGCATCCGAGACGTTTAACTCCAATTTCTGCTGAGTTTTACCATAAGACCATAAGACCATAAGGCACAGGAGTGGAAGTAAGGCCATTCGGCCCATCGAGTCCACTCCACCATTCAATCATGGTTGATTTCAACTCCATTTACCCGCTCTCTCCCCATAGCCCTTAATTCCTCGAGAAATCAAGAATTTATCAATTTCTGTCTTAAAGACACTCAATGTCCCGGCCTCCACCGCCCTCTGTGGCAATGAATTCCACAGACCTACCACTCTCTGGCTGAAGAAATTTCTCCTCATCTCTGTTCTAAAGTGACTCCCTTTTATTCTAAGGCTGTGCCCCCCCGTCCTAGTCTCCCCTGCTAATGGAAACAACTTCCCTACGTCCATCCTATCCAAGCCATTCATTATCTTGTAAGTTTCTATTAGATCTCCCCTCAATCTCCTAAACTCCAATGAATATAATCCCACGATCCTCAGACGTTCATCGTATGTTAAGCCTACCATTCCTGGGATCATCCGTGTGAATCTCCGCTGGACCCGCTCCAGTGCCAGTATGTCCTTCCTGAGGTGTGGGGCTCAAAATTGCTCACAGTATTCTAAATGGGGCCTAACTAGTGCTTTATAAAGCCTCAGAAGTACATCCCTGCTTTTATATTCCAAGCCTCTTGAGATAAATGACAACATTACATTTGCTTTCTCAATTACGGACTCAACCTGCAAGTTTACCTTTAGAGAATCCTGGACTAGGACTCCCAAGTCCCTTTGCACTTTAGCATTATGAATTTTGTCACCGTTTAGAAAATAGTCCATGCCTCTATTCTTTTTTCCAAAGTGCAAGACCTCGCACTTGCCCACGTTGAATTTCATCAGCCACTTCTTGGACCATTCTCCTAAACTGTCTAAATCTTTCTGCAGCCTCCCCACCTCCTCAATACTACCTGCCCCTCCACCTATCTTTGTATCATCGGCAAACTTGGCCAGAATGCCCCCAGTCCCGTCATCTAGATCGTTAATATATAAAGAGAACAGCTGTGGCCCCAACACTGAACCCTGCGGGACACCACTTGTCATCGGTTGCCATTCCGAAAAAGAACCTTTTATCCCAAGTCTCTGCCTTCTGTCTGACAGCCAATGGTCAATCCATGTTAGTACCTTGCCTCGAATACCATGGGCCTTTATTTTACTCAGCAGTCTCCCGTGAGGCACCTTGTCAAAGGCCTTTTGGAAGTCAAGATAGATAACATCCATTGGCTCTCCTTGGTCTAACCTATTTGTTATCTCTTCAAAGAACTCTAACAGGTTTGTCAGGCACAACCTCCCCTTACTAAATCCATGCTGACTTGTCCTAATCCGACCCTGCACTTCCAAGAATTTAGAAATCTCATCCTTAACGATGGATTCTAGAATTTTGCCAACAACCGAGGTTAGGCTAATTGGCCTATAATTTTCCATCTTTTTTCTTGTTCCCTTCTTGAACAGGGGGGTTACAACAGCGATTTTCCAATCCTCTGGGACTTTCCCTGATTCCAGTGACTTTTGAAAGATCATAACTAACACCTCCACTATTTCTTCAGCTATCTCCTTTAGAA
This sequence comes from Scyliorhinus canicula, assembly GCF_902713615.1. NCBI lineage: Eukaryota > Metazoa > Chordata > Chondrichthyes > Carcharhiniformes > Scyliorhinidae > Scyliorhinus > Scyliorhinus canicula. The sequence goes on from NC_052151.1 coordinate 208,954,892, forward strand.
CTCTAGGATGTAGCCCATCTGGGCCCAGAGATTTATCAATTTTCAGACCTTTTAGTTTCTCTAGCACCTTCTCCTTTGTGATGGCAACCATATTCAACTCTGCCCCCGACTTTCCTGAATTGTTGGGATATTACTCATGTCTTCTACTGTGAACACTGACGCAAAGTACTTATTAAGTTCCTCAGCTATTTCCTTGTCTCCCATCACTAGATTACCAGCGTCATTTTGGAGAGGCCCAATGTCTACTTTTGCCTCCCGTTCGTTTTTAATGTATTTAAAGAAACTTTTACTATCATTCCTAATGTTACTGGCTAGCCTACCTTCATATTTGATCCTCTCCTTCCTTATTTCTCTCTTTGTTATCCTCTGTATGTTTTTGTAGCCTTCCCAATCTTCTGACTTCCCACTACTCTTTGCCACATTATAGGCTCTCTCTTTTGCCTTGATGCATTCCCTGACTTCCTTTGTCAGCCATGGCTGCCTAATCCTCCCTCTGATAACCTTTCTTTTCTTTGGGATGAACCTCTGCACTGTGTCCTCAATTACTCCCAGAAACTCCTGCCATTGCTGTTCTACTGTCTTTCCCACTAGGCTCTGCTTCCAGTCGATTTTCGTCAGTTCCTCCCTCATGCGCCTGTAATTACCTTTATTTAACTGTAAAACCTTTACATCTGATTCTACCTTCCTTCTTTCAAATTGCAGACTGAATTCTACCATATTATGATCACTGCTTCCTAAGTGTTCCCTTACTTTAAGATCTTTTATCAATTCTGGCTCATTACATAACACTAAGTCCAGAATAGCCTGTTCCCTCGTGGGCTCCATCACAAGCTGTTCCAAAAAGCCATCCTGTAAACATTCAATGAATTCCCTTTCTTTGGGTCAACTGGCAACATTATTTACCCAGTCCACCTGCAGATTGAAGTCCCCCATGATCACTGTGACCTTGCCTTTCTGACATGCCCTTTCTATTTCGTGGTGCATTTTGTGCCCCTGGTCCTGACCACTGTCAGGAGGCCTGTACATAACTCCCGTTATGGTTTTTTTGCCTTTGTGGTTCCTCAACTCTACCCACACAGACTCCACATCGTCTGACCCTATCACTAGATTACCAGCGTCATTTTGGAGAGGCCCTCTCCAGTTTTAGTGTCGCAAGACTTCACTAATTCCGCATGGTAGATCTCATCACTCTGGTTGCCACCTCTTCTCAGAATGGAAAGATTATTCTCATTTATTTCAACATGTCTTCAGTATTTTGAACAGTCCATTAAACTTCCCCTTAACTTCCTCTGCTGGAAGGAGAACACTCTTTGCCCATTACTGTCATCCCACATCTCTATTCTAGTAAATTTCCTCTGCACTGTCGCTAGCACCTTGTCACCTTTTTTGAGAGTCAATCCTGAGGTAGCTCTGCACTGTCAGTGAATCAGTATTGAGGGGGTGGCAACACTGGAGCGTCAGTACTGACTGACAAAGGATTGTATGGAGGTGTTCTGTACTGTTGACTGGTCAGTATGGGGGGGGGGCGGGGGGTAACAGTCAGATGGGAACACTAAGGGAGTCATGCACTGTCAGAGGGTTAGTATTGAGAGAGTGCTGTTCTATCAGTGGATTAGTACCGACGGAGTGCTAGTGAGATACTTGATGCATTGGTTTTCATTTCCCAAAACTCATTAGTTTTGGCAAAGATCCCATTAGATTGGAAGTTAACAAATGTAACTCCATTATTTAGAGAGAGAGGGAGACAGAAAGTGGGAAAATACAGGTCAGTTAACTTAACATTTCATAGAGAAAATATTGGAAACTATTATCAAAGTAGTTATAGCAGGGCACGTCAATGTGCTCAAGATAATTGGGCAGACTCAACCTGGTTTTGTGAAAGGGAAATCATATTTAACCAAATTATTGGAAATGTTTGAGGAAGTAACATATGGCTGTCAATAAACGGGAACCAGTAGAAATACTAGACTTAGATTTCCAAAAGGCATTTGATAACGTGTCACATCAAAGGTTATTGTCGAAAATAAAGGCATATGTTATAGATAGGTAACATATTTATGGGCAGCACGGTAGCATGGTGGTTAGCATAAATGCTTGGGTTACGGGTATAGGGTGGGTTTAAGTAGGGTGATCATGGCTCGGCACAACATCGAGGGCCGAAGGGCCTGTTCTGTGCTGTACTGTTCTATATTGCCCATATTGGCATGGATAGAAGCAGCAGAGAGTCGGCATAAATGGCTGTTCTGCGGTTTGACATGATTTACCAAGTGGTGTGTCACTGGGATCAATGCTGGGACCCGAGCTGTTCACAATGAATATAAATGATTTGGATAAAGGGGGTGGACGGGATGGTTGCCAAATCTGTGATGACACAAAGATAGGTAGGAAAATAAATTATGAAGAGGACATAAGGGGTTACAGAGACAGATAGGTTAAGCGAATGGGAAAATATCTGAAAATGGAGTATAATGTGGGAAAATGTGAAATTGTTTTGTTAAGCAGGAATAATGAATGGAAGCATATTATCTGAATGGTGAGAGATTGCAGAGCTCTGAGATGTAGAGGGATCTGGTTGCCTTAGTGTATTAATTGAAAAAGGCTAGTATGCAGGTCCAGTTAGTAGTTTGTTCCTTCTTGTAAGAGAGAACGAATACAAAAGTAGGATTTGGATTTTGTTTATTGTCACATGTACCGAGGTACAGTGAAAAGTATTTTTCTGCGAGCATCTCAACAGATCATTAATAATAATAATCACTTATTGTTACAAGTAGGCTTCAATGAAGTTCCTGTGAAAAGTCCCTAGTCGCCACATTCTGGCACCTGTTCGGGGAGGCCAGTACAGAAATTGAACCCGCGCTGCTGGCCTTTTTCTGCATTACAAGCTAGCTGTTTAGCCCACTGTGCTAAACGAGTCCCTAAAGGACATGAAAAGAAAATACATAATAGGGCAACACAAGGTACACGATGTAACTACATAAACACCGGCATCGGGTGAAGCATACAGGGGTGTAGTGGTTAATCAGATCAGTCCATAAGAGGGTTGTTTAGGAGTCTGGTAACAGCGGGGAAGATGTTTTTGAGTCTGTTCGTGCGTGTTCTCAGACTTTTGTATTTCCTGACCGATGGAAGAAGTTGGTTGAGTAAGCCGGGTGGGAGGGGTCTTTGATTATGCTGCCCGCTTTCTCCAGGCAGCGGGAGGTACAGATGGAGTCAATGGATGGGAGGCAGGTTCGTGTGATGGACTGGGGTGTGTTCACGACTTTGAAGTTTTTTACGGCCTTGGGTCGAGCAATTGCCATACCAGGCTGATGCAGCCAGATAGGATGCTCTCTATGGTGCATCTGTAAAAGTTGGTAAGAGTTAATGTGGACATGCCGAATTTCCTTAGTTTCCTGAGGAGGTATAGGCGTTTTTGTGCTTTCTTGGTGGTAGCATTGACATGGGTGGACCAGGACAAATTTTTGGAGATGTGTACCCCTAGGAATTTGAAGCTGCTATCCATCTCCACCTCGGCCCCATTGATGCTGACAGAGGCATGTACAGTACTTTGCTTCCTTAAGTCAATGACCAGCTCTTTAGTTTTGCTGGCATTGAGAAATAGATTGTTGTCGATGCACCACTCCACTAGGTTCTCTATCTCATCTTGTATTCTGACTCATCGTTATTCGAGAAACGGACCACAATGCTTCTATCGTCAGCAAACCTGTAGATGGAGATGGAACCAAATTGTGCCACTCAGTCGGATGTGTACAGGGAATATAGTAGGGGGCTAAGTACTCAGCCTTGCGGGGCCCGGGTATTGAGGACTATTGTGGAGGAGGTGTTACTGTTTATTCTTACTGATTGTGGTCTGTGGGTCAGAAAGTCGAGGCTCCAGTTGCAGAGTGAAGAGCCAAGTCCAAGGTTTTGGAGCTTTGATATGAGCTTGGCTGGGATTATGGTGTTGAAGGTTATGCTTGTTATACAGAGCACGAGTGAGACCACATCGGGAGTACTGAGTATAGTGTGTTCACTTTATTCAAGGAAGGATGTAAATGCGTTGGAAGCATTCAGAGGTTTACCAGACAAGTGCTTGGAATGGACAGGTTGTCTTGTGAGAAAAGGTTGTACAGCTGAGGTTTGTATCCATTGGATTCTGAAGATCAAGAGGTGACTTGATAAAAACATACATCCTGAGGGGTCTTGGCAGCGTGAATGTGGGGAGGATGGGAGAATTTAGAACTGGGGTCACTTAGGTTTCCCATTTAAATTGAAGTTGAGGTGAAATGTTTTCTCTCAGGAATCTTTGTAACTCTCACTGAACAGGCAGTGGAATCAGGGCCTTCAAATATTTCGTAAGGCAGGGGTGGGTGGGTTCTTTGTGAACAAGCGGCACGGTAGCACAATGGTAGCACCCTGTTGCTTCATAGCTTCAGAAACACAGGTTTGATTCCCAGCTTGGGTCACGGTCTGTGCTGAGTCTGCACGTTCTCCCTATGTCTGTGTGGGTTTCCTCCGCGTGATCCGGTTTCCTCCCACACGTCCCAAAAGACGTTAGGTGAATTGGATATTCTGAATTCTCTCTCTGTGTACCCGAACAGGTGCCGGAGTGTATCAACTACCAGCCTCCCCGAACAGGCGCCGGAATGTGGCGACTAGGGGCTTTTCACAGTAACTTCATTTGAAGCCTACTTGTGACAATAAGCGATTTTCATTTCATTTCAACTAGCGATTTTCATAGCAACATCATTGCAGTGTTGATGTAAGCCAACTTGTGATGCTATAAAAGATTATTATTATCGTGGGTAGGCAAGATGCAGATTTGAGGTTACAATCAGATCAGCCATGATTTACTAAATGGTGGAGCAGGCTCAATGGGCCGAGTGGCCTATTTCTTGCTGGATTCTTTGTATGGACTGTCAAGATAATCAAATACTGAGGGAATACTACGCTGATGGAGGGTGGGTTGAGGGAGGGTTGAATTGTCTTCGGAGTCACACTAAGGACACACAGCACTGTCCGAGGGACAGTACCGAGTAAGACATGCACTGTTGGGGGGTAACTACTGAGAGGGCAGTCAGAGCGGAAGTACTAAGGGACAGCAACACTGTTGGAGGTGCAATACCAAGGAAGTGCTGGACTCAAATGGGTGGTATTGAGGGAGTAAAGGAGTCAATAGAGGCAGTGGTAGAGCTCACTGGTCTCAGAGTACATGTGAAAACTAATGCAGTGTCTTTGGATGATGTTGCTAAGGAGCAGCATGTAGGTGAGAAATAGGAAAAGGTCGAGGATAGATCCTGATGGAACACCAGGAGCCGGAAGGGAAGGTATCGTGAGTGCTTCTCTGGTTATGATCAGATAATTAAGAATGGAACCGTGCGAGAGCACTCCCACCCAGTTGGACAAGAGAGGAGAGGCATTGGAGAGAATGTGCCAAGGATGGAAACGTGATTGGAGGGTTCCAGAGATGAACTTCCTGGAAAGATGGAATTTCAGACACAACAGCACATTTAATCACTTTAAAGAGGAAAGAAAGTTTGGATATTGGTTAATAGTTTGAAAGAGGAGGTTGAGAATTATTGTTTTTAGGACAGAGTTGATGATGGAAGATTTAAAGGAGGTCAACCCCTGAAGAGGCAGCGATCTATACTGTTAGGAAACATGGGGATTAAGCTGAACAATTGGGAATTTGCACTTTAGTGGGAACAGGGATCGAGGGAACCAGGAAGTGGATCTCATGGAAAAAGGGAGGCAAAAATCAGGTAATGATAGGCCAGCTAGCTTAACATCTGTCATTGGGAAAATGTATGAGTTCATTATGAAGAATGTAATAGCAGAACATTTATAAATACATAATATAATTAAGCAGAGACAGCATGACTTCATGAATAGGAAACCATGCCTGAAAAGTTTCTGAGAATTCTTTGAGGTGGTAATGAACAGGACAGATCAAGGGGAACCAGTAGATGTAATATACTTGCATTTCCAAACTGCATTCAATAAGGTACTGCACAAAAGGCTATTTAATAAGTCTATGCTGTTGGGGTAGAATATTAGCATGGAACTCAGGGTTTCCCAAACTTTGATCTGCAGAACCCCTAGTGACCTCTAAAGTGCACCGGGGAGCCTCAATCATTCTCATCTGTTGAAGCCCCTTTTTTCCCCACAGAATATGTGCGAACGAACACAAATCAATGTCAGCAAGTATTTTCTAGCTTCATTCTTTTTTTTAAAAATGCTTTAATTGGGTTTTGTTACACATAGTATAAATACAAATATACACAAAATGACCAAGAGTTGTTTTTTTTTTTACAAAGGATGGGAAGGGGGGGGGGGGCATCTGGGTGGTGCCCCTAATGCTATTTACATTTCAGTCAGTTTTATATTATTCATTTACATAACCTTTGACCATTCCTTCTTCCCGCTCTTTTGTCCTCTTTTTGTCTTGCTGTATTTGTTGTGGCTGTTGTCTTCCCCTGTGTTGTCTACCCAGTTTGTGTTCCCCTCTCTTTTCTCCCTTCTGGTTCTCCTTTATTGCTTTTTCCCCGGCCCCTCCCTTCTTCCCTGCTACCCCCTATTTCTCTCGCTGAGTTTGGCTACACTTTCATGTTTGCCCGCGTCTTCCCCTCCCCCATCTCTCCTGTTATGTTGTGGCTACTCTTCCTAGCTCCTGGCTACTTAGTTGCTGGTCACAAACAGGTCCCGGAACAACCAGGTGAATGGCTCCCATGTTTTGTGGAAGCCATTTTCCGACCCACGGATGGCGAATTTGATTTTCTCCATTTGGAGAAATTCTGATCGGTCGGACAGCCAGTCTACAGCTTTAGGTGGTGCTGCTGACCGTCAGCTGAGCAGAATTCTATAGTGGGCGATCAGGGAGGCAGAAGCAAAGGCATCCGCCTTCCTCCTCAGGAATAGATCTGGCTGGTCTGATACCCCGAAGACCGTCACGTTCGGGCATGGCTCCACCCTTATCCCCGCCACTTTGGACATTGGCTCAAAGAAATCTGTCCAGAACCCAGCAAGTCTGGGGCAAGACCAGAACATGTGGGCGTGGTTGGCCGGGCCTCCTTGGCACCGTTCACATCTGTCCTCCACCTCTGGGAAGAACCTACTCATTCAGGTTCTGGTCAAATGGGCTCTATGTACCACTCTTAGCTGTGTTAGGTTTTTCTTGCTTTATCTATGCATATATTAGGAATTAGGAAGAAGCACACAGCACAGCTACAAAGCCCCCTCATATAAACCCCTGGCGAAGACACCCTCCCATGACCCAATAACATTTACCCCTGGAAGTAGTACCCACTGCATGAGTGGGTAATCTAAAACTTCCTATGATTTAAAAATGAAGTCTTACCTTTGGTCATTTTTAACAGGAGTGATGTTGGAAAGTTCAGATTTAGAGTGGGTTGGAACATTAAAATAAGTTTGATCTGGTGGGCTGGGAGGCGGATGACACAACAGAGGCAGTTAATCAAATTGTCACAATCTTAGTGACAAAGTGGTACACAAGTTCTATGCACTTGTTGTTGGGGAGACATGGGAGACGGGTTTGCTGTAGAGGACATAAGCTGGGATTCACCCTCAACAGTGTCATTATTACCTGTAGCAATCAGAGCACTGACTGTGACGCTGATCAGAGCCTGATGTGTGTGGTCAAGCTTCAGCTAAGGAGTTGGGTTATTTATTATGAGGGGAATTGACTACAAAAGGAGGGAAGTTACCTTCACTTGTACAGGGCTGGGTGACACTACATCTGGAGTACTGTGTACAGGATTGGTCTCCTTATTAAAGAAAATACGTAAATGTGTTAGAAGCAGTCCCAAGGTTTACTGGACCAATACCAGGAATGGGCAGGATGTCTTATGAGGAAAGGTTGGCGAGATTAGGTTTGTATCCACTAGAGTTTAGAAGAGTGGGTGGTGAAATGATCAAAATGTTTAAGATCCTTGGGGGGTACTGACAAGGTGAATGTGGAGAGGAGGTTTCCTCTTGTCAGAGAATCTAGAACTAAGGGTCACTGTTAAAAATTAAAGGGTTGCTGATTTAAGACAGAGAAAGGGGAAATAGTTTCCATCAGAGGGTTGAGAGTCTCTGGAACCCCCTTCATCAAAAGGCAGTGGAAGCAGAGTCTTTGAATGTTTTTAAGACAGAGATAGAGAGATTCTTCATTATCAAGGGGGTGAAAGGTTATCAGGAGAAGGCAAGAATGTGGGGTTGAAGTTCCAATCAGACGGGCCATGATCTTATTGAATGGTGGCGCAGGCTCGAGTATCCTACTCCTAATCTGTGTGTTTGTACATAAGAGATTTGGGTTGAAATTAATCCTCAGGAAGATCTAAGTTATGGGCCAGGGCTCCACCTTCCATCAATAACTCTGGAGAATGTCAAAACTTCACATACCTTCGATCAACAACTACCAGCAATTTAGCCCTTGATGCTGAAATCAACCCCAGGTTTGTCAAGACAGCAGGTATCAAGACAAAGTTGATAAGTGGAATGTGGACCAACAACCACTAACTGAAAATACAAAGCTGTACATGTACAAGGTTTATATTGCCAGCATCTTCCTTTACAGGAGCGAAGCATAGACCATTTATACTAGCCAAGAAAAGCGGCTGAACAACTTCCGCCTCTGCTATTTCAGACGAGTATTCGGTATCTTCTGACAGTAAAGAATGACAAATATGAGAGAATACGAGGGTGCAGGGTTAGAGTTAGCAGCGCTGTGGGGCCGGGAGGCGGAGTCTGGTGGGGTCGGTCTGGTGGGGCTGGGAGGCGGAGTCTGGTGGGGCCAGGAGGCGGAGTCTGGTGGGGTCGGGAGGCGGAGTCTGGTGACCCTATTGCTGGGCCTCTGATGTCACAATGGGAGATGACACTCACTCAGCTCCAGCTGGAAACTGGGAAACGGCCAATAGGATTTCAATTGGAGCCCGGCCGGTTAAAGGGGACAGACAGGAAATCAGAGAAAAATGTTCAGAGAATCAGAGTGATGATGTCTGTAATTTAACATGATGTCAACACCACACTCAGTCCTCTTCTTATACCCTGGAGTGACTTCAGTCGATTTTCTCCAGTTGAACTGAACCGATTCTTCCACAGCCTGAAATAAATTTTAGATTGAACAAGATTGAACAACAGTAAAAATAACAGGGATACTGCAATATCTTAATAACAATTACAGACAAATATTTCTCAAAGAAGTGATTGAATCTAATTAATATTTTAATTATTAATTTATTCATTTAATAAAAGCTACTCACTCGATCCGGTCCAGACTGCTACAGTTTATTATGAGTTTTTGCAGCTTAGGGATGGATTGGTCTGTGAAGGAGTTTGACTCTAGGTTCAGCTCTGTCACTGATCGGTTTGTACCAAGAGCAGAGACGAGATCATTGATACACGAGTCTGTGAGACAAGTATCATCCAGTCTGCGGATCAGAAACGAGAAATAATGGGAATGGAGGTAAATCCCAAACTTCTAATTGACATCACTATAAGTCTTACTAACTAATAATGTAGTTTTTATAAGTAACGTGAACACTGACACGAAAAGACAGGCAGGCAGATTTATAATTATCTTTCACGATCTGAAGGGAGTTAAGGGTTCATGGGGATGGGGGAGTGGCAGCAGGCAGGAAAACACAGTTTGAAGGCCACAGTCACATCAATCATGATATTACTGATTGGCGAAGCAGATTCGAGGGGTCGAATGGCATTTTCCTCCTCTTGTTTTATGATCACAGTGTTTGTTTTCACATATAAGCTGTCTTGACTCAGCTCTACCTCACCAAACCTGTTGATAAATGATTATTTCACATTCAGTACTGAATGAGCAGAAATGTCATCCAATTAAATATTGAGGAAGTCTTCAACTATTTCATTTTTCAATTCCTGCTCCAAACCCTTTTCCCTGGCTACCGACTCTATTCCTCTCTCTGGAAAATGTCTGAGATTTTGCAAGCCGAGTATCACATTTGATCCAGAGATGAGCTTCTGGCATCATAATATTGCCATGCAGAGCTGTTTATTTTCATCTCCACAACATAACCAACTTCACTCTGCCTCAGCTTATCTGCTATTGAAATCCTTGCTCATGCTTTAATTATCTCAAGGCTCAATCATTCCCATGCACTCCTTGTTAGTCTCCCACATTCTACCCTCTAAACTAGAGGTCATTCTGAACTCTACTGCTGTGCCTTAAATCACAGCAAGTCCCATTTCCCTTTTACCCCTGTGTTTGCTGACTGACACAGACTCTCAGGAACCTGCCAGTTAACACCCGGAGTAAGCCAAGTCCCTTGAGCCTGCTCCACCATTCAATAGGATCATGACGGGTCTGAGTGTGGCCTCAAGTACACTTTCCTGTCCACCTTCTACATCCTTTAACTCACTAGTCAATTAAGAAATAATCTAACTCAGCCTTAAAATATTCAATGACCCTGTCTCCACGGCTCTCTGGGGAAGAAAATTCAAGACTCTCAATCTCCGAGTAAAAGTACTCCTCATTTCCATCTTAAATGGGATTATCTTTATTCTTAAACTGTGTCCTCGTTCATATCTCACCCATTAGGAGAAAATCCTTTAGCATTCACCTCAGTCCACCTGGATCCAATATGTGTTTCAATAAGATTGACCTTTCATTTTTCTGAACTCCAATGAATACAGGCCCAACCCTCCAAATCTATCCTCACAAGATAATACCCTCATCCTGGGAATGTGACTACTGGTCAAACAACCTCTTGACTTTAAAATTCTCATTTATTTTCAAACCCCATCATTGCCTTTCCTCTTTCTCTGTAATCCTGTCCAGTACATGTACCCTCTGGGATATCTGCACTCCTCTAATTCTGACCCACCCCCAATGGTTAATTGCTACACCATTGGTGGCTTTGTAGACCCGTGGCTTCCTCAGAGTGGAGATCACTGGGTTACCTTTGCTGTATTTCCAAACCCCGACTCGCCTCACCTTCCTCACTCAGGCCAGGTAAGAAAGGAACAGTGAAGCGGCTCTGGGGCTCCATCAGCAAGGTGTAAATAGAGTACAGGGAAGGAAGACACCCACTCCCTTTAACAGCACGAGCTGCTGTAAAGCAGGTGAGTTTAAATGGACCAGAAGAGGGAGAAGGAAGTTAGTCCATTTGAACCATTGGTGGGTTAACCCTTACCTGGGAGCCTGAGAGAGAGATTCCCCAGCACTTCATTGATTTACTTTCCAAATGCGACACTGGGGAGCCAGGCATTATGGCCCCATGTCTTCCGTCACCTTGGCTCCAAGCTTTGAAACACCCTCAGACATTTACAGCACAGAGAAAGGCCCTTCGGCCCATAGCATCTGCGTTGGCCATCAAGCACCGATCTAGTCCACTCCCGTTTTCCAGCACTTGCTCTGTAGCCTCCCTACAGCTCTCCATCTCACTTTCCTTCTTTAAAACCTACTTTAAAACTGACCTCTTACACCAAGCTTTTGGTCATCTGATGTAATATCTCTTTCTGTGGTTCAGTATCACATTGATCTTATTCTGAAACATCTTCAGAAGTTTCAAGATGTTAATGGTGCTATATTATCAGTTGATGTTGTCCTCTCAACATTACATATTACCATGGAGACCAACGTGTCTCACAAAACAATCTCTTGGATGTTTTGGGGAGTCCTTAAATATTTAATTGGAGGACAGTCACTACATCTTTTTGTTGAAGTGATGTTGACTTTGGCAGAAACGTTGGCCAGGCCACAGGAACGAACTCTCCTGCTCTCGAGTGCCACAGTATCATTTACATCCAGTGTCACCACCTAGAGTGGCCACGTCCCGATTTCAAAATGGACACTTGCAAAGAGTAAAGGGAAAATTGGACAGTGCTAAGGAAACAAGCAGCTGCAAGGTTTGCCTGTGGATTGGAGTTTGCAGCTCCCAGACAAAACCGATATTACAAGCCATTAGCAAAGTAATGAGCTATCTCCGGGGACAAAAGAGAAACATTTAAACAATCGGTACCAGGGCAGACTCCCCGGTGCCAGTGGAGACTAAAACAAAGGCAGGCCAACGGTTACCTAGGACCCGCTCAGTGATCAAGCAACGACCCCTTTATTGGAGAAATCAATACAAATGATTAGGACATGGTCCAATTAATTGGGGCCAAGTACAGGGCCCGCCCAAAAGGGCGCGAAGCCCCTTTGGGGTATAAAGAGGAGTCCCCAAGGTCAGAGTGCTCTCTTCTTCTTCACCTTGGCTCTCAGCGACAACAGACCCGCCAAGCACTACCCAAGTAAGTCTAAAGTCAACGCAAGCTACGAGATAGACGCTCCTAGCTACTATTCTATACCAGTTCGAAGCCAGCAGTATCAGAACCGGACAACGACCATTGTTCCTCTGACTGAGTGGGCATCCGAAGCTAAGTATAGGCTTTTAGTAGTAGTTGTAGTTTAGTGAGTAGAGTTTGTGCATGAGTATTAATTGACTGTGTGTGTAAATAAATGTGCATTGATTTCAAACTTACTAACTGGTGTATCGAGCCTTTGATCAGTATTCGGTTTTGAACCTTGTATCGAAAAGATACCTGGCGACTCTTGAGCAAACGTAATTAAAGCAGAGCAAATTAAGGAGAGCATAACGAGCAACATTTACTGGCGACATCTGACGGGACCCGACTTAGAAGTGGCCCCACCACTCAGAGAGAACCCAAAATTTGAATTAGAAATGCAATTGGAAACAGAAACACCACAAGTGTTTGAGCAATACTGATCAAGACTCCAAGATTCGGAAGTGTGTTAATGCATGCGTACTAACAGGGATATACGGTAAACCTGAGAGATTTTGTTGCGTAAAACTGTCAGGGGTTTTGTAGGCCGGAAATTAGAGCAAGCCGTACCCCTGTTTACATCACCGCTTTATCACACCCTGTTCCAAATTCAGTAGAGAACCCAGACATAGGAAAGATGGCAATGAAGGCAATGGAACGCCTTATGAATCCACAGGAATTCGAGGTTGTAGCAACTAGTAGAGTAGAACAGTGTCCCGTTTGGGAAGAAGAAATTAGGAAATACCTCAAAGGGAAAGGATGGCCCATTTGGAGTGAATTCTGCCCTAATGAGGAAACAGGTCCCGGGAATATAGGACATACTTGTTGGGAGAACCTGACAGAGATCCACAAGAAGAGCTTGGGAAAAGCTCGCAAGCCGTGTCCTGTCTGGCACAATTGCGAGGCACAGAGGAGGTTGTTCGGAAGCTCCGTAGAGAGATAGAGGAGAGAGATAGAACCAGTAAGGTAGACGTGAGTGAGATAGAGAAGGAGAATAGAGATTTGAGAGAGAAGCTAGCAGCAAAGGAGAGAGGTGGATGATGCCAAGAGGGCACACCAGTCTTGTCTTGCACACTTAAGTAGTTTCCAGACCCAGTATGATAAGGCCTACCAGGACACACAACGTGCGGTCTTGGTAAGACAGGAAACTGAGCAGCAGGTGGAAACATTGCAGAAACAGTGCAATGATTTAAAGGCAGCCCTACGAGCACTCCATGCTTCCACAACGGAACAAAGGCAGAGCTCCGTAGACCACGCAAAGTACCGGAAGCAAATTGCAGAATTGCAATCCCTGCTTTCAGTTCAGAATTTCTGGGATGAAGAGGGTGTCGTATGAAGAAAGATTCAACAGATTAGGCCGAAACCCACTGGAGCTCAGAAAAATGAGGGGGGACATTATTGAAACATGCAAGATCCTGGGGTGACTTGATAGGGTGGATACTTGATGAATCTTTGGAACTCCCTTCCCGAAAAGATGGTGGAAGCAGAGTCTTTGAATATGTTTAAGGTAATTTGGATGTTCTGAATTCGCCCTCAATGTACCCGAACAGGGTTAAGCAAGGAGGGGGGGGGGGGGTGATGTGTTATTGGAGGTAGGAAGGATGCAGATTTGAGGTTATTATCAGATTAGCCATTATCTTATGAAATGGCAGACCAGGCTCAATGGGTTGAATGGCCTATTCCTTGGTCGTTTACCTAATAATCTTTAGTATTGTCACAAGTAGGCTTACATTAACACTGCAATGAAGTTACTGTGAAAACCCCCTAGTCCCCACATTCCGGTGCCTGTTCGGGTACACTGAGGGAGAATTCAGAATGTCTAATTCACCTAACAGCACGTCTTTCAGGACTGTGGGAGGAAACCAAAGCACCCGGAGGAAATCCACATAGACGAGGAGAATGTGAAGACTCCGCACAGACAATGACCCAAGCCGGGAATCGAACCTGGGACCCTGGAGCTGTGAAGCAACAGTGCTAACCACTGTGCTACCATGCTGCTACCTGGAGCTGTTTCCGTTTGTGGGGAGACTAAAACTAGGGGACATTGCTTTATACTAAGAGGTCTTCCTTTTAAGACAGATATGAGGAGAATTTATTTCTCCCAAGGTCACTATATGTGGAATTATTCTCTGCAGACAGCAGTAGAAGCTGGATCATTGAATTTATTCAAGGCAGAGTTAGACAGATCGTTTTTAGACAAGGGAGTCGAGGGTTCTGAAGGGCAGACAGGAACATGGAGCTTAGACCACCAGCAGATCAGCTGTGATCTTCTGAATAGTGGAGCAGGCTCAAAGGGCCAAATGGCCTACTCCTGCTCCAATGTTCTGATGTAAAGTGTCATCCAAAAGATAACAGCTGTGACCATGCAGCACTCTCTCAATACTGCGCTGGAGTATCAGCCGAGACATTTCTGCTTACGTATCTGGAGTTACACTTCAACCCACAATGTTCTGACTCAGCATCAAGGTCCACAGCTCACACTTCGATTTTGACTGATGGTGTACGGTGCCGGACAGTTATTGAACTCAGAATTCAGCACAGTGAGATTCAGCACAGTGAGATAGCGCACAGTAAGATTCCGCACAGTGAGATAGCGCACAGTAAGATTCCGCAGTGAGATAGCGCACAGTGAGATTCCGCACAGCGAGATTCCGCACAGCGAGATTCCGCACAGCGAGATTCCGCACAGTAAGATGCTCACCGCAGTTTCTGTATTTTCCAGTCCTGATCTTTCAGAGCTTCAGACAGGTGCTTCACTCCTGCGTCACACACTTTATTATGACCCAGGTCCAACTCTATCAGTGACTCGTTTGTACTGAGAGCAGAGGCAAGATGCTGGATACTCAAAGCTGAGAAACCAGTATCGCACAACCTGTGGACAAGAGAAATAAATATAAAATGGAGAGATATACTAAAATGATGTACTTAGCAATATAAAGCTTACTGATGATACAGTGTGCATTTAGGGCTGAATTTTGAAACACCCACAGTAATGGGATCAGAGAGGGTAGGACCCCAAATTTCTGTTACCTGTCAGCGTGCCGATTTACCATTACGCTCCATTGCCAGGCCATTCTGGATGCAGCTAAGTTAGAGGAGGTGACGGCTACGTGTCTACAAATGGCAAGTAGCCAATGAAACCTCTAGAAGTGAACATTAAGGTTCTTCTCCTGCTGCTGACTGGCACAATGGCAGCTAGGGTCTCTTTTTCTTTTTAAACTTTGGAAAATGTTCAGAGGGCAGCTTTTTCTCTCCTACGTGCATCACAAGTTCACACCTCTGATCGTGAGGCTGATCCGTCAGCACTGGAAAGTGATCAATTGGAGCTCAATTGTTTGACCATCATCATTAATACATTGGGGCTCTAAGACACACCCACTTAAATGGTAGCCACTTCAAACAGTTTTTCCTGTCCCACAACCAGAAGTTCAATATTTCCAACCTGGAATTCAGTCCCGTGTTGGGATAAGGATCCTGGAAGGAAAATCTAGCTCTAAAAAGTGTTATTAGTAAAAGAAATATTAAACACAATTTATACTGTTATGAGGCACATGGAGATTGTAACATCCAGGTACAGGATGTTCCACGACCTGTTAGTTTCTTGCCAGTAAAAAGGGCTTGTATTGTTGGGATACATCACCGAATCAGTTTAAATGCCACCACTTCATTGGTAGTCAGTTTGGGTGAGTCAATCTGTTAGTCAAGAAATGTCCCAGTGTAAGGGATAAAGATAATGGGCGGGATTCTGTAACCCCTCGCCGGGTCGGAGAATCGGCGGGGCCGGCGTCAATCCCGCCCCCGCCGTGTCCCGAATTCTCCGACCGGCAAAAGATCTATGTGGCGCCAATCCCGCCGCCCGCCTCAGAGAATGGCGGGGGCCGGCGGGAGGCTATGGGTCCCGGTGCTGCCCGTATTCTCCCGGTCGGAATCCTGCCGACGTGACCATGGGTCACTTCGACGTAAATCAAGACAGGTATTTAACGGCGTCAATCAGTGCTGATGGTTGACGCCGTTCAGCGCGGACGTAGGTGTGGGGTGGCTGCAGGAGAGACGGAGTGGCCGCAGTCTGTGGGTGGGGGGTTGGTGAGGGTGAGAGCCGTAAGAGTGCGAGTGCCAGGAAGGGGTGGCGAGAGCGAGTGCTGGGGGGGAGGGGGGGGGGGGGGGGGGGGCGGAGAGAAAAGAGTGCCGGGGAAGGCGGGCGGGAAAGAGAGATCGTCTGCCTGGCCAGGTGCCATCCTCCCATAGTCACGCCCATGCAGCCCATGGCACCTGGCTGCCCGGGGTGTGAGGGGGGGGGGGAGGGGCGCTACGGGCAATGATGACATGTTGTCGTTCACCCCCCCCCCTCCCCCACCCCGTCATGTTTTCTGATCAGCCAGCGATATTGGCCACCGTGGTGGCAGCCACTATTGTACATGTTGCCCTGGAGGAGGAGGAGCGTGGTAGAGATGCGGCGCAGGCTGCCGCAGAGGGGCAGGCAGCAGGTGCCCAGGCTGGAGGGCCACCCAGCCGACAGGATAAGGAGGAGGAGGAGGAAGGGCAGCACGAAGAGGAGGAGCACGAGGAGAGGGTGGAGGATGTCATGGCACCACAGCGACGGAGACACCCGAGGAGGCCCCGTGTGTAGCGGCCCCGTTCGTCTTATCAGGACCTCACGAACCAGGAATGCAGGAGGAGACTCCGGATGAGCCGTGAAACCGTGGCACACATCTGCCACCTGCTCGCACACATCTGCCACCTGCTGGCACACCTGGCACCGCGTGGCACTGGGGGAGGACACCCTCTCCTGTGTCCGTCAAGGTTACTGTGGCCCTGACCTTTTATGCCACAGGGTCATTCCAGGCGCCGAGTGGGGACCTGTCCGGCATCTCGCAGACATCGGTGCACCGGTGCATCCGGGCAGTGAGAGACGCCCTTTATGCAATTGCGGTCCACTACATCCGGTTCCCTGTGGACCGGGCAAGCCAGGATGCCCGGGCAGTGGGCTTCGCTGCCGTGGCCGGTTTTCCCATTGTCCAGGGGGCGATCGATGGGATGCACGTCGCCGTGCGGCCACCTGCAGACAACAGGGCTATGTGCAACAATAGGATGGGCACGTATTCCATGAACGTCCAGGTGGTCTGCGACCACCGCATGATGATCCTGCGCCCGGTACCCGGGCAGTGTTCATGGCTCATACATGTTGTCACGGTCTAACATCCCGGGCATGTTCAAGGGACGCCACCCCCAGCTGAGGGGCTGGATGCTGGGCGACAGGGGTTACCCGTTGCGGTCGTGGCTGATGACGCCTATACGGAGGCCACAGAGTGATGCGGAGACTCGCTCTCACGATGCCCATGCAGCGACCAGGGGTGTGGTCGAGAGGTGCTTTGGGCTGCTGAAGATGCGATTCAGGTGCCTGCACATCTCTGGGGGGGCCCTCCAGTACCCGCCAGATAGGGTCGGCCACATCATTGTGGTCTGCTGTGTCCTGCACACCATCGCCCAGCAGAGGGGTGATGTGCCGCAGCCGGAGGAGGAGGGAGTGGAGGAGCAGGAGGAAGAGGCGCAGACCTCCCCAGATGAGGGAGATGGGGGCAATGGTCAGGGCAGACAGGCTGGACATGGGCGGGTGGTTGCCCACTGTTACCGGCTGGGCCAGCGGGCACGGGACAGTCTGATAGCTGCCGCTTCACTCACTAGGGGGCGTACGAATCGGCGAGTATGGCCACATACCGCACACCATGGCAACATCCGTCTACCCTCACCCCCCTCACCCACCCAGCATCAACACCCTAACCCCCACCCCACCCGCATGCACACCATCCCTCCATTGCACATCCAGCTGCGGCACGATGGGCGGGGCTCACACGGTCGCCAGTGGAAGCGTGTCTATTGCAGGCCATGGAGGATGATGACGACCCGCTCTGCGATGAGCTCCTGGCACCACATCGTTGGACAATGTCTGACCCATGGCCAGAGTACCACTCTCCACCCGGACCATCCCTGCATGTGGCTGTGACACTGCAGTGCACGGTCCCATCCTCTGCCGGGGGGATGTAGAGGGTGGCCCAGGTGGAGGGGGGGGCACACTCACCTAGGGGCGATGTCAGACTCCCCCCCCCCTCACACACACACATTGGCGCTCAACGTACATGACACCCCCGCACGCTTCGGACAGAACACAACGGCAGCTTCTGTAGGTGTGAAAGTGATTTTAATTACAAACTTACATACACGTGCCCTCGCCCCTAAAACCCGTCCGTGCCCTTCACACCCATGCCAACTTACTCATTGCCTAATTGTGTGGCCTTACAGGCCATTTGACTACGTCTAGGTGGTTCCCCAGACGGTACAGCAAAACTGGAGGTGGATTCCTGTGATTTCTGCCCTGTGACTCGGGATCCCTTTGGCGGCTGTTTCCTGGGGCGGCCCGGCCTGGATGGGCCAGGCTGCGGCTCGGGCGTCTGGGATGGCGAGCTGCCAGCCTGTCCTGCCCACTGCCCACCAGATGCAGCTGGGACGGAGGGGGGGGGGGGGGGGGGGGGGGGGGGGGGGAAGAGCCCGAGGTGTCGCGGTGCTCCGGGGCCTCCCCTAGAGGGGGACCCGGGACGGGTCCCAGCACCTCCTCTTCCCTCGGGGTGCCCGATGGCCCCCAAACCTCGACATGGGTCGGGGGTGCGAACGGACCGGCCATCCGACGCCCCCCTCCCCCGACACCTGGCGCTGCCAGTCCTGGAGGCCCGTGCTGGTATCGACAAGGGTCGGTAGGTTTGCAGCCATGGAGCTCAGGGAGTTGGCCATCCCTGTCTGTGTCTGGGCGACGCCGGCCATCACCTGGGCAATGGCGCCGATGCCCTCAGCCATGGCCTGCAGAGACTGGACCATGGCCTGCTGAGACTGGACCATGGCCTGCTGAGACTGGACCATGGCCTGCAGAGACTGGGCCATGGCCTGCTGGGACTGGGCCATGGCCTGTTGAGACTGGGCCATTGCCTGCTGAGGCTGGGCCATGGCCTGCAGAGATTGGACCATGGCCTGCTGGGACTGGGCCATGGCCTGCAGAGACTGGGCCATGGCCTGCTGGGACTGGGCCATGGCCTGCTGAGACTGGGCAATGGCCTGCTGGGACTGGGCCATGGCCTGCTGGGACTGGGCCATGGCCTGCTGAGACTGGGCCATGGCCTGCTGAGACTGGACCATGGCCTGCAGAGACTGGGCCATGGCCTGCTGGGACTGGGCCATGGCCTGTTGAGACTGGGCCATTGCCTGCTGAGGCTGGGCCATGGCCTGCAGAGATTGGACCATGGCCTGCTGAGACTGGACCATGGCCTGCAGAGACTGGGCCATGGCCTGCTGGGACTGGGCCATGGCCTGCTGAGACTGGACCATGGCCTGCAGAGACTGGGCCATGGCCTGCTGGGACTGGGCCATGGCCTGTTGAGACTGGGCCATTGCCTGCTGAGGCTGGGC
Source organism: Scyliorhinus canicula (assembly GCF_902713615.1). Lineage (NCBI taxonomy): Eukaryota > Metazoa > Chordata > Chondrichthyes > Carcharhiniformes > Scyliorhinidae > Scyliorhinus > Scyliorhinus canicula. The sequence goes on from NC_052151.1 coordinate 208,974,623, forward strand.
CATGGCCTGCAGAGATTGGACCATGGCCTGCTGAGACTGGACCATGGCCTGCAGAGACTGGGCCATGGCCTGCTGAGACTGGGCCATGGCCTGCTGAGACTGGACCATGGCCTGCAGAGACTGGGCCATGGCCTGCTGGGACTGGGCCATGGCCTGCTGAGACTGGGCCATGGCCTGCCGAGACTGGGCCAGGGCCTGCTGAGACTGGGCAATGACCTGTTGAGACTGGGCAATGGCCTGCTGAGACTGGGAAATGGCCTGCTGAGACTGGGCCATGGCCTGCTGAGACTGGGCCATGGCCTGCCGAGACTGGGCCAGGGCCTGCTGAGACTGGGCAATGACCTGTTGAGACTGGGCAATGACCTGTTGAGACTGGGCAATGGCCTGCTGAGACTGGGCCATGGCCTGCTGGGACTGCCCCATGGCCTGCTGAGACTGGACCATGGCGTGCAGAGACAGGGCCATGGCCTGCTGGGACTGCCCCATGGCCTGCTGAGACTGGGCCATGGCCTGCTGACACTGGGCCATGGCCTGCAGAGACTGGGCCATGACCTGCTGAGACTGGGCCATGACCTGCTGAGACTGGGCCATGGCCTGCTGAGACTGGGCCATGGCCTGCAGAGACTGGGCCATGGCCTGCAGAGACTGGGCCATGGCCTGCTGGGACTGCCCCATGGCCTGCTGAGACTGGGCCATGGCCTGCTGAGACTGCGCCATGGCCTGCTGAGGCTGCGCCATGGCCTGCTTAGACTGGGCCATGGCCTGCTGAGACTGGGCCATGGCCTGCTGAGACTGCCCCATGCCTGCTGAGACTGGACCATGGCCTGCAGAGACTGGGCCATGGCCTGCTGAGACTGGGCCATGGCCTGCAGAGACTGGGCCATGGCCTGCAGAGACTGGGCCATGGCCTTCTGAGACTGCGCCATGGCCTGCTTAGACTGGGCCATGGCCTGCTGAGACTGGGCCATGGCCTGCTGAGACTGCCCCATGGCCTGCTGAGACTGGACCATGGCCTGCTGAGACTGGGCCATGGCCTGCTGAGACTGCGCCATTGCCTGCTGAGACTGCGCCATTGCCTGCTGAGACTGGGCCATGGCCTGCTGAGACTGGGCCCTGGCCGGCTGGGACATGGCCTGCTGAGACTGGGCCATGGCCTGCTGGGACTGAGCCACGGCCTGCTGGGACTGAGCCATGGCCTGCTGGGTCTGAGCCACAGCCTGCTGGGACTGAGCCATGGCCTGCTGAAACTGGGCAATGGCCTGCTGAAACTGGGCCACGGCGTTGAGCGCCTCTGCCATCTGTCGCTGGCTCATGGCTTCCTGTGCAAGGGAAGCCAAGTCCTGGGCCACACACGCCGCCTTCTCGGAGAGCCCCAGGCCTCGCACCCTGCTCCGCACATCTGACACCGTTGCACCCATTACCTCCACCGTGGACGCCACCAGTGCGGTTTCGGCCTGGGTGGCACGCATGACCGGCACCACTCCCAGCTCCTGGACCCGGGTCGACTCCTCCACCTGCGTCTGCAGCTGCCGCAGGCCAGCCACCATCCTCTTCCTTCGCCCCAGGTTTGCTGGTTGCATCAGGTCTATGGGTGGGTGTGGTAACTCCAGGAACCCGGGTCCCGTCTGGGCGGCAGATGTTCGCTTGCGCCAGGATGCCCTCTGACCTCCCGGCCCCTCTGCTGCTCCTACCTCCACCTGCTGTGCCGGTACGGCCGTGTTGTGCGCACCAGTTAGTGTACCAGAAGCCTCATCACTGAAGTGCCCAACCGAGGCGAGTGTCTTTGCGATGGTGGAGGGTTTTGGAGAAAGCAGTGGTGTTGTGTCGTGCGCATCGTCAGACTGCGAGTCCATGGTCCCCTGGGGTGGCGCCTCATCTCCACCCGTCCGCTGTGTGTCACTGTCCTGTGTCCAGTCTCATGTGTGGCAGTGTCCTGGGTAGGGCCGTCCTGGGTAGGGGGTGTCCTGGGTAGGGGTGTCCTGGGTAGGGGTGTCCTGGGTAGGGGTGTTCTGGGGAGGGCCGTCCTGGGGAGGGCCGTCCTGGGGAGGGCCGTCCTGGGGAGGGGTGTCCTGGGTAGTGCGGTCCTGGGTAGGGCTGTCCTGGGTAGGAGTGTCCTGGGTAGGGCTGTCCTGGGTAGGGCTGTCCTGGGTAGGGCTGTCATGGGTAGGGCTGTCCTGGGGAGGGGTGTCCTGGGGAGGGGTGTCCTGGGTAGGGCTGTCGTGGGTAGGGCTGTCCTGGGGAAGGGTGTCCTGGGGAGGGCTGTCCTGGGTAGGGCTGTCCTGGGTAGGAGTGTCCTGGGTAGGGCTGTCCTGGGTAGGGCTGTCCTGGGTAGGGCTGTCCTGGGGAGGCGTGTCCTGGGGAGGGCTGTCCTGGGTAGGGCTGTCATGGGTAGGGCTGTCCTGGGGAGGGGTGTCCTGAGGAGGGCTGTCCTGGGTAGGGCTGTCCTGGGTAGGAGTGTCCTGGGGAGGGCTGTCCTGGGTAGGGCTGTCCTGGGTAGGAGTGTCCTGGGGAGGGCTGTCCTGGGTAGGGCTGTCCTGGGTAGGGCTGTCCTGGGGAGGGGTGTCCTGGGGAGGGGTGTCCTGGGGAGGGGTGTCCTGGGTAGGAGTGTCTTGGGTAGGAGAGTCCTGGGTAGGGCTGTCCTGGGTAGGGGTGTCCTGGGTAGGGCTGTCCTGGGTAGGGGTGTCCTGGGTAGGGCTGTCCTGGGTAGGGCTGTCCTGTGTAGGAGTGTCTTGGGTAGGAGAGTCCTGGGTAGGGGTGTCCTGGGTAGGGCCGTCCTGGGTAGGGCTGTCCTGGGTAGGGCCGTCCTGGGTAGGGCCGTCCTGGGTATGGCTGTCCTGGGTAGGGCTGTCTTGGGTAGGGCTGTCCTGGGTAGGGGTGTCCTGGGTAGGGGTGTCCTGGGTAGGGGTGTCCTGGGTAGGGCTGTCGTGGGTAGGGCTGTCCTGGGTAGGGCTGTCCTGGGTAGGGGTGTCCTGGGTAGGGGTGTCCTGGGGAGGGCTGTCCTGGGTAGGGCTGTCCTGGGGAGGGGTGTCCTGGGGAGGGCTGTCCTGGGTAGGGCTGTCCTGGGTAGGGCTGTCATGGGTAGGGCTGTCCTGGGGAGGGGTGTCCTGGGGAGGGCTGTCCTGGGGAGGGCTGTCCTGGGTAGGGCTGTCCTGGGTAGGAGTGTCCTGGGTAGGGCCGTCCTGGGGAGGGCCGTCCTGGGTAGGGCTGTCATGGGTAGGGCTGTCCTGGGTAGGGCTGTCCTGGGTAGGGCCGTCCTGGGGAGGGCTGTCCTGGGTAGGGCTGTCCTGGGTAGGAGTGTCCTGGGGAGGGCTGTCCTGGGTAGGAGTGTCCTGGGGAGGGCTGTCCTGGGTAGGGCTGTCCTGGGGAGGGGTGTCCTGGGGAGGGGTGTCCTGGGGAGGGGTGTCCTGGGAGGGCTGTCCTGGGTAGGGCTGTCCTGGGTAGGAGTGTCTTGGGTAGGGGTGTCCTGGGTAGGGCCGTCCTGGGTAGGGCTGTCCTGGGTAGGGCCGTCCTGGGTAGGGCCGTCCTGGGTATGGCTGTCCTGGGTAGGGCTGTCCTGGGTAGGGGTGTCCTGGGTAGGGCTGTCCTGGGTAGGGCTGTCCTGGCTCAGCTGCGACGGGGGCCCTTGGCTGCTCCCCTCGTCGCTGGGTGTCACACGCTTGTGTCGCCGCACCCGCACGAGCGACGTCTCCATGGTGCTCCATGTCTCTCCCTCTCCCGTGGCTGCCCTGGGGCATCCTGCGGGAAGTCGGCATCCGCGGGGACGGGTGCCTCGACGTTTTGCCCTGCAATATACAATACAGCAGCATGGTTAGACATGGTGATTGGGTGATATGGGGGAGGGGGGATATAGGGGAGAGGGGATATGTGCGAGGGGATATATGGGGGAGAGGGGATATGTGGGAGGGGATATATGGGGGAGGGGGAAGGGCCGTGGGTGGCTCACTTGCTGGCGGGCCCCCGACCTCTGCATCAGCAACCTCCCGGTCCTCAGGTCCGCCTGCCAGTTCCAGGGCCCTTTCCTCATGGACGGACAGCTGTCTCTCATCAGCTGTGCCCCCTCCAGTCCTCTGACGCTCCCTGTTGCTGTGTGCACGCTTCACCTGAGGGGGGGCGGGTGGGTGGGTGGCAGGGGTAAAGGGCAACAGTGTCAGACAGGTATATGAATGCACACCAGCGGTTGCACGTATATTGGCAGAGGTCGCAGCACATTAGGGTCAGGGGTAGAGTCAGGGTTAGTTGCACGTGGGGGTGTGCCGCTCATCGGACACGACTCACCCTGGCTGCCCTGACGAGGTTGTTGACCTTCTTGTGGCACTGGGTGCCTGTCCTCGGTGTCACAGCCACAGCGCTGATGGCCTTTGCCACCTCCCTCCACACACGCCAGCTGAGGCGTGGGGCAATGCTGCGGCCATGTACAGGGCCTCCCTCCTCTCTTGAACAGCTTCCAAAAGCGCCTCGATGTCGCGCTCCTGGAACCCTGGGGCTGCACGGCGGACGGCCATGTTTGGAGATCTTCTGGAGGGGGGGCTTCTTTTGTGCTGTGATGCCGAGTGGCGTTGATTACGCCGCCCAGCGTCAAGTGATGCCGTCGCGAATGGCGTCACGCCGCTGCTAGCCCATTCTGGCCCGGAGAATCTGCGACGTTTGGGGGGCCCGATGCCAGATTGATCCGTGCCGTTTTTGGCACCGGGTCCCGGCCATCATGCCGATTATCGGAGAATCCCGCCCAAGAAGTCCTAATTTAGCACAAGAAGAGCTGCAGTTAGTAGACTTCAAGGTGACTGGAGCGGAGCCTGGAAGCTGCTCGAATGCAACTGAAGGTTGGTGACATTGTGCTGTGGACCGCTGGGGCAAAAGAACCCCTTTGGAGCAGTAGTGCGCTGCTTGGGAACGTCCAACGATCTGAAATTGTACTCGTGATACCAATCAATTGAGTCAAAACAGTAGTTAACAGGAACTGTGGTTTTAATCAGCTAGAATGTGCCCACCAGTACCTCCTCCCGCACTGAGAGGCTGTCCTGCATCGATGGGTTATATACCTTCTCTGAGGGGCGGAGCCACAGGCAGAGCCAACACATCAACACAACAACAGTAACAGTGAGTAAATACAATAATATATACAACAGCCATATGTGGCTGACCACATTCAGCCCCTGTTAAAGAAATATCCGGCGGGGGTGAAGTGGACTCACCGGTTCAGTATCACAGGAGGGTGTATTGTCCGCTGTGAATGCCGCAGTGTAGGCGCTGGTGTCGAGACCTTCGACTCCGTGAGCACATCGTCCTCACAACAGGGTTCCGGACAGGGTGACGGCGCAAGGGGCAGTGCTAATGGACCCCGGATGAGTTGATGGGGTAGATGGGGAGGTAGAAGGAAGCGGTGAGGTGATGGTGGGCGCAGTGGTACCTGCGGGGGCCAGGTCCCTGAGGGAGACTGTGTCCTGCCGCCTGTCGCGGTGTGTCATGTATGCGTATTGAGGGTTCGCATGGAGGAGGTGAACCCTCTCGACCAAGGGGTCGGCCTTATGGCTCCTCACGTGCTTCCGGAGGTGTACCAGCCCAGGAGTCGTGAGACAGGTAGGAAGCGAGACCCCGGAGATTGACGTCCTAGGAAAGATAAATAGACGGTCGTGATGGGTCTCGCTAGTGGCAGTACACAACAGTGACGGGATGAAGAACCTCCTGCCAGCGGGTGACTGGGAGACTTCTAGACCGTAGGGCCAGAAGGACGGCCTTCCAGACCGTAGCATTCTCCCTCTCCACTTGCCCGTTTCCCCTGGGGTTGTAGCTGGTAGTCCTGCTCAAGGCGATGTCCTTACAGAGCAGGTACTGACGCAGCTCATTGCTCATGAGGGGAAACCAAACCAAACAGGATGAATATGCTGCGCAGGCCTTGATGACTGTGGCAGAGGTCATGTCAGGGCATGGGATGGCGAAAGGAAAACGTGAGTACTCATCAACAATGTTGAGAAAGTAGACGTTATGATCAGTGGAGGGGAGTGGCCCTTTGAAATCCATATTGAGGCGTTCAAAAGGGCGGGAAGCCTTCGCCAGGTGGGCCTTGTCAGGCCGATAGAAGTGCGGCTTGCACTCCACCCAGACTTGGCAGTCCCTGGTCATGGCCTTGACCTCCTCTGTGGCGTAGGGCAGGTTGCAGGCCTCGACAAAGTGGAGAAGCTGGGTGAGCCCCGGGTGACAGAGGTCGTTGTGGATAGCACATAACCGATCAGCCTGCGCGTTGGCGCAGGTGCCACGGGACAGGGCATCTGGGGGCTCATTGAGCTTCCCAAGACGATACAAGGTGTCGTAGTTCTAGGTGGAGAGCTCGATCTTCCACCACAAAATCTTCTTGTTCCTAATTTTGCCCCGTTGCGTGTTGTTGAACATGAAGGCAACCGACTGTTGGTCTGTGAGGGGAGTAAATCCCCTGCTGGCCAGGCAATGCCTCCAGTGCCGCACAGCTTCCACAATGGCTTGCGCCTCCTTTTCAACAGAGGAGTGTCAAATTTCAGAGGTATGGAGGGTACGGGAAAAAAAGGCGACAGGCCTCCCTGCCTGGTTAAGAGTGGCTGCCAGGGCAAAGTCAGACGCATCGCTTTCCACCTGGAACGGGATGGATTCGTCCACGGCGTGCATCGTGGCCGTGGCAATTTCGGATCTGATGCAATTGAAGGCCAGGTGGGCCTCAGCTGTCAGGGGAAAAGTGGTGGACTTAATGAGTGGACGGGCTTTGTCCGCGTAGTTGGGGACCTACAGGGTATAGTAGGAGAAGAGCCCCAAGCACCTTTTCAAGTCCTTGGGGCAGTGGGGAGGGAGAATTGCAGGAGGGGGCACATGCGTTCAGGGTCAGGCCCTAGGACTCCGTTTTCCATGACATAGCCGAGGATGGCTAGCCAGGTTGATCGGAAAATGCATTTCTCCATATTATATGTCAAATTAAGGAGTCGGCCGGTGCGGAGGAATTTTTCAAGGTTGGCGTCGTGGTCCTGCAGGCCATGGCCGCAGATGGTGACATTATCCAAGTACGGGAACGTGGCCATCGTTCGTTGGAAGACCGAAACCCCATTGGTGACGCCGAAGGGAACCCTGAGGAAATGGAAGAGACGGCCGTCTGCCTCAAAGGCAGTGTACTGGCGGTCCTCCCGCCAGATAGGGAGCTGGTGGTACATGGACTTCAAGTCCACCGTAGAGAAGACTCGATACTGCACAATCTGATTGACCTGGTCAGATATGCACGGGAGTGGGTACGCATCGAGCTGTGTTGATCGTCTGACTGTATTTCGGTGTTTCTCCCCGGTCCTGACGACCACCACTTGTGCTCTCTAGGGGCTATTACTGGCCTCAATGATCCCTTCCCTCAGGAGTCGCTGGACCTCTGACCTGACGAAGGCCTTGTCAAGAGCACTGTACCGTCTGCTCCGGGTGGCGACAGGCTTACAGTCTGGGGTGAGGTTCACGAAGAGCGAAGCGACCTTCAGGGTTGCGAGGCTACAGACGGTGAGAGAGGGCAGGGGTTCCCCGAACTTTAGGGTTAGACTACGGAGGTTGCACTGAAAGTCTAAACCCAGCAGGAGAAGGTCGCAGAGATGGGGGAGGATATAGAGTTTTAAATTGCCGTATTCGACGCCCTGTATTGCCAGGTTGGCGGTGCAGTACCCCTGGATCTGCACGGAGTGTCATCTGGAAGCTAGGGATATGACTTATGAGACGGGGAGGACCCAGAGGAAACAGCGCCTTACCAGGTCCGGGTGGATGAAGCTATCCGTGCTCCCGGAGTCGAAGAGGCAGGACGTCTCCTGCCCGTTGAGGCTGACGGCCATTATCGAGCTTTGAAGATGGCAAGGCCGGGACTGGTCAAGTTGAATGGAGCGGAGTTGATGGTGATGAGTGTAGTTCTGGTCACAAAATGGCGGCGTCGACGAAGTCGGACAAAATGGCTGCCCCCATGGATTGCACATGGCGAGTGACGCGTCAGCAGAGGACACTCCGGGCAGGCACCATGCCACGCTGCGGCGTCTGTGAGTCTCAGACTGGGCTTGACAGGCTTTGATTTTTAGGCTTAGCTAGGTATACTTTAGCGCAGTGCCCTTTCTTGCCACACTCGTTACATGTGGAGTTGCGAGGCGGGCAACGCTGCCAGGGGTGCTGGCCCTGACCGCAGAAGTAACAGCATGGTCCTCCGGAGCTGGATGGCTGCCGCGCGGCACAGGAATGAGGCACGCCTGGGTCGGGTGATGGCTGTGCCTCAGGATGCCGCGTGGTCGGATGGGAAGGCATCCAGGCTCTGGAAGGCCACTTCCAGCGAGGTAGCCAGCTTCACAGTCTCCTCAAGGTCGAGGGCCCCCTTTTCTAGAAGCCGCTGCCAGATGTAGCTGGACCGGACACGTGCCACATAGGTGTCCCGGACCATCAGCTCCGCGTGCTCGACCGCTGTGTCAGTCCTGCAGTTACAACTGCGGACGAGTACTCTCAGTTCATGTAGGTATTCAGCCAGTGACTCACCCTGGCGCTGACACCGCGTGGTCAGGTGGTGTCGAGCGAGTACCTCATTCACCGGCCTCACGAACTGTCGTTTGAGCAGTTCCACTGCCTCTGTGTATGAGGCCGCGTCTCTGATGAACTGGAAAATCCTGTGGCTCACCCGGACGTTGAGGAGACGCTGATTAATTTCCGGGGAGACCTCGGCGGCGAAGGAGCTGAGGTAGGCCTCAAAGCAATTGAGCCAATGCTCAAATATTGCCGCAGCCTCCGGTGCCTGCGGGTCAAGGTCGAGACGTTCTGGTTTCAAAACTGCTTCCATGTTAAAAAAATTCGAGCTGATTAAATTGATACCAATCAATCCAGTTGAAATGGTAGTTAACAGGAACTGTGGTTTTAATCAGCTAGAATGTGCCCACCAGCAGCTTCTCCCGCACTGAGAGGCTGTCCCGGATCGATGGGTTATATACCTTCTCTGAGGGGCGGAGCCACAGGCAGGGCCAACAACAACATCAACACAACAACAGTAACAGTGAGTAAATACAATAATATATACAACAGCCATGATTAAAAACAATAATATATACAATAGCCACACGTGGCTCACCACAATACCAGAGTGTATTTTGCAATCTAGGGAACACAATCTGGGAGAGTGAGCTTGAAGCCCTGTGAGGTGGGCCGCTGTTGAAGTTCTCCGAATTGGAGTGACTTTTGGAGATAATTCTAAGGCAGGATTTCCGAAGGTAAAGATGAAAACATTGAGAGATAGATGGTGTTTCAGTGAGATTGATTAGCTCACAGTATGTCTAACATCTGGATGGGTTGTTGAGAAATCCCTGGAATACATTTTTGGTTGTACCTGTCGTTCATTATGTAGTTGTGGTGCATTTGACCAATTTTCCTGTTAATTCAAATGTAACTCATACTTACCCAGATTATAAGATAGATGTTGGGAATTGTTTTATCTTCTGAACTTTTACAGTAACTTTATATTTGTTTTCTACAAACCCACAGAATCTTGTGACTTTATTCCTTTGCAGGAGTCTTAAATCTTAAATCCTAGGTGGAATTTTCCGGCTTCCCCTCTGTGGCATGTTTTCAGGTGGCAAAGATGGATCGGCAGGCCACCGGTGGGATCTTCCAGTTCCGCAATAGTCCACGGTGTTTTGCGTGCCTTGCCTGTCCGGCTGTCAAGAGTATCCACCGCAGGGCATCACCTTCGGAGGAACAGAAGTTCCCGCTGGCAGCAAGAGCTGGAAAACCCTGTCTTTAACTACTTTAGTGAAAATCTGATCGGTCCCTAACCAGATCTTCCCCATAACCCAGGATCCAGCCAGAGGATTGTAACAATACGAACAAAACACCATACTTATCATTAGCACTCTTACCGACGTTAATAATAATGTTCAGTGTCACACATTCCGTTATTATACACAATCTCACACATTATGCCACTTACTGCAGTCTCTGTATTTTACAGTCTGGATTCCTCAGGGCTTTCGATAATAGTTTCATTCCTGAATCTCCCAGTTTATTATAACTCAGATTTAGAACCGTCAGGGCTGAGTTTGCATGGAGAGTGGAAGCTAGATCCTCAGCACAAGAGGCTGTGAGACTCACTGCACTCAGCCTGGAGATCAGAACACAGAGATAATTTAAATAAGGAGAAATCCCAGTGCATAATAATACTATCATTGATACTTATCAGTAATAATATTGATAAACACTAATAAGAATGTACAGTCTTTATTCACATCATTGCAATATTAGTGATAATGTAGTGGTTATTAATACTGCTGAAAAAGAGGCATGCTGTCAAAGCTTTTTGTCTGACACTCATCAGGACAGACGGAAGAATACAAAGGCCGGGGTTCTCCGTTGCGAGTCCGCCCTGCTACTGCTGCTTTCCTATTGGGGCTGGTTTAGCACAGTGGGCTAAATAGCTGGCTTGTAATACAGAACAAGGCAGCAGCACGGGTTCAATTCCCTTTCGGCCTCCCCGAACAGGCGCCGGAATGTGGCGACTAGGGGCTTTTCACAGTAACTTCATTGAAGTGACAATAAGCGATTATTATTATTACTGAAGCCACCCTACACCGCTGGGAAATCCATGGGCAGGGGTGGGCTGCCGGTGGGATTAGAGAATCCCACTGCCAGTGAATGGCTGGGAAATCCCACCCTGAATTTCAAAGCGTACAATTTATACTGCATGAGAAACAGGACGTTGATCAAATGGTAATTTGACTCCGATTGGTCAAGGTGTTGCCATGGAAAATACACAAAAGGGCAGTCACCCCAAGCTTTTGTTCAACTGAAAAGACAAAATTGGCGAGACAATTTTATTTTGCCTACAGAGAACTGGACTGGGCCCTGCCTCTGAAGATAAGGAGCTTCGGACAAGTCTAAGTAAACCACATTGCGAACCAGACTAATAATTTTAAATTGGTTGTTAATGTAAGTCTTGGCACACTTGGGATTACACCAACAACAAATTTAAGATGATCAGTCAGGCTCACTTATGCTTGCTAGAAGCCACATACATTCATAGGCAGAGCCCAGTTCTCTGGAGGCAATAGGAATTTGTCCAAGCATTCAACCTTTCCAATTAAACGAAAGTTTGGGGTCGCTGACCCTTGGTACATTCTCTATGGAATATGTCAACAAAAGTCAACTTGTCCTCATTAAATTTAAACAAATATTTTGGGCTAACTGTTCCTGGTGTGTTCTCCATGTCCATGTCTTTGCCAAAATCCACTTGTCAACCTATCAGCACCTTGTTTATCATGCAGTATATTTATAGTCCCTTGGAAATCTGGCATTCTTATCTTTCTGATGAGTGCAAGATGGAAAGCGACATCAGCATGTCTTTTTCAGCAATACTCAAATTCTTCATAACCAAGCTACTATATGTTTATTAATAGCACTCTGATAATAATGTTGTATTTATAAATATTAATAATGATTTAATAACAAGCTAGCTTTGCACATATGCAGTAGAGACAGCCCGAGTGAGAAAGCCTGAGTGAGGGTTGAAATTTGGTGCAGTGTAGGAGGAGGTGCTTTTTCCCTATTATTTTGTTTTTTTTCTTCTGGCTTTGGAACTGGCAATCTGCAGGGAGAGATCCAGAGAGCATCCCGGGAAGGTAAGTGATATAAAGAGCTTTTCAAATTGTGGAAGGAAAACACACTAAAGCTGTGCCCTGATTGGTTGGTGGGGAATCTGTTAAATTTGAAAAAAAAATAACATTGAAAAAACAAATTAATTAACTAGGTGCAGGAATAACTAAACCTGAGGGCAGGGATTAGTATTTAGCATTTAATTTTACGGTAAAAATCTAGCGGCAGAGCCATAAAGTCAATTGTAACTTAATCTAATAACAATTTAAGTATTTATTTTGAATTAATTAACTTGTACGTAAATGTAACTCAGCGGAGTGCAGTGCTCTAACTGTGAGGTGTGGGAAATCCGTGACGCTTCCAACGTTCCGGTCGACTACGTCTGCAGGAAGTGTAATCAGTGACAGCTCCTCACAGACCACATGATTCGGTTGGAGCACCAGTTGTGTGCACCTAGGAGAATGGAGGTGGCGGGAAGCATTATAGATAAGAGTTATAGAGATGTGGTCATACCCAAGGTGCATGCAGACAGATGGGTGACCGCTAGAAAGGGCAGGCAGTCAGTGCAGGAATCCCCTGTGGCTGTTCCCCCTCTCAAAAAGGTATACCGTTTTGGATACTGTTGGGGGGGATAGCCAATCAGGAGAAAACAACAGCAGCCAGAACAGTGGCACCACAACTGGCTCTGTTGCTCAGCAGGGGAGGACAAATTGCAGAAGAGCGATAGTTATAGGGGACTCTCGAGGAAGGGGCGCTTCTATGGTTGTGAAAGAGACTCCAGGATGGTACGTTGCCTCCCTGGTGCCTGGGTCAAGGATATTTCTGAACGAACACAGGACATCCTGAAGCGGGAGAGTGAACAGCCAGAGGTCATAGTACACATAGGTTTTAACGACATGGGCAGGAAGAGTGATGCAGAAGGAGTTCAGGGAGTTAGGCAGTAAGCTAAAAAACAGGACCTCTCGGGTTGTAATCTCAGGATTACTCCCTGTGCCACATGCCATTGAGGCTAGAAATAGGAGGATAGTGCAGCTAAAGACATGGCTAAACTGGTAGTGTAGGAGGGTGGGTTTCAGATATCGGGATCATTGGGATCTCTTCCAGGGCAGGTGGGATCTGTACAAGAAGGACGGGTTGCATGTAAACTGGAGGGGCACCAATAACCTGGCTGAGGGGTTTGCTCGAGTCACTCGGGAAGATTTAAACTAGTATGGCAGGGGGATGGGAACCAGAGCTCTAGCTTAGAAGTTGTCATAACTGAAGGGGAAATAGAGAACAAAAATAAGGGAACAACATCACCATCAGGCAGAGCAAGAAAGGTGACGAGTGTGAGAAGGGAGGTGGTCAATGCAGGACTGAGGGTGTTGTACCCATGTGCGTGATGTATGAAATAAGGTAAATGAGCTTGTTGCGTACATTGAAATTGGCCGGTACAATGCTGTGGGCATCACAGAGACGTGGCTGCAAGGGGATCAGGGCTGGGATCTAAATATCCAAGGATATATGTCCTATCGAAAGGACAGGCAGATGGGCGAAGGGGGCGGGGTTGCATTGTGAGTAAGGAATGAAGTTAAGTCAATAGCAAGGAGCGATGTAGGATCAGAAGGCATAGAATCTCTCTGGGTAGAGTTGTGGAATCGCAAAGGTAAAAAGACCCTGATGGGAGTTATGGACAAGCCCCCGCGCAGTAGTCAGGATGTAGGGCAGAAAATAAATCAGGAGATAGAAAAGGCATGTAAAAAAGGCAATATTACAATAATCATGGGGGACTTCAATATGCAGGTGGACTGGGAAAATCAGGTTGGTAGCGGGTCCCAAGAAAGGGAATTTGTGGAATGTCTAAGAGTTGTTTTCTTGGAGCAGGTTGTAACAGAGCCTACTAGGGAACAGGCAATTCTGGATTTGGTGATGTGTCATAAGGTGAAGGAGCAGTGACCGCAATATGGCAGAATTTACCCTGCAGTTTGAGAGGGAGAAGCAGCAATCAGATGTATTACAATTAAATAAGGGTAACTACAAAGACATGAGGGAGGAGCTGGCCAAAAGGAGCCGAGCAGGTTAAGACAGTGGAACAGCAATGGCAGGAGTTTTCTTGGGTTATTTGGGAGGCACAACAGAAATTCATCCCGAAGTGGGGACAAGACATCCATGGCTGACGAGGGAAGTCAAGGACAGCATGAAAGCTAAAGAAAAAGCATGCAAAGTTGAGGGCTAGTGGGAAACCAGAGGATTGGGAAGCTTTTAAAAGCAAGCAGAGGACAATCAAAAAAGCAATAAGGGGGGGGGGGGGGGGGGGGGGGGGGGGGGGAGGAGAAGATGAAATATGAGTGCAAGCTAGCTAGTAATATAAAAGAAGATAGGTAGAGTCTTTTTCAATATATAAAAGGTAAGAGAGAGGCAAAAATAGACATTCGACCACTGGAAAATGTGGCTGGAGAAGTAATAATAGGAAACAAAGAAATGGCAGAGAAGGGTCCCAGAAGAATGGAAAGTGGCTAATGTCAAACCGCTGTTTAAGAAGGGAGGGAGGCAGAAGATGGGAAATTATTGTCAGCATGACTTCGGTCATTGGTAAGATTTTAGATTCCATTATTAAAGTTGAGACCGCGGAGTACTTGGAAGTGCATGATAAAATAGGACTGAGTCAGCACAGCTTTGTCAAGGGTAGGTCATGCCTGACAAATCTGTTAGAGTTCTTTGAGCAGGTAATAAGTAAGTTAGACAAAGGAGAACCAGTGGACATGATTTATTTAGATTTTCAGAAGGCCTTTGACAAGATGCCGCATAGGAGACTGTTAAATAAGTTAAGAGCCCATGGTGTTAAAGGTAAGATCCTGGCATGGATAGAGGATTGGCTGACTGGCAGAAGGCAGAGAGTGGGGATAAAGGGGTCTTTTTCAGGATGGCAGCCGATGATGACTAGTGGTGTGCCTCAGGGGTCTGTGCTGGGACCACAACTTTTCACAATATACATTAATGATCTGGAAAAAGGAACTGAAGGCACTGTTGCTAGGTTTGCAGATGATACAAAGATCTGTAGAGGGACTGGTAATACTGTGGAAGTAGGGGGTTTGCAGAAGGACTTGGACAGGCCAGGAGAGTGGGCAAAGTAGTGGCAGATGCATGTTCAAAGCTTAGGGGATTTTGGCAGGGGTTTGCAGATGTCATGTCCACGGTTTTAAAAACAAGGGTGGCGCTGAGTCCAGAGGTGGCGATTTTCGGGGTGTCGGAAGATCTGGGAATCTAGGAAGAGAAAGAGGCAGATGTTCTGGCCTTTGCTTCACTGGTAGCCCGGAGATGGATATTAATGGCATGGAGGGACTCAAAGCCCCCAAAGTCGGAGACCTGCCTATCGGACAGCTTTCTTTGTGTGGTGAAAATTAAGTTTGCCTTGAGAGGTTCTCTGTGAGGGTGCACCCGGAGGTGGCAACAACCGTTCGTTGACTTCCTTGCTGAAAATTAATCGTCAGAAGACAGGGGGGGGGGGGGGGGGGGGGTTTAGGTTAGTGTAGGGGGGTAATAAGGGTGGGACCTGTACTAAATGTAAATGGCTTTTGCACTATGTTTATGGTTTCATGTATATTGTTTATTTTGCTGTTGTTACTATACCAAAAATACCTCAATGAAATGTTTATTAAAAAAATAGTGGCAGATGAAATACAATGTGGAAAAGTGTGAGGTGATGCACTTTGGAAGGAGGAATGGAGGCATAGACTATTTTCTAAATGGGGAAATGCTTAGGAAATCAGAAGTACAAAGGGACTTGGGAGTCCTTATTCAAGATTCTCTTAAGGTTAACGTGCAGGTTCAGTCGGCAGCTAGGAAGGCAAATGCAATGTTAGCATTCATGTCCAGAGGGCTAGAATACAAGGCCAGGGATGGACTCCTGAGGCTGTATTAGGCTATGGTCAGACCCCATTTGGAGTATTGTGAGCAGTTTCGGGTCCCGTATCGAAGGAAGGAGATGATGGCCTTGGAAAGGGTCCAGAGGAGTTTCACAAGAATGAACCCTGGATTGAAGAACTTGTCATATAAGGAACGGTTCAGGACTCTGGGTCTGTACTCGCTGGAGTTTAGAAGGATGAAGGGGGGATCTTATTGAAACTTACAGGATTCTCTGAGACCTGGATAGAGTGGACATGGAGGTGATGTTTCCACTTGGAGGAAAAACTAGAACCAGAGGACAAAATCTCAGACAACAGAGGATGAATTTCTTCAGCCAGTGGGTGGTGAATCTGTGGAACTCTTTTCCGCAGAAGGCTGTGGAGGCCAAATCACTGAGTGTCTTTAAGACAGAGATAGATAGGTTCTTGATTAATAAGGAGATCAGGGGTTATGGTGAGAAGGGAGGAGAATGGGGATGAGAAAAATATCAGCCATGATTGAAGGCGGAAGAGACTTGATGGGCAGTGTGGTCTAATTCTGCTCCAATGTCTTATGGTCTTAATAACAACATAATGTCAGACATCCAGTTATTATAAACACAATCTTACACAATCTGGTACTTACCCCAGTTTCTGTATTTTACAGTCCGGTTTCCTCAGAGCCCCACACAATAGTTTCACTCCTGAATCTCCCAGTTTATTACTACTTAGGTTGAGATCCGTCAGTGACTGGTTTGTATCGAGAATGGACACGAGAACCTCTGCACAAGAACCTGTGAGACAGGCGTCAGCCAGTCTGGAAATCAGAGACAATATATATCTGGATGAATCCCAGTGCTTATTACCAATGCTCTTATTGGTTGTAATGTTAATGTACAGTGTCAGGCATTGTGTTATTGTAAACACAATCTTACACAGGTCGTTACCTACCCCAGTTTCTGGATTTTGCATTCCTGATTCCTTAGAGCCACAGACAATAGTCTCACTGCAGTATCTCCCAGTTTATTATTACTCAGGTTCAGATCCTTCAGTGACCATTTAGTATTGACAGCGAAGGCGAGATCCTCAGTACAAGAATCTGACAATCTATTTTCCTCCAGCCTGAAGATAGAGAGAGATGGATGGTTCGGGATGGGTTGGTGGAGAAGAAACAATATCAACCAGGCTAACAGAAGGGGAAAAAAGTCACGAGTTGGGAGTGGTCTACAGGCTCCCTAACAGTAACCACAATGCAAGGCAAAATATACAATAAATATTGTGTGTTTGTGATAAAGCAATGGCAATAATCATGGATGGATGACTTTAATCTCACGTAAATTGGAAAAACCAGTTCGGCAGTAGTAACCTGGCTGAGGAGTTGTCAGAATGATTTCAAGATAGTTTCTTAGTGCAACACGTCTGGAACCAACCAGACAGCAGGTTATTTTAGACTTCGCAGTGTGTAACGTGACAAGATTAATTACTGACTGCAGAGTTAAAGCACTCCCAGGTGACAGCGACCACACCAGGAGTGAACTTTACATCCAGTTTGAAAGGCAGAAGAGTGGATCTAAGACAGTCTTTTAAACTTAAATAAGGGCAACCATGTGGTAATGAAAGCCGAGCAACGTGAAGTGAACTGGGATACTAGGCTAGGGGTAGATCAATAGAGAAACAGTGGGAGAGAGTTAAAGGGATATATCTATCTCCTCCAAAGGGAAGAGCCATCATCCATAGTTAACTAAAAAAGTTAAGGACAGCATTAACCTTAAAGAAAAAAACGTACAACTGCGTAAAGGTGAGTGGCAGGTCTGGTGATTGGTGAGAATATAAAGAGTAGGTTAATCAGGAGAAAGAAATTAGCAAGAGAAAGCGAGCTAGAAATGTAAAAACAGAATGCAAGTGTTTCTACAAGTATTTAAACAGAAAAAGCAAGTAAAAAGTGAGTGTTGGTCTTCTGGAGAGTGAGGACGGGGAGTTAATAGTAGGTAATAAGCAAATGGTGGAAGAAATAAACGGATATTTTGTTTCTGTATTCACCATAGAGGACAAGAAACATTCCCGTAATATCTGTAAATTGGGAGGTGAAGGGGAGAGAGGAATTTGGTGAAGTTATAATCACTGGGGAAGCAGTGGCCAAAGGTGACCAAACAATGGCTTACATGAGAAATTAGAAATAATATTATATCCAAGGAAGAAGCATACAAATTGGTCAAGGAAACAACAGACCTGAGGATTGGGGGCAGTTTAGAATTCAGCAAAAGAGGACCGAGAGGTTGATTAAGAAGAGGAAAATAGAGTATGAAAGCAAGCTTGCAGGGAACTTAAAAACTGGAGATAGAAATATCCCTTTAAATGTCTTCCGCTATTTCTCTATTGATCTATCCCATAGCCTAATATCCTTGTTCAGTTCACCTTGCTCGGCTTTCATGCCCACAGAGTTGCCCTTGTTCTTTAGGGTTTTGACCAAGGGTGGTATCATGACCAGTACAGGCTTGGAAGGCCGAAGGGCCTATTCCTGTGCTGTGTTGTTCTTTGTATTTAAGTTTAAAATACTAGTCTTAGATTTTCCATAGGTTGTGAAGAGAAAAAGATTGGTGAAGGC
Organism: Scyliorhinus canicula; assembly: GCF_902713615.1. Taxonomy (NCBI): domain Eukaryota; kingdom Metazoa; phylum Chordata; class Chondrichthyes; order Carcharhiniformes; family Scyliorhinidae; genus Scyliorhinus; species Scyliorhinus canicula. The sequence continues at coordinate 208,992,689 of NC_052151.1, forward strand.
AAATGTAGGTCCCTTACAGTCAGAAACAGGGGAATTTATAATGGGGACAAAGAAATGGCTGACCAATTAAATACCTTTCTTTATTCTGTCTTCACAAAGGAGGACACAAATAACACACCAGAAATGTTGGGGAATACAGGGTTTAGTGAGAGGGAGGGACTGAAGGATATCAGTATTAGTAGAGAAATGGTATTGGCAGAATTGATGGGATAGAAGGCCTGATAATCTATATCTACTTAAGGAAGAACCCGAGAAATAGTTAATGCATCGGTGGTCATCTTCCAAGATTCTATAGACTCTGGAACAGTTCCTACAGATTGGAGAGTAACTAGTGTAGCCCCACTATTTAAAAAGGGAGATAGAGAGAAAGCAGGGACTCATAGACCAGTCAGCCTGATGTCGGTAGTGGGGACATTCTAGAACCATTAGCAAAGATTTTACAGCAGAGCACTTGGAAAACGGTGGTAGGATCGGACAGAGTCAGCATGGATTTATGAAAGGAAAATCATGCTTGACAAATCTACTGGAATTCTTCGAGGATGTCACCAGGACAGTTGATGAAGGGGAGCCAGTGGGTGTGGTTTATATGGATTTTCAGAAGGCTTTCGTCAAGCCCCACGTAAGAGATTAGCGTGTAATGGTATTAAGAGTAGTATATTGAGATTGACAGAAAACTGGTTGGCAGACAGGAAACAAAGACTGGGAGATTGGGAATTAAAAGGTCTTTTTATAAATGGCAAGCAGTGACGGGTGGGATACCGCAGGGATTGGTGCTGGAAGTCCAGTTATTCACATTATATATCAACGATTTAGATAAGGGAAATAAATGTAACATCTCCAAATTTGCAGATGACACAAAGCTGAATGTGAGGGTGAGCTTTGAGGAGGATGCAGAGATCTTTCAGTGTGATTTAAACAAGTCGAGTAAGTGGGCAAATGAATGGCAGAAACAGTATAATTTGGATAAATGTGAGGATATTCATTTTGGTAGCAGGAAGGCAAATTACCTAAATGGCCATAAATTAGGAGAGGGGAATGTGCAACGAGACCAGTGTCCTCATACACCAGTCGCTGAAGGTAAGCATTCAGGTGCAGCAGCAGGCCAGAAGGCCTTTGACAAGGTGCCACATTAAAGATTGATCCAGAAGGTGAGATTGCAGGAGATTGGGGGTAGAATAAGAGATTGGATTGAGCATTGCCTTACTGACAGAAAGCAGCGGGTTGGGTTAAATGGCTCCTTCTCTGGCTGGCGAACTGTAACTAACGGGGTGCCGCAGGGTTCAGTCCTCGGACCTCAACTGTACACAATCTATCTGAATGATCTGCAAGCAGGGACAGAGTATAACAAAGCAAAATTTGCAGAGGATACTAAAGTAAGTGGGAAAGCAGGCAGTGAAGATAAGATACAGATTTCACAGACGGATATAGATAGCCAGGAGATTGGGCCAAAATTTGGCAGATGGAGTTTAATGTGATTAAGTGTGAGGATATCCATTTTGGCCAAAAGAAAGTCAGGCAAATTATCGAAATGCAGGGCAGCACGATGGTGCAGTGGTTAGCATTGCTGCCTCACGGTGCCGAGGTCCCAGGTTCGATCCCGGTTCTGGGTCACTGTCCCTGTGGAGTTTGCTCATTCTCCCCGTGTTTGCGTGGGTTTCACTCCCAAAACCCAAAGATGTCCAGGGTAGGTGGTTTGGCCAGGCTAAATTGCCCTTAATTGGAAAAAAATTAATTGGGTACTCTAAATTTTTTTTTTAATTATCGAAATGGAAAGCAGATTTAAAATGTGTCTGGGCAGAGGGATCTGGGTGTCTTTGTTCATGAATCAGAGAAAGTCTGTATGCAGGTACAAATGTAATAAAAAAAGCAAATGGAATGTTAGTGTTTATTGCAAAACGACTGGAGTATAAAAATAGAGGTGTTGTTGCATTTGTATAACGTGTTGGTGACACCACATCTGGAGTATTGTGTCCAGTTTTGCTCTCTTATTTAAGGAAGGATGTGGTGGTATTGGAAGCAGTTCAGAGGAGGATCACCAGATTGATCCGAGGGATGAAAGGGTTGACGTACAAGAGATTAAACAGTTTGGTGTTATACTCGCTGGAGTTTAGAAGGATGAGAGGGGATCTGATCGAGGTGTATAAAACACTAAAAGGGATTGATAGTGTAAATGTAGACCAAATGTTGCCCCTTGTGGGCCAATCTAGAACGAGAGGTCACAGATAAATTGCCCTTAGTGACCAAGAAGGTTAGGAGAGGTTATTGGGTTAGGGGGAATAGGGTGGAAGTGAGTGCTTGAGTGGGTCGGTGCAGACCCGATGGGCCGAATGCCCTCCTTCAGCACTGTATGTTCTATAAAATCTATACAGGTTGAGAGGCAGTACATTTAAAACTGAGATTAGGACTACTTCTCCCAGAGGGTGGTGAATTTGTGGAACTCGCTGTCCCATAGTGCGGTGAGTCCAAATCATTAAATGGTTTCAAGAGAGAGAGATATATATTTCTGATGTTTAAAACAAGGGATTATGGGGAAAGAGGTCAGGAGGTGGATCCGAGACCAGGAAGAGATCAGCCATGATCTGATCGAATGGCGGAGCAGGCTTGAAGGGCTGAATTTCCCACTCCTGCTCCTAATTCCTATGTTCCTAAGAAAGAAGGCAAATTCTCTGCTGGTCTTCATAGTGAGAGTATTCACGTACAGGAAATTATAGGCCAGTTAGCTGGACATGTGTCATGGGGAAGGTGTTAGAATTGATCGTTAAAAATGTTTTAGCAAAGCACTTAGACAAGCTCGCGGTAATTGGGAAGAGTCAGCATGGTTTTATTTGAAAGGGCAATCCTAGCCGTGAATCTCCGTCGGGAGTCCACCCCACTGCTCGTCAGGATGGAGAATTTTGCATACTGTTCGCTGATGACAGAATTCACAACTCCCGCTATTTGTCAATGGAATTTCCCATTGAAGCCACCCTAAGGCACCAGGAAACCAGTGGCTGGGCGAGTGAATCCCACCGCCAGCAAACAGCCAGAGAATCCCACCCCATGTTAACTAAATTACTAGACTTCTTTGAAGCCACATCTGCTGTGGATAGAGGGGAGCCTGTAGATGTACTGTACTTAAATTTCCAGAAAGCATTTGATAAAGGTGCTACATCAAAAGTTATTGCAAACAATAAAAGCTCTTGGCGTAGAGGGTATATTAGCCTGGATTGGCAGAAAACAGACAGTATGCATAAATGGTGCTTTGTCTGATTTGACAAGTCAAGTCCCACAATGGTCTTTGCTGGGGTCTCAACTTTTTACAACCTACATCAATGACTGAGATGAGAGGAGCGAAGGCATGGTAGCTCAATTTGCAGAAGACACAAAGATAGGTGGGAGAGTATGTTGCGAAGAGTTTGCAGGTGGATATTGATAGGTTGAGTGAGTGGGCACAAATCTGGCAGATAGAGCATAATGTGGGATGGTGTGAAGTAGTTCACTTTGACATGATGATAAAATAAATGCAGAGCATTACTTAAATGGAAACTGACTGCAGAACACCAAAGTGCAGACGGATTTAGGTGTTCTCATGCAAGAGTCACCAAACATTAGTATGCAGGTGTAGCTTATAATCAAAAAGACTAATGGAATACCATTACTTTGGTAATCTTTTGTCCTCTCTGGGGACTGCCATTAACACTCTTTCCCCTTGGTATCTGTGTCCATTAGCACCCAGTTTCCCTGGGTTTCTGTGGCTATGACTCATCTTTCATTCTCACTCCACAGTATAAATATTTCCCACTCTCTCTGTCTGTTAGCTTTGACAAAGAGTCATTGGACTCGAAACGTTAGCTCTTTTCTCTCCCTACAGATGCTGCCAGACTTGCTGAGATTTTCCAGCAATTTCTCTTTCGTAATGGAATACCATCCTTTATTGAGAGGAATTGAACATTAAAGGTAAGGATGTTATGCTTTGGTCATACAGGGCATTGGGGAGACCGCATCTCAAATACTGTGAGCAGTATTGGATCTCCTTGTAAGGATGTAAATGCTTTGGAAATGGCTCAGTGGCGATTTATGAGATTGATACCTGAAATGGGCAGGTTGTCTTACAAGGAGAGGTAGGAAAGGCTGGGTTTTTGTCCACTCGAGTTTAGAAGTACGATGGGTGATTTAATTGAAGTATAGAGGATTCTGACCAGTGTAGCTGTGCGACTTCTGAACTCTCTGCCTCAGAAGTCGGTGGAAGTGGGATCACTGAATATTTTTAAGGTATATGTAAATAGATTCTTGCTGCACAAGGGAATCAAGGTAAGGAAAGTGCTCCAATTAGCAGTAGCTGGGAGAAATTTAACTCTTTGTGTGTTGGTAAGTATTGTGATTGGTAAGTAAAATCCTTATTCCTTTCACTTATTCTTTATTTGATATTATATTTGTAATCAGTTAAGGTAAAGGGTAAAAAGGGCAGGAGATCCCAGACCCGTGTTATGCTGCTCGTGCTCAATGTAGGAGTTCAGGGACGCGGCCGATGCCCCTGACTCCTTCATGTGCGGGAAATGTGTCCAGCTGCAACTCCTGTTAGACCGCATGACAGCTCTGGAGCTGCGGATGGACTCACTTTGGAGCATCCGCGATGTTAGGAGGTCGTGGACAGCACGTTCAGTAAGTTGGTCACACCGCAGATTAGGATTGGTGAGGAGAAAGGGAATGGGTGACCAAAAGGCAGAGAAAGAGCAGGAAGGCAGTGCAGGTCTCCCCTGCGGTCATCTCCCTCCAAAAAAGGTATACCATTTTCGATACTGTTGGGGAGATGACTCACCAGGGGAAGGTAGTAATAGCCAGGCTCATGGCACCGTGGCTGGCTCTGCTGCACAGAAGGGCGGGAAAAAGACTGGCAGGGCTACAGTCATAGGGGAGTAGACAGGCGTTTCTGTGGTCGAAAACGAGACTCCCGAATGGTATGTTGCCTCCTGGGTGCACGGGTCAGCGATGTCTCAGATCGGCTGCAGGACATACTGAAGGGGGAGGGTGAACAGCCAGTTGTCGTGGTGAATATAGGTACCAACGATATAGGTAGAAAAACGGGATGAGGTCCTACAATCAGAATTTAGGAAGTTAGGAAATAAGTTAGAATGTAAGACCTCAAAGGTAGTAATCTCAGGATTGCTACCAGTGCCACGATACAGGAGGGAGTGGTTCAGAATTTTGGGACATTGGAACCGGTTCTGGGGGCAGTGGGACCATTACAAATCGGATGGTCTACACCTGGGCAGGACTAGAACCAATGTCCTAGGGGGTGCTTTTGCTAACACTGTTGCCGAAGTTTTAAACTAATGTGGCGGGGGATGGGAACCAGATTAGGAAGTTAGAGGTCAGTAAAGAGGCAGCAACTAAAGCCAGTAAGGTACTAGATAACAAACTCATTGTGACTAAGGGGAAGAGTAGACAGGGAAGAGATGAAGAACACAAAGGACAGGTGGTCTGAGGTGCATTTGTTTTAATGCGAGAAGTGTAGCAGGTAAGGCAGATGAATTTAGGGCTTGGATTAGTATCTGGGAATATGATGCTATTGGTATTACTGAGACTTGGTTGAGGGAAAGGTAAGATTGGCAACTAAATATCCCAGCATATTGATGCTTCAGGCGGGATAGAGATGGTGGTAGAAGGTGTGGAGGAGTTGCATTACTGGTCAGAGATTATATCACAGCTGTGATTAAGGAGGGCACTATGGAGGATTCGAGCACTGAGGCAATATGGGTAGAGCTAAGAAATAGGAAGGGTGCAGTAACATTGTTGGGGCTTTACTACAGGCATCCCAAAAGCGAGCGTGAAGTAGAGGTACAAATATGTAGACAGATTATAGAACAATGTAGGATCAACAGGGTGGTCGTGATGGGAGATTTTAACTTCCCCAACATTGAGTGGGACTCATGAGTTGTTAGAGGCGTAGATGGAGCAGAATTTGTAAGAAGCATCCAGGAGAGATTTTTAGAGCAGTATGTAAATAGTCCAACTCGGCAAGGGGCCATATTGGACCTGGCATTGGGGAATGATCTCGGCCTGGTGGTTGAAGTTTCAGTCGGTGATCACTTTGGGAAAAAGCGATCACAATTCTTTAAGTTTTAGAATACTCATGGACAAGGACAAGAGTGGTCCTAAAGGAAGAGTGCTAAATTGGGGAAAGGTCAAGTTTAACTAAATTTGGCAGGAGCTAGGGAATGTGGATTGGGAGCAGCTGTTTAAGGGTAAATCCACAGTTGAAATGTGGGAGTCTTTTAAGGAAAGGTTGATTAGAGTGCAGGACAGACATGTCCCTGTGAAAATGAGAGATAGAAATGGCAAGATTAGGGAACCATGCATGACGGGTGGAATTGTGAGACTAACTAAGATGAAAAAGGAAGCATACATAGGATCGAGGCGACTTAAAACTGATGAAGTTTTGGAGGAAATCGGGAAAGTAGGACAAATCTCAAACACGCAATAAAGAGGGCTAAAAGGGATCATGAAATATCTTTGGCTAACAGGGTTAAGGAAAACCCCAAAGCCTTCCATTTGTATATAAGGAGCAAGCGAGTAACTAGGGAAAGGATTGGCCCACTCAAAGACAAAAGAGGGAATTTATGCGTGGAGTCAGAGGAAATGGGTGAGATTCTTAATGAGTACTTTGCATCGGTATTCACCAAGGAGAGGGACATGACGGATGTTGAGGTTAGGGATGTTTAAATACTCTAGGTCAAGTCAGCATAAGGAAGGGGGAGGTCTTGGGTATACTAAAAGGCATTAAGGTGGACAAGTCCCCAGGTCCGGATGGGATCTATCCCAGGTTACTGAGGGAAGCGAGGGACGAAATAGCTGGGGCCTTAACAGATACCTTTGCAGCATCCTTGAGCACGGGTGAGGTCCCAGAAAACTGGAGAATTGCTAATGTTGTCCCTTTGTTTAAGAAGGGTAGCAGGGATAATCTAGGGAATTATAGACCTGTGAGCTTGACGTCAGTGGTAGGCAAACTGTTGGAGAAGATACTGAGGGATAGGATCTATTCACATTTGGAAGAAAATAGACTTATCAGTGATAGGCAGCATGGTTTTGTGCAGGTAAGGTCATGTCTTACAAACCGAATAGAATTCTTTGAGGAAGTGACAGTTCATTGATGAGGGAAGGGCTGAATATGTCATATACATGGACTTCAGTAAGGCGTTTGATAAAGTTTCCCATGGCACGTTGATGGAAAAAGTGAAGTCGCATGGGGTTCAGGGTGTACTAGCTAGATGGATAAAGAACTGGCTTGGCAACAGGAGACAGAGAGTAGTGGTAGAAGGGAGTGTCTCAAAATGGAGAAAGGTGACTAGTGGTGTTCCACAGGGGTCCGTGATCGGACCACTGTTGTTTGTGAAATGATCTGGACGAAGGTATAGGTGGTCTGATGAGCAAGTTTGCAGATGATACTAAGATTGGTGGAGTTGCAGATAGCGAGGAGGACTGTCAGAGAATACAGCAAAATATAGATAGATTGGAGAGTTCGGCAGAGAAATGGCAGATGGAGATCAATCCAGTCAAATGCGAGGTGATGCATTTTGGAAGATCCAATTCAAGAGCGGACTATACGGTCAATGGAAGAATCCTGGGGAAAATTGATGTACAGAGAGATCTGGGAGTTCAGGTCCATTGTACCCTGAAGGTGGCAATGTAGGTCGATAGAGTGGTCAAGAAGGCATACAGCATGATTGCCTTCATCGGACGGGGTATTGAGTACAAGAGTCAACAGTTCATGTTACAGTTGTATAGGACTTTGGTTCGGCCACATTTGGAATACTGCGTGCAGTTCTGGTCGCCACATTACCAGAAGGATGTGGATGCTTTGGAGAGGGTGCAGAGGAGGTTCACCAGGATGTTGCCTGGTATGGAGAGTGCTAGCTATGAAGAAAGGTTGAGTAGATTAGGATTGTTTCGTTGGAAAGACGGAGTTTGAGGGGGGGACCTGATTGAGGTCTACAAAATCATGAGAGGTATGGACAGGGTGGATAGCAACAAGCTTTTTCCAAGAGTGGGGGTGTCAATTACAAGGGGTCATGATTACAAGGGTCGCGATTTCAAGGTGAGAGGGGGAAAGTTTAAGGGAGATGTGCGTGGAAAGTTTTTTTACACAGAGGGTGGTGGGTGACTGAAACGCTTTGCCAGCGGAGGTGGTAAGAGGCGGGCACGATAGCATCATTTAAGAGGCATCTGGACAGATATATGAACGGACGGGGAACAGAGGGAAGTAGATCCTTGGAAAATAGGGGACAGGTTTAGATAAAGGATCTGGATCCGCGCAGGCTGGGAGGGCCGAAGGGTCTGTTCCAGTGCTGTCATTTTCTTTGTTCTTATCCCCATAACCCAGTAACCCCACCCAACACTAAAGGGAAGTTTTGGACACTAAGGGCAATTTATCATGGCCGATCCACCTAATGTGCACATCTTTGGACTGTGGGAGGAAACCGGAGCACCCGGAGGAAACCCATGCACACACGGGGAGAACGTGCAGACTCCGCACAGACAGCGAGCCAAGCCAGGAGTCGAACCTGGGACCCTGGAGCTGTGAAGAAATTGTGTTAACCACTGTGCTACCGTGCTGCCCTTAAGGTAAGCAGAATGTTGGCCCACCAGCTTAGGAAACAGGAGGCGGTGAGGGATTTATAGGAGGTTATGGGAGCCGGAGCCACATGCAGCAGGGGAGGAGGGGGATGGTGGGGGGGAGAATATGATGGTTCCTGGAAGGGTTGGGGTTTCTCAGGGTGGATGAGGAGTTGGTGCAAGGTTTGGGGACCCCTACTGTGCTGAAGGGCGTGATGGAAAGGGGGGGGGGGGGGGGGGGGGAGAGCGCTGCAGGCAGGGAAGGCACACATCTAGTGAGGGCACATAATGAGGCTACGGAGAGGAGGAAACTTCCCCCTCAACACCAATCGCTGGCATCCATCTCCCTGATACTGAAAAAAGCAGCATCTGGAGCAGTGTGGATCGTACCGTCCAACATTGTTGCTGAATGTGGATGCGAAGTTGTTGGCGAAGGGGTTGGCTTCACGAATCGAGAAATGTGTCCCGGGGGTGACAGGCGAGGGCCAAATGGGGTTTTTGAATGGGAAACAGTTGTTGGCAAATGTGAGGAGGCTGCCCTGGAGGGGCAGGAAGTGGCAACAGATGCGGAGAAGGCTTTTGACTGGGTGGAGTGGGAATACCTGTGGGAGGTTCTAGGATGGTTTGGGTAGGCTATAGAGCCATTGGCCATGGCGATTAGCACATCGAGAGAATGGAAAGGGATTTTGCCGGGGGGGGGGGTGAAGTCGAGCATTCTCGGACCCACTGGGGGGGACATTGACATTATAGGGATTTTGGAGGAATTTGGTCAATTCTCCGGTTACAAGCTGAACGTGGGATAGAGCGAGATGTTCCCCATTGAGACCAGAGGCCAGGAGGAGAGGTTGGGGGAGCTGCTATTTAAGATGGAGGGGGTGCGTTTCAGGTATTTGAGAATCCAGGTGACGCGACGTTGGGCGCAGTTGCATATGTTAAATTTGACTCGGTTGGTGGAGCAGATGACAGGGCATTTTTAAAGGTGGGACATGCTGCCACTGTCGTTGGCAGGACAGTGCAGATACTGAAGATGACGGTGCTGCCAATATCCTGTTCAGAAAAATTAAAACAAATCAATCAAACGGCTTACTCAGCATTGGAGGCTCAGGGTACTTCTGAAAGTTATAATTTAAAAAATTAATTTAAGGGATGTGGGCATTGCTGGTCAGGCCAGCATTTATTGCCCAGGCCTAGTTGCCCTTCAGAAGGTGGTCGTGAATTGCCTTCATGAACTATTGCAGTCCTTGAGGTGCAGGTACACCGACTGTGCTGTTAGGGAGGGAGTTCCATGATATCGCCCCAGCAACATATTTCCAAGTCAGGGTAGTGAGTGACTTGGAGAGTAACCTCCAGGTGGTGGGGTTCACGGGTATCTGTTGCTTTTGTCCTTCTAAATGGTTGTGGCCGTGGGTTTGGAAGGTGCTGTCTGAGGAACCTTGCTAAGTTACTGCAGAGCATCTTGTAGATGGTACACACGGCTGCCACTGTTCGTTGATGGTGGACGGTTTGAATGTTTGTGGGAAGGGGGAAGAATCAAATGGACTGCTTTGTCCTGAGTGTTGTTGGAGCTGCATTCATCCAGGCAAATGAAGAGCATTATGACACTCCTGACGTGTAGATGGTGGACAGGCTTTGGGGGGGCGTCAGGATGCGAGTTACTCACCGTAGGATTCCTAGCCTTTGACCTGCCCTGGTAACCATAGTACTAATATGGCTTGGCAGTTCAGTTTCTGATCAATGGTAACTCCCAGGTTGTTGATTATGGGGGATTCAGTCATGGTAATGCCATTGACTGTCAAGGGCGGTGGCTAATGTTATGGGCCAGGATTTAGAGAACCCCAAAGTGTATCATGGAGTCCACCTGACCCACAACTTTTAATAGATTGTGGTTATGGGGAACACACGGGCCTACTTTATGGTGTGATGCAAACAGAGAGCTAAAGTACTTTTGAATTAAAACAATTTTTATTTATGAAACCAGTTCACACTTTATAAATCCACAGTAAATATCTTAACAAGTATCAACACCAATCATCCTCACAGATACAATATTCTATAAGTAACCTGAATCTTTCCCTGCAACATCCACAAGACAAAAGACCCTTTTTAACACAGAGATCAGGTTTAAATTCTCTACTGAGAGCAGTTAAAACTTTGAAATCACCCAAATGATCTGGGGACAGTCTTTAGATTGCAGAGATCCTTATTCAGCTGCTTGTTTTTTCTGCAGCTACCCAGCTCTCAAAACAAAACTAAAAACACCCTGTAGCTGCCTGCTCAAATACGAAAATGAAAGACAGACAGCCCAACTCCACCCACACTCTGGCATCACTGCAGCTATTCGATAAACACCCATTTCCTAAAGGTACACCCACTACAGCTATTCGATAAATACTCATTTCGTAAAGGTACTCGCACATGACACTGATCACAGGTCTTCAATACAAATGCTTCCAAGGTCATGGGTAGTAACATTTACCACAACTTCTGGTTCACTTCTTTGTTCCTGTGGCATATTCTGACTCTTTATTCACTAGCCCCAAGATACTCTGTTCCCTGGCACTAGGTCCACATCTGTACATTCAAGACGCACAGTGGCTATCACAGATTCATCTGGGTCTACGACAGGTAGTGAATGAATCAACAACCCACTTGACCTTATCCTCACCAATTTAACGGTCACAAATGTATTCATCCATGACAGTACAGGTAAGAGTGACCATCACACTGCTGGTGGAGCCGAAGTCTGTGATATACAGAGCTCAGCGACCTGACAACGACTGGATCAGATTTTCTTTTCATGAGATGTGGGCATCGCTGGCTGGGCCATTTTTAGTGCCCATTCCAACTGCCTGATCATTCCAGACAGGATATAAGAGCCAATCACATTGCTGTGCATCTCGAGTAACATGTAGGCCAGACCAGGCAAGGACAGCAGATTTCCTTCCCTGAAGGACATTAGTCTATCAGTGAACCAGATGGGTTTCACGACAGTGAACTTTGTTTTCATGGTCATCTTTATACTTTTAATTCCAAATTTCTTAAAACTCAAATTCAAATTTCACCATCTGCCATGGGAGGATTCAAGCCCGGTTCTCCAGAGCATTACCCTGAGCCTCTGGATTGCCACCACCTCCCCATTGTGCAGACATGCTACATTCAGTCGAACGATATGGGTGCTGGACAGAAAACTAACTAGAAGAAGATAGGTCATGCCTCACAAGCCTTATCGAGTTCTTTGAGAAGGTGACTGAACAGGTAGACGAGGGTAGTGCAGTTGATGTGGTGTATATGGATTTCAGTAAAGCGTTTGATAAGGTTTCCCACGGTCGGCTATTGCAGAAAATACGGAGGCTGGGGATTGAGGGTGATTTAGAGATGTGGATCAGAAATTGGCTAGTTGAAAGAAGACAGAGTGGTAGTTGATGGGAAATGTTCAGAATGGAGTTCAGTTACGAGTGGCGTACCACAAGGATCTGTTCTGCGGCCGTTGTTGCAGGTTACAGAGGGACATAGATAAGCTGCAGAGCTGGGCTGAGAGGTGGCAAATGGAGTTTAATGTGGAGAAGTGTGAGGGATTCACTTTGGAAAGAATAACAGGAATGCGGAATATTTGGCTAATGGTAAAATTCTTGGTAGTGTGGATGAGCAGAGGGATCTCGGTGTCCATGTACATAGATCCCTGAAAGTTTCCACCCAGGTTGATAGGGTTGTGAAGAAGGCCTATGGTGTGTTGGCCTTTATTGGTAGAGGGATTGAGTTCCGGAGCCATGAGGTTATGTTGCAGTTGTACAAAACTCTAGTACGGCCGCATTTGGAGTATTGCGTACAGTTCTGGTCGCCTCATTATAGGAAGGACGTGGAAGCTTTGGAACGGGTGCAGAGGAGATTTACCAGGATGCTGCCTGGTATGGAGGGAAAATCTTATGAGGAAAGGCTGATGGACTTGAGGTTGTTTTCGTTAGAGAGAAGAAGGTTAAGAGGTGACTTAATAGAGGCATACAAAATGATCAGAGGGTTAGATAGGGTGGACAGCGAGAGCCTTCTCCCGCGGATGGGGGTGGCTAGCATGAGGGGACATAGCCTTAAATTGAGGGGTAATAGATATAGGACAGAGGTCAGAGGTGGGTTTTTTACGCAAAGAGTGGTGAGGCCGTGGAATGCCCTACCTGCAACAGTAGTGAACTCGCCAACATTGAGGGCATTTAAAAGTTTATTGGATAAGCATATGGATGATAAGGGCATAGTGTAGGTTAGATGGGCTTTAGTTTTTTTTTTTCCATGTCGGTGCAACATCGAGGGCCGAAGGGCCTGTACTGAGCTGTATCGTTCTATGTTCTATGTTCCACAAATATTATCCTCAAGTGATGGAAAATTCCTTTACATCAGTGCAAATGACAAGCCTGAAGCACTTGCAAGAATCTGTCGCCGAGTGTTTGATCCATTTTGGCCTCCTTTTGAGGTCCCCACCATCACAGATGCCAGTCTTTATCCAATACAATTCCACGACTCCACATGATGCCAAGAAACGGATGAAGGCACTGGATACTGCAAAGGCTATAGCCTGAAAATATTCCAACAATAGTACTGAAACCTTGTGCTCTCGAACTTGCTGTGCCTGAGCAATGCTGTGCAGCTACAACATTGGTATCTACCCTGCAATGTGGAAAATTATCCAGGTATGTCTGTCCATCAAAAGCAGGACAAATCTAACCTGGCCAATAACCACCACATCAATCTCCGCTTGATCATCAGCAAAGTGATGGATGGAGATGTTGACGGTGCTCAGCAGTAATCTGCTCACTGATGGTCAGTTTGGGTTCCACAAGGGCCACTCAGCACTTGACCTCATTCCAGTCTAGATCCAAACACGGAAAAAAAGAGCTGAACTGCCAGACTGATGTTTTTAACACTAACTGCACAGAATTCCAGCAGCCGGGCTGGATATGCAATTGGTTACCACCTCTCAAATCTGCAAAATCTACCTGATTTTAAGTGTCTGAAAACGTCTGTCAGGTAATCTGAGAAAGCTGCAGCATCACTCATTTCAAAGATTTTTGGATTATTTAACAAACCAGACTTTGGACTTTGACATGTCAGGATCTGGAAATCAAATGAAATATTATTCATCTAAAGATGTGCAAGGTTAGGTGGATTGGCCATGCTAATAACACTGCACCATTTGTGTCTAAGGATGTGCAAGGTTAGGTGGATTGGCTGTGCTAATAACACTGCACCATTTGTGTCCAAAGATGTGCAAGGTTAAGTGGATTGGCTGTGCTAATAACACTGCACCATTTGTGTCTAAGGATGTGCAAGGTTAGGTGGATTGGCCATGCTAATAACACTGCACCATTTGTGTCTAAGGATGTGCAAGGTTAGGTGGATTGGCTGTGCTAATAACACTGCACCATTTGTGTCCAAAGATGTGCAGGTTAGGTGGGTTTATGGGGATAGGGCAGGGGAGTGGGCTTAGGAAGGGTGTTCTTTCACAGGGTCGGTGCAGACTCAATGGGCCGAATGGCCGCCTTTGTATGATTCCGTGTTTTCTGCAGTTCTTATAATGTCAAACTCCTTTTTTTTTGCTACTCCCTTCTTCCGTGTGTGTGATTGCAGCAGAGTGTGGGAAGATGCAGACATTGCTTCTCTGCATTTATTGAATATAAAATAAACCAACCGTCTGAGCTCATTATTATGGGGGTTTGCAGTAGATTATTAGTAAATTCAATCACAAAGCAAACTGAAGGATTGGGAAAAAAATCCCGCTGCAAGTTTTTAAAGTATTCAAAATATCTTCTGAATCCAGATAGTTGGTAAGTGGAAATAAGTACAGTAAAGCTGTCTCTCCCCATCCGTCACAACATATTTTAAATAATTTGTCATTCTGACAATATTGTGATATGTAAATAATCCAAACTCACTCCATGTCCCTCTCACTTACCCCATGTTCTTGTCCACTGAAAATCCTCTCGTAGGTTAACAATGAGCTGACTCCATCCACCCCTTCTTCAATCGCCTGTTCTAGTCTGTCCCTGAAGAATTTTGTCAGCTGGAATAGCTGATAATCATCACACTTTGTCAAAAACTCAGTGACTGAGGAGTTTGGATCTGTGAACACAAATGAAGATGAAACACATTGTCCAATTTAATCTCAGAACTCTATGTTTCCTCTTAGATTGAGCAACTGAATCCCCCTGTGAACCACATTATCAAGAAAACCTGGGCTATTGGGATTCTCTTTTCCTGCTGGCAGCGCACTCCAGTCCTCGGCTTTTCCAGTAGTGTGGGGCGGTTTCAATGGAAAATCCCATTGACAAGCGACAGGAAAAGAGAATTCCGCTGTCAGTAAATGGGCGCCACTGAGAAACACAAGGCTGGGGGACTGGAAAACCCAGCCCCGACAAACCACTTCTCATTATTGTTAAAATATGGCCAAAAATACTCAACACAGCTTATCTGCTCCAAGCTCACCTGACCATCATTTGTATCTAAAATGTTGAGTAATAATTTGACCACAAAATATAGATATAAAAGTTTGTCTGCAACACACATCTCCAAAATGCAGCAAAAAATGGTCAGTTTCCCTTCCTGCTCCTTAATTCTGGGCATAAAGTTTATATCATAACAGCTTCCGGAAACATCTTTGTGTTCTTAGAAATCACTTAATACTGGAAACGAGCAATTCATTTTATTCTCCTTAAAATGTTATGCCCAGGTTCAGTTTGGTACAAGTACTGCAGAATCCTAGAATTTTCAGGATAGCTCACCAGACCAAGAGACAATGCCTAACATGCAGCCGCCGACTCTCACACTCCGACTGCCATTTCATGCTCAATTGAGCTCCGATTGGCAGTGGGTGGAACTTTCACCCAGCATTGGAAGGAAGTCCCGCTTTGAGAGCTGTCGGCCAATCAGATTTCTCAACAGCTTATTGTCGCCCTCTACTGGCATCAACTGACAAAACAGAAAAATCAGTCATAATTTGGATCCCACTCAAAACAAACTTTATTTAATACAACTTTATTTAACTGAATAAGACGTTAGTTATGCACTTATTTGAACAGTTACATAAGTTTCAAGACTCACGACTTGAACTCAAAATACTACCCGATAGAGAGGACTGGTCAGGCTCGGTCTGGAAGATTCATTCTTCTTCTCCGAGTTTCAAACTCAGGATCCCTACTCCGTGAATATTTATCCTCAGGGTTATTGCTGCTGAAATCTCCGAAGCTTCTTTTTTAAAAAATGACTTTTTCTGAGTTACGAAGCCAGAGCTCAGAGCGTGGACTGGGGCGAACCCATAATCCAGCTCCTTGCCTGCTCCAAAAACCAATTTGAATTCAAATTGAACCCAATTGATGGTCCCCACAAGAGAGACATACCAGATCCGAGCCAAAAGGCCGAGCAGATACTGCACTTGATCTTAGCCAAAAGGCCGAGAAGCGACAGCTTCTTCTTTTTAGTTGGTTTTAGTTTTTTTCCCCCTATAAACAATCCTTTACCTCATTGTCATCATTGTTCTTGGATAGTCTAATTTTCCCTTTTATCAGTGAAGAGTTCAGATGTACAATTGTCCTTCCTAATTTTCCCACAAAACCCATTTTGCTGAGCTGGGGCTTTTCATACACAAGTCTGTCAGCCTATTTCACCATCATGCCTCACGGCACAATGTTAGCCATTTCTCTGCCTCAACAATCTCTTCAACCGGGCCAGGCAGAGCCCTGCAGTGGTCAGAAGTGGTACTTTAGTACCACTCACACCCCTCACTCTTGCCAGTATAGTAATTCAGGCCAGGTGGGGTGAATGGCCAACGGCGGGTGAACGCCCATCACCGAGAAACATCGCACAGTGGGGCAGAGGCAGAACTGGGCCTCCTACAGGCACTGTGGGCCATCAGCAGCAGCAGAATCATATAGAACTGTCATCTCCAGCAGATGGCCTGGCATATTGCCCACTCTAACATTGCCATCAAGCCAGGGGATCAAACCTGGTTCAATTCAGACATTCAGATGACATGGCAAGGACCAGCACCAGGCATACATGAATATTAACTGTTAACCTGGTGTCCCTATCTCCGTAGCATCACAAAAACATGAACCCTTCCCTCCTGCTCCAGCGCTGTAGCTATATACTGACTTGACTCATGCGCTAAACCTCAAGTGTTCCACGCAGAGATCACCACCTTGAAGCCTTGGTTATTAGTTACATGCTTAATTCATAATATTCCCTTAATAAACATCAATTCAGGGCAGCACGGTGGCACAGTCGTTAGCATCGCTGCCTACGGCACTGAGGACCCGGGTTCGAATCCCGGCCCTGGGTCACTGTCCGTGTGGAGTTTGCACATTCTCCCCGTGTCTGCGTGGGTTTCACCCCCACAACCCAAAGATGTGTAGGATAGGTGGATTGGCCACGCTAAATTGCCCCTTACGTGGAAAAAATAATTGGGTACTCTAAATTTATTAAAAAATAAATAAATAAACATCAATTCCAGGAAGTTTTTCCATCTTTCCAGATACATATTCCTTACCTGTTTTTTTTTTTTTACCTATTTGTGGTCTGCTCTCTGATGACACACGGTTGTTCAGAAAGACACCACTCTGAATCACAATCTCTATATACCTTGCAGTCCCCAATAGCAGTTTGGACAGTTCCAAACTGAGGGACTTCCTTCACCTGTAACTGTTATGTCCCTCTAGATAGTCACTCACTTTCTACTGACCCTCTGACCTCTCCCCTCTTCCTGTGTGAGCTGCAGATTATTTGACTTTGTGAACCTACCCGTGTTCATTCTCATTCTTGTTGGAGTTGTTGGATTTTCTCCCATGTTTAAACCTTCAGCCATGGTGGTGACAGGATATCCCAGATTCTGATGCTCTGTTATAATGGAACATTAATGGGAGGATTAGACATAACAAAAGGAGAATGTTGCTATGTTAAACATGATTATCAGTCCTCACCCATCAGTACAACAGCTGTTAGCTCTGAGATCGAGCATTCCTAAAGTGTTACTCTCACCCCTCACCATCAGGTGTGACACAGTGAAACCCACTGATCTCCACATTAGCTGAGACTGTGCATTGAGAATAATAATTGATCAGATTTACTGACAGAGGGCAGGGTGCAACCAGACTTATAGAGCGGGGTAATCAGCCGGAATTATCCGATCGACATGATTCACTTTTCCTGCTCGAAGCGCACCCCCGCCAGCAGGGTTTCACGGCGGCATGGGGTGGTTTCACGGGGCTGGGGGACTGGAGAATCCTGCCCATCATTTAGGGATCCTTCACTCCATTTTATAGTCTGACAGTATTATGTTGTCTAGTTGCAAATTTGTGTTTTAATATTTTTGATTTGTTGATTATACATTAAATTCTGGTACTTAATTAACACATCTATCTACATTCAGATTATTGGCGAGATTCTCTGCCCCCACAGCCTTGTAGTGGTTGGAGGTCAGTAATATCAACTCCAGGTCATCACTGCAGGAGTTCCTCAGGGTAGTGTCCTGAGCCCAACCATCTTCAGCTTCTTCATCAATAACCTCCCTTCCATCATATGGTCATGAGTGGGGATGTTTGCGGATGACTGCGCAATATTCCGCACCGTTCACGACTCCTCAGATAATGAAGCAGTCCATGTCCAAATGCATCAAGACCTGGACAATATCCAGGTTTGGGCTGGCAAGTGGCAAATTACATTTGTGCCACACAAGTGCTAATCAATGACCATTCTACAAGAGAGGGTCTAACCATCGCCCCTTGACATTCAATGGCATTACCATCGCTGAATCCCCCATCAACATCCTGGGGGTTACCATTGATCAGAAAATGAACTGATTAATACTATGGCTACCATAGCAGGTCAAAGGCTAGGAATCCTACGGCGAGTAACTCACCTCCTGACCGCCCCCCCCCCCACCCTCCCCCCTCCAGCCTGTCCACCATCTACAAGGCACCTGTCAGGAGTGTAAATAGAATACTCTCCACTTACCTGGATGAGTGCAGCTCCAACAATATTCAAGAAACTTGACACCATCAAAGACAAAGCAGACCTGCCTGATTGCTCCCCCTTCACAAACGTTCAAACCCTCCACCACTGACAAACAGTGGAAGCCATGTATACCATCGACAAGATGCATTGCAGTAACTCACCAAGGGTCCTTAGTCAGCACCTTCCAAACCCACGACCACTACCATCTGGAAGGACAAGAGCAGCAGATACCTGGCAGCCCTTCCAAGTCACTCACCACCCTGACTTGGAAATATATGGCCGCTCCTTCACTGTCGCTGGGGCAAAATCTTGGAACTCCCTCCCTAACAGCACAGTGGGTGTATCAACACATCAAGGACGGCAGCGGTTCAAGAAGGCAACTCCACACCAACTTCTGAAGGGCAACTTGGGATGGTCAATAAATGCTGGCCTAACCAGCGACGCCCACATCCCACAAATGTTTTTTTTTTTAAACTGACCCCCTTTTCCAGGGGTAGAAACTCCAATGAGCCAAGCCGAGAGATTGGGTGGAGTTGCCAACCTTGATCCCAGCAGGACACGCCTCTGAGCAATCTGCAAGGTGAAGACCAAGTCATCTGCCCCTGCAGCTCCAGCCACAGCAGTCCGATACCCGAATATAACTAGTAAGGGACAGGGATCCAACTCGATGCTGAGGATCGGCAAAATGGTGTTGAAAAAGGAAACCCAAAAGCCCACAAGCTTGGGACAGGACAGAACCAAAACCTGTGGCCCACTCGAACAGCGCTCACACCAGTCCTCAACCCCACAAAGAAGCGACTCATTCTACCTCTGGTCAGGTGCACCCTAAACACTACCTTAAGCTCGATCAAGCTCAGCCTCGCACACATGGGCATGGCGATCACTCCATACCTCATCCTCCAACACGGCCCCCAGGTCCTCTTCCCACTTGGCTTTCACCCCCTCCATCGAGACGGAGTCTTCCACCAGAATCTGCCCATATAGACACCGGATGTACTACCCTCTTCCGACTCCACCCATGAAAGGATCGTCTGACCAAGGAAGTGGGAATGCCGGGAGCGTTCATCAACAAAATTTAATCGCTGAAAGAATCTAAACGAATCCGAGCCCAAACTTCTCTTTCAATTCCTCCAGGCTGGCAACCCCCCCATCACCTCCCCCTCTCCAGGAATAGATCTCACAATCTCTCCAGCCCCTTCCCTTTCTAGACCCCAAATGTGGCATCCAGTCTCGCTTGTTCAAACAGGTGGTTAGCACAAATGGAGCCAGCCTCGATACTGATCCCAGTTTAAAATGTTGATGGAGTTGTCTCCATATTTTTAAAGTGGAGACACTCACCGGGTTTGATGAGTACTTTGCCGGTACAAAGGAAGAGAAGCCATCACCAGTGCACCCAGACTCAACAACCTGCAAGACCCAGACTCCATCTGCACCCAGGTAAACCCCGGGTCCCCACACCATTCCAAAGCTTCTCTGCATTAGCCGCCCTCACCGGACTATTACCTGATGCTTCTTTCCAGCAAGTTTCAACAAAATTTTCATCATAATTCCGTCAGCAGTTCTTTACAGTTTGGCAGGCTGGGTTTGACCACATAAATCCCCTGAATATCAGGCAAAAAGATTGAAAACCCTGAACCCTGGCGGGAGCTACTTGCTCTTATATGGCAGCACAACGTGTTAACTTTTCACCAAATTTAATACGACATGGAGAGTTTTAAATCTGTATTTACCAAAGACAGTCAGTTTGGAAGGGCAGTAAGCTGTGCTGTAAGCATTCTCTGAGTCGATAATCTGTGTTAACCATTTTAGCCATGATGTGAAGATGCCGGCGTTGGACTGGGGTGGGCACAGTAAGAAGTCAGACAACATCAGGTTAAAGTCCAACAGGTTTGTTTTGAATCACTAGCTTTCGGCTCCTTCCTCAGATGAATGAAGAGGTGGGTTCCAGAAATATATATAGACAAAGTCAATGATGCAAGACGATAATTACCTGTAAAGACTCGCATTCAAAGTAAGTCTTTACAGGTCCAGACGGAGCAACTGGAGAGAGGGATAATCACAGGTTAGAGGTGTGAATTGTCTCAAACCAGGACAGTTGGTAGGGTTTTGCAAGCCCAGGCCAGATAGTGGGAGGTGAATGTAATGCGACATGAATCTAATGTCCCGGTTGAGGCCACACTCAGGTGTGCGGAACATGGATATAAGTTTCTGCTTGCCGATTCTGCGTTGTCGCGTGTCCTGAAGGCGGCCTTGGAGAACGCTTAGCCGAAGATCAGAGGCTGAATGTCCTTGACTGCTGAAGTGTTCCCCGACTGGAAGGGAACATTCCTGCCTGCCGATTGTCGCGTGATGTCCGTTCATCCATTGTCGGAGCATCTGTCTGATCTCACCAATGTACCATGCTTCTGGACATCTATTTTAGCAGTTGCTTTTTATATTAACATTTATTGCGGTGCCCTCCTACATGTTGGTATTTTGAATAAGTAAGGATAGAAAATGGAGTGATCAAGATCTTTCATTGTCACGAGTTTAAAATAGCAAAAAGAGCCGTTCCTGTTCCATTCACCCAACTAATTCACATCTGTTTTGGTTAAATTTACAGTATCATGTTCCAGAATAATAATTCCTTCCGGGTCATATTTACCTCAGACGTTGCTCTAATCCTATGACTAGGTTTGAGTTTTGTCTATGACAAAATGCTGATTTCCAGATTCTCGGCAAAGAACGATAATCAGACAGTGTGAATATGTTTTCATTTACTGAGTAAAACTATGTTTAATCTGAACTAAATTTGGTAAAAGAATATTTGGACACCAAATGGTTCAATAAGTTAAAACATTCAGTTAAAATATAAGTATATGGAGTGAGAAAGGACCAGGTTTTCACCTGGTTTACTGAATAGTAATTTCTCAAATGGAAAATTGATGCCATTTCACCAGAATAAATTCCAACGTTCTTGTTCCTACTTTCTGTTCTGCAACCATATAAAAAGTGGCAATGGGATATTGGTGGAAGAATAGGTTCAGCTCTGTAATCCCGGAGGTAGATAATGTATTTTGGACGAGCCATCCATTCCACAGCTCTTTCCTAGAATATATTTGTCTTGGTAGCACAATGGTTAGCACTGTTGCTTCACAGCGTCAGGTACCAAGGTTTGATTCCCGGCTTGGGTCACTGTCCGAGCAGACTCTACATGTCCTCCCAGTGTCTGCATTGGTTTCCTCCAGCTGCTCCGGTTTCCTCCCAGGGAATAGATAGAGTAGACACTCAGAGACTTTTTCCCCGGGTGGAACAAACCATTACAAGGGGACATAAATTTGAGGTGAATGGTGGAAGATATAGCGGGGAATGTCAGAGGTAGGTTCATTACCTAGAGAGTAATGGGGGCATGGAATGCACTGCCTGTGGAAGTAGTTGAGTCGGAAACATTAGGGACCTTCAAGCGGCTATTGGATAGGTACATGGATTACGGTACAATGATGGGGTGTAGATTAATGTGTTTTTAATCTGGGACAAAAGTTCGGCACAATATCGTGGGCCAAAGGGCCTGTTCTGTGCTGTATTTTTCTATGTTCTAAGTCCAGAAAGAGATGCTGTTAGGTGAATTGGATATCCTGAATTCTTGCTTTGTGAACCCGAACAGACGCCAGAGTGTGGCAACTAGGGGCTTTCCACAGTAACTTAATTGCAGTGTTAATGTAAGCCTACTTGTGACACTAATAAAATATTATTATTGTTCTTTTGATTGTGTCAGGAAGAAATTTCTTATCCGTGAAGAAGTGAATGTGTAAATTGACACTTTGTGCTCAGTTTTTCTTCACGTGCCAAAAGCTATGTGCTTATTGAATTTTTGAAAAAGTAATTTCATGTCAAATTGTCCCTTCACCAGCCTCACAAAAACACATCAGCTGGTCATTGTCACACTGCTGTTTTTTGGGGGCTTTGCCGTGTCTAAGTTAGCTCGGTGTGTTTCCCACATCACAACAGTGGCTACATTAGCTTTAAGCGCTTCGAGGTCGGTTGTCACGAAAATCAGTACAGGAAGGCAAGTCTTTCATTTTCTTGTTACAGTAAACAAGAAACAGAGAGCACCTGGCACTGCGGAACATATCTGAGAACATGGCCGGGAAACAGGAAGGGGAAGGAAAAAATGGTAATGATAAACGAAACGACTACTTTACCTTCACTGTTAGTTCATTGGGACCAAGCAGGTAAAAGATGTTTGATTGTTTGCAAGTTAGAAACGGGGAATGTGTTCTGAGTCAGAGCTGGATTCTGTGTAAAAGTTGCCCCAGGGCTCCGGGTGGGTCTCAAACATTCAATTGCATCAGAACAGGGAAGCGGCCTTTCTGCTGAAACCCAAGCCGACCGGTTTGATCTTTCCTATCACATCAACTGAACAAAGCCAGTTGTACCATTTTATTTTCTCTGATTCCGGGAAGTTGAGTAAAACACACATTCATTCACTTCCTCAATTACGTAATTACTTTTTGTACAAGATTTGCAATGGCGCCACCTTCCTGTTGTTCATTTGAGTAGCTAATTTATGTGCAAGATATTTTTGAATGTGGTAATTTTCTGCTTTTCGTTTTGACTGGATTTTGGGTTAGGTAAACCTCCGGTAGCCAGCACTGTGTGAGGTCTGAATTGCTGAGCCCACACTGAACAGTTTAAACTGTACTGGGTAACAAACAGTTTAGTGAGAGCTGGAATTAAAAACTGACACCGCATTAAAATGGCGCATTGATAATGTCTGAAGTGTGAATTCTCAAAGACAGGAGCAGCCGTTCCTGGTGTTTATCCCAGAACCACTTACCGTGTCTGTGGAGAGACTGCTGCAGACCAGGAATGGATCAAATTCCCGGTTCTCAATCCCGGTTGGAGCCGACGTTGGATTTTTCCAGCATTTTGATTTTATTGCATTCTCGGTGCGGGGAAAGATATCAGAGCAATGGAAAACGAAACGGAAAAACCCCAGAAACGAATCTTAACCGCTACTTTGACCCCGCAAACTTTTTCCATTTACTTCCGTAGTTTACGCTGCAGCCAATTAGAAAACAGTTCCTGGTTTGATCTCAGCAAATCGCAACTTGAGCTGCTTCTTGTTCTGAGACTCAGTCCTGCCGTCGGTGTGAAAGCTGCTGTCATTCCTTCGGAGGAATTCCACCGCAGACACTCCTCATCTGCTTAGAAAAGGGAACTGGCTGGTAATACGAAATCAAACCATTTGACCATTCCTCGCCTTTGTGTGAACAAAGCTGGTTGTTATTTTATCTCTCTTCCAAAGAAGAGTCAATTTGGGTTTGTGGCGTTAACTGTTTGTCTCTTCGCAGATGCAGCCAACCTGCTGAGTTTTTCCAGAACTTTGTTTTTATTTTATCCCTCCTCCACTTTGTGTGAATCTCTCACATGTTGTCAGAGGGTGGTGGTGGGGACTCCACTCACCAGGATGTTTCCAGGGAGAGACACTGAGATGATGGTGTAGTGGCAATGGCACTGGACTAATGATCTGGAGACCCAGGCTAATGCCCATGGGGACATGGGTTCAAATCCTGCACGATGGAATTTAAATTCAATTAAAAAAATCTGGAATTATAAAGCTAGTCTCGGTAATACTGACATAAAACTATCTGGTTCATGAATGTTATTTCGGGAAGGAAAGCTGCTGTCCTTCGTCTGGTTCAAGTGATTCCAGACCACTGCAAACATGGTTCACACTTAACGACCCTCTGAAATGGCCTAGCTCAAGGTTGGCAAATGCTGGCCTTGTCTGATTCCCACTTCGCTTAAAAAAATTCATTAACTGAAGCTGGAGGACCTTCAACTTGGTGAAAGATGCTCTTTGATCTGTCCAAAACCTCCTGGTCTTCCAGTGCAACTAATTCCCCTTGACTGAATGTTGCAAACTGGCATTTCCCAAGGTCCAGGAATATGTGCTGAGGGACATTATTAAACTTGCAGCCACAGTGGCATGAACGTGGGCAATGGCCTTTAAGTCATAGTACACCGAGAAGCTAGAAACTGGATAGAACTCCTTGGGCTGCATGTCTGACAAGGAATATATATTGCAAATATCAATATCAGAATAATATTGAGGCACCTCATAGTGGGACATGTTGTATGAAGTTGAATTCTGTTGCATTTTCTGTAATTCTCAAGTCAATGTTTTACAATGTATTGAAATTCTAATTGCACAAACTATATTTTTGGGACAAAATGTTCCTGGAAGATAGCACGCTGTGTGCCACACCT
Organism: Scyliorhinus canicula; assembly: GCF_902713615.1. Taxonomy (NCBI): domain Eukaryota; kingdom Metazoa; phylum Chordata; class Chondrichthyes; order Carcharhiniformes; family Scyliorhinidae; genus Scyliorhinus; species Scyliorhinus canicula. Next base: position 209,017,523 of record NC_052151.1, read on the forward strand.
TTCAATGACAAAATTCAGACATGGATCCTCTCTGAGGGCTACATGTTGCTGGGTTCGGATGAAAGATCAGACCTGGCAAAGTGGTGATCACTGCTGCCTCACAGCACCAGGGACCTGGGTTCAATTCCGGCCTCGGGTGACTTTCTGTCTGTGGATTTTGCATATTCCCCCGTGTCTGTGTGAGTTTCTTCGGGTGTCCCGTTTTCCTCCCACACTCCAAAGATGTGCAGCTTCAGTGGATTAGCCATGCTAAATTGTCCCTCAAGTCTCCAGGGATGTGTAGGTTATGTTAAGGATGTACAAATAGGACGGGGATGTGGCTTAGGTGGAGTGCTCTTTCAGAGGGTTGGTGCAAACTCAATGAGCCAAATGGCCTCCTTCTGAACTATTGGGATCCTATGATTTTCTATGATCTATGAAACATTAACTGTTTCTTACTCCACAGATGCTGCCTGACCTGCAGTTTCCTAGAGTATTTCTAATCTTTGTTGTTATTTTAGGTCGGAACTGGGTGATGACGAGTGCCGTGTGAGTATGGCAAGAATACTAGTTCAAGCTGTGACCTGTTATCTGTTTGGAGATTAGCATGTCTCACCTTCACTAATGGGAGGCATGCGTCCCTGAAGCAGATTGTTGGCAGCTAGTTTGCAGGACCACCAGGGTCCCATAATTACATTGCAATTCATCGCTGATGCTCACTATGGGCAGGACCATCATGTTTGGATCTGGTCTGGGATTCCTATTGGCAGTACAGGAAAATCCTGTTGTGTGTGACAAAATCCCAAAATGGTACAGCATGCAAGGAGAACATTTGGGCCATCTTATCTCTGTTGGATCTTTCAAGGAGAGATCCACCTTCCTCTCCCCCCCCCCCCCCAACCCTGCACATTTTCTGATAACAATCAAATTCCCTTTTGTGTGCATCAATTGAATCTGCCTGCACTACATCCTCCGGCAGTGCATTTCAGATCCCAACCAATCGCTGCATGAAGAGTATTACCTCACACCACCATGCTTCTTTTGCCAATTACATTGATCTTACATTGATCCATCCGGCAATTGAACAGAGTTTCCCTCTCCTTTCTGTACAGATCCCTTATTATTTTGAATACCTCCATCAAATCGTCTTCCAAACTTCTTTTCACCAAGAAAAACAGTCCCAGCTTCTCCAATCTGTGTAACTGAAGCTCCTCATTCTTGGAACAATTCTGCACTCTCTCTCTAATGCCTTCACATCCTTCCTAGTGTGGCACCTAGAATTGGACACAATAGTCCAGTTGAGGCTGAACCAATGTTCTAAAAATATTAACATAACATCTTTGCTCTTGTTCTCAATGTCCCTATTAATAAAGTCGAAGAAACTGTGAGCTTTATTAACCATTCTCTCAACCTGTTCTCCACTTTTAATAATTTATGCACAAATATACCCAGATCCCTCTGCTCCTACACCTCCGTTCATTTTCCATGTCTTTGTGCATTGCTCTACCAAGCTGAATCACTTCAAACGTCCCTGCATTAAATTTGTTCTGCAGCCAATCTATGCTCTTTTCAAGTTTTCTACACTTTCCTCCTCAAAAAGTCACAATACTTCCAAGTTTTATATCATCTTTTTTATATCAAAGGGCAGCACGGTAGCATTGTGGATAGCACAATGGCTTCACAGCTCCAGGGTCCCAGGTTCGATTCCGGCTTGGGTCACTGTCTGTGCGGAGTCTGCACATCCTCCCCGTATGTGCGTGGGTTTCCTCCGGGTGCTCCGGTTTCCTCCCACAGTCCAAAGATGTGCAGGTTAGGTGGATTGGCCATGATAAATTGCCCTTAGTGTGCAAAATTGCCCTTAGTGTTGGGTGGGGTTACTGGGCTATTGGGATAGGGGGAGGTGTTGACCTTGGGTAGGGTGCTCTTTCCAAGAGCCGGTGCAGACTCGATGGGCCGAGTGGCCTCCTTCTACACTGTAAATTCTATGATCTATGATCTGCAAATTTTGAAATTGCATCCTGTACAGAAAGGTATAAGGTAAAATCAAGTTTACAAATTAAAAAAGAATGCCCAAGGCAGGATGAATGCCCTTGTCCTCTGCTGTAATTCTTTAAAGCTTCTTTGCTTCTTATTCCAAATATGTTCTGTAATTCAGGCAAATTGATGTTTGCACTTTCCAGGGCCCTAAAATCTTGTCAGTAAGCTGAGCATAGGGGTTTTCTGTTTCTGTGTGTGAGGACATGAATCGTTAACCAGTAAATAACGATTACTGAGCTGCAGTCATTTCAGCTATTGCGAGGTACAGGAATTTGGAGAATAATTCTGATATTTTTGTGAAGTTACATTTTACAGGGTGTGTCTTCAGATATACTCGTTGCATTGTTAGATATTAAAAAGGTAATTTCTGAGTGTTAGTTGTGATTATGGTTAGGTTTATCTCATTTTTAGGGTGAACTGTTAACAGTGAAAATAAAATACAGTTTGAGCATCCCTTACTGAAATTCAAAAAGCTCTGAAATCCGCACTTTTTTTGAGCGCCGACATGATGTAATGATGGGAAATCCCACAAGGTTCTGGGAAAGTTGGCGGGCTTTGTGCAGAACCTAATGTGCCGCAGACAGTTATAAGCCCGAGGTCAACTGTTTTGGCACCAAAACCTCATCATAGCTAGACTTTAGTGCATTACATTATATTGCTCACTGTGATTATTGCATTGAAAATGTTTTTGGTAACTACAAAACATATTTTGCCCACTCGGACATAATATTCTGAAATCCTAAAAATTCCAAAATCCGATGTACACTCAGCTCCAAGCATTTCAGATAAGAGATGCTCAACCTGTAACTGAAGGTTTGAGGGTACAAAACCAGCAAGCACCTAGAAGATTAATCAGATGCAATTTACCCAGTATCAAGATTAGCAGGGATCTAGAGACATTGAGGCGTGTATGTCCATATCAGAAACGTTGTTTACCAGAGATCAGTGGTTCCATACACATAATAACTTCTAATGGCAAGGAATTTGAGAGAAGTAGCCAGCATAATCCATAGAATGGAATATCAAAGAGACTGAACAGTATAACTACTAATGCTCTTATTGGGGATAGTTCTCCACCCAACATCCTGACAGGCAAAATCCATCTACGATCTGAGCATAGATTCCTGTTCCAGCTAACATTTAAAGCCATGGCAGATTACAGATATTTTCCTCCTAAAAGACGCAGTTCTGCACCTTCGCTAAACCCGTAAGAGATGTTTTCCCAAACTTGGTCACCTAAATTGTATTGTGTCACAACTATTGACTGGATTTGACCTGTCGTTACTAAAATTGATGTTGCTGTGGAAAAGGGTGTCCCAGTAAGTTCAGGGAACCTGGATATGTTTTGGGAACAAGTGGTAACTTTAGATAACATGGCCTTTAGTTATTCAAATACTTAAGTGTCATAGTGTATATTCGTCTTATGTCATGCTATTTAATTTTCTTCTACTTTAATAAATATTCTTTACCAATTGTTGACACAACGACTGGACTGGTTCTTCAATGGGCTATACATTGGGCAGGATTCTCTGATCCTGAGGCTAAGTGTTGACTCCATCGTAAACGCCATCGTGTTTCTCAATGGTGTCAATATGGCCTCAGGAGCACCGATTCTGATCTCTACAGGGGGCCAGCATGGCACTGGAGCGACCCATGCTGCTTCAGCTGCTAATCCCAGTGTCAGATGGGCGGTGCAGGTCTGCACATGCGCAGTGGGACTACCGCCAATGTGTGCATGTGCAGTGGGACCAGCGCCAATGCACGCATGCGCAGTGGCTCCCTTCTCCGCGCCTGCCCCAAACGCAAAATGGCGTAGGGCTACAGGGGCCGGCGTGGAAAAAATAGGCCCCGAGCCTGAGAGGCCGGCCCGCTGATCGATAGGCCCCGATTGCGGGCGAGGCCACAGCAGAAGCCCCCCCAGGGTCGGACTCCCCTCCCCACCAGGCCGCCTCCAGATGCATGCACGCCGAGGTCCCGCCGGGTAAGACCAGATGTGAACGGCGCCGGCGGGACTCGGATTTTTTGCATGGCCGCTCGGCCCTTCCTGGGCAGAGAATCGCTGGGGGGGGGGCCCGCATAGAGCAGCCCCCGACCGGTGCCAATGGCGATGATTCTCCGCTCTCCAGAGAATCGGTGGACCGGCGTCGTGCACTTCGCACCCGTCCCGGTGATTCTCCGGCCTGGCCTGGGCTGCGAATCCCGCCCATTGTTCCTCACATTGGTTCTGTTTAGCACAGGGCTAAATCGCTGGCTTTGAAAGCAGACCAGCAGCACGGTTCGATTCCTGTAACAGCCTCCCCGGAGAGGTGCCGGAATGTGGCGACTAGGGGCTTTTCACAGTAACTTCATTGAAGCCTACTCGTGACAATAAGCGATTTTCATTTCATTTCTTAGTGGTGTACTTTTTCTGGACCAATATTTCAATTATCCTTCGGGGTTTGAGACACTCGCAGGTAACACCAGCAGGGTTCTTAACACTGTCTTCTGACATTAATCATCTGCTGAATGACCAATTTTAGAGTGGGGCAAATAAATTTAAACCAGAGTATCTGGACAAGACTTCAATATTGGATGGTTTGAAAGACCCCTCTAATTGGAGTTGATTGGCTATTTTTAATTGATGTTGTTGTGAATGTCATAAACTTTGAGAGGAATAATGTTCAATTAATTGGTGCGGGAGACCAGGAAACACAGCCATTCATTCACCATGTGTCCATCCAACATTAAGTTATGGAGCCCCAAACCTTATTGGGGTTTGGTTGCAGGGATGGTTAAAGTTGGGTACAAGCTGTTCTCTGGTAATAAATCTTAACAGCAATATCTGTGAAACTGCAATCTCCCAGATTTATCTCATAGCTTGTATCCAGGACACTAAAATGGAAATACCTCAGCCTGACCTGTCCCCTGGAGTTTTTACAATAATAGAAACATAGAAAATAGGAGTGGGAGGGGCCATTCGTTCCTGTTCCGCCACTCATTATGATCATGGCTGATCATCCAGCTCAATAGCCTGATGCCACCTTTCCCCCATATCCATTAATCCCCTTCTCCCAAGAGTGACATCCAGCTCCTCCTTGAAAACATACAATGTTTTGGCCTCAACTGCTTTCTGTAGTAACAAATTCCACAGGATCATCACTCTCTGGGTGAAGAAATTTCTCCTCAGCTCAGTCCTGAAAGATTTATCCAGAATCCTCAGAGACCCCTCGTTCTGGACACCCCCACCATTGGGAACATTCTTCCTGCATTTACCCTGTCTCATTGGTTTCTATGAGATCCCTCCTCATTCTTCTGAACTCCAGCGAATATAATCCTAACCGACTTAATCGCTCCTCATACGTCAGTCCTGCCGTTGCAGGAATCAGTCTGGTAAACCTTCTCTGCACTCCCTCTATAGCAAGAAAATCCTACCTCAGATAAGGAGATGTCGAAAACTCGACTTCGAGTAAGACTCAGACAACAAAATACAGGTTAACATCAACAGTTAATTAATTTTACTTGCCACAAGAGAAGACTGCCTAAGCAAGGGTTAAGGCGAGAATCTAAAGTACAACAGTCCTTCCTGGCATATTTTTATCCTGGAATAAACAAGTAACACATGACTTTGAATCTTGACACCTTAAAAAGAACCTTACTCAGCTTAAAATCCTAAAAGACCTTGTTTAACTTCAAATCGTGACTCCCTACAATGCCAGGATGCACTCAAGCTGTTTCGATAATGTATCAATATATGCCTATGGGTGTGTGTGACAATGTGTGGAAACAGATAGCTATAGATAAGGAAGTAACACTACAAATAGGAAAGAGGACCCTCCAACCTATTCTTGCCCTCTCAGCAGTATTTTCAGTGCACCACAATTGTTGCCAAGTATCCCATCATGCCTGGGTTATAGTTAGCCAGAAATCTACATTTCTACAGAGACCAAAACTGCACACAGTATTCCTGGAGTGGTCTCATCAAGGTCCTGCATAATTGCAGCAAGACATCCTGCTCTTGTACTCGAATCCTCTCCTCTATGAAGGCCAACATACCATTTGCCTTCTTTACCAAATGCTGCAGCTGCATGCTTACTTCCAGCGACGAGTGTCCGAGGATACCCAGGTCTTGTTGCAAATTCCCCTCTCCTACTTTATAACCATTTAGATAATAATCTGCCTTCCTGTTTTGGTCCCAAAGTGGATAACTTCAAATATATGCACATTATACTGCATTTATTTGTCCACACACTCAGCTTGTCTATATCACGCTGAAGGATCTCTGCAGCGCCCTCACAGCTGACCGTCCCACCCAGCTTTGTGTCATCTGTAAATTGCAGATATTACATTTCGTCACTCATTGTAATCATGAATATATATTTGTGAATAGCTGGGGTCCCAGCACCTACCTCTGTGGCACTCCAAGATTCATTGCCTGCCAATCGGAAAAAGACAATTTATTCCTACTCTTTGCTTCTTGTCTGCCAACCAGTTGTCTATCCATCTCAAATTCCATGTGCTTTAATTTTACACACTAGTCTCTTATGTGGCACTTTGTCAAAAGGCTTCTGAAAGTCCAAATATACCATATCCACTGGCTCCCTCTCATAAATTCTATCAGTTACATCCTCAAAGAATTCCAGTCAATTTTTCATGCTTGATTTTCCTTTCATAAATCCATGCTGACCCTGTTCGATTCTTTCATTTTTAAAAAATGAATTTAAAAAAATGAATAAATTTAGAGTGCCGAATTATTTTTTTCTAATTAAGGGGCACTTTAGTGTGGCCAATCCACATATACTGCACATCTTTGGGTTGTGGGGGTGAGACCCACACAGACACGGGGACAATGTGCAAACTCCTCATGGACAGTGACCCGGGGCCAGGATCCAACCTGGGTCCTCAGTGCCATGAGACAGCAGTGCTAACCACTATGCCAGTATGCTGCCCGACCCTGTCCAATTCTACGATTGTTTTCAAAGTGCTCTGCGATAAAATATTTGATAATGGGCTCTAGAATTTTTCCCACTACCGACATTAGGCTGAGCAGTCTTGGAAACTGACCACCAATTCATCCACTATTTCAAGGGTCACTTAAGTATTCTGGGATATAGATTATCAATGCTGGTATTTATCGGCCTTCAATTCCATCTATTCCCCCAACACCATTTCTCTACTAATACTGATTTCCTTCAGTTTCTCCCTTTCACTAAATCTTGTGTTCTGCAACATTTCTAGTCTCTTATTTGTTGAAGACAGAACCAAAGTATAATGATAATAATCTTTTTATTGTTACAAGTAGACTTACATTAACACTGCAATGAAGTTACTGTGAAAAGCCCCTAGTCGCCACATTCCGGTGCCTGTCCACGGAGTGAGAATTGAGAATTCTCAGCTGGTACAGGAATTGAACCCGCGCTGCTGGCCTTGCTCTGCATCACAAACCAGCTGTGTAGCCCACTGAGCTAAACCAGCCCCTGTGAATTTATGTGTAAACTGTGCACAGCTATTTCTTTGTTCCCCATTATACATTCCCCTGTTTCTGACTGTAAGGAACCAGCATTTGTCTTCACCAATCTTTTTCTCTTCACCTATAGAAACGTTTAGTCAGTTTTCATGTTCCCCACAAGTTTACTCTTGTACTCTATTTTGCCTTTCTTAATTAATCCCTTGGTACTCCTTTGCTGAATTCTAAACTGCTCCCAATCCTCAGCTCTGTTGTTTTTCCTGGCCAATTTTTATGCCTATTTCTTGGTCGTAACACTATTTCTAATTTCTCTTGTGAGCCATGATTTGGCCACTTTTTCCGTTTTACTTTTGCGTCAGTCAGGAATGAACAATTTCTGTAGTTCACCCATGGTCTCTTTGAATGTTTGCCATTGCCGATCCCTTTAAGTCAATATTTTTCAACCGTTTCTCTGGGACCCACTTTTGCCAACCAGTTGACCTTCAGAACCCACGCCAGCTGACTTCGCTACCCACGAAGGCCAACCTTCACAAAACATGCCATGTTTGCTGATCTTTTAATATGAAAGGTGAGCCTGCTTGATCCTCATGATCTTATGTCAATCAGGTTCACAGCAGAAGACGGCAAAGTGCATATCAGGTGCAGAGTTCAGCCAGTTCCTTTGTGCGTGCTTCATCTTTGTGAGAACGGAAAACCAACCTCGCACATGTAGGTTGGCGTGAACGTGAACAGCAATAGCAACAAAATGCTTGTTTTAGTCAGCACTAGATACTCCTTGGAGGTGCTACTCCAAAGTGCTGACAACCTCATGGACTTGTGGCAGGTTTTAATGTGCTGTCACAGGTCAGGCGCAGATGTTCAGCCTCCTCACTTGGAGTCAGATGTAAGTTAATAATTGACTTTGGAGTCTTAATTTTTACCCACCTCAAAATCTGAAACTTCTCCTTGGAAATTTGTGACAAAAACTATTGATCAGTGCATCCAGTTTTGAATGAATAAGGCTTGCCAGTCTATTGATAGTTCCCTTATATTTTTTCGATATGTCGTAGCAGTGTGGAGAACATGTAATAGTTTGGCTTTATACTCGCACTTGCCAAACTTTCCGTAACAGCCTCCCCGAACAGGCACCGGAATGTGGCGACTAGGGGCTTTTCACAGTAACTTCATTGAAGTCTACTCGTGACAATAAGCAATTTTCATTCATTTGATTTCACTTTCAATGACTTTCAAAAAGCACCTATTTCATCACAGTGCCGAAAACAATCATCATCCTTCTCTTGCAATTTGAGGTTCAGTTAGTTTAGAATTGAAAAGATCCTTGCAAGGTAAGACATAGTTAGCATCCAAATTACATCACCAAACGAATCAGCCAGATGGAACGATTTCTCAAGGGGGAAAGCGTGAATTTCATACCTCAGTTTGTAAATTCTGCCAAGTACTCAACCTCTTGACAGCCAACGTACCTCTATATGGAACAATACATAATTGTATCGGCTCCTATATCGGAACACAAAGCCTCAAAAAGCCTGGTGTTGAGTGCGCAGTATTCAATGAAATTCACAACTTTCGCAGTTCCTTTCACTACCACCTCAATGGCGGAAGGAAATCCTTTCAATCACAATGTCTCACAATGAATAAAGCAATGATTCCAAACAATATCCTGACCAGCTGCCTCCTCACGATACTAGACTGGTAATTATATCTTTCTCATTCCACAATGTTCTTGTTCAACTGATAAACTTTGAGGTGGGTCAGAACAAATTTTCTGGCTCCATTAATCTGCCCCTGCCGGGTGAGTTCCAGCAGTTTCAGACCAGAGAAGTGCACAGTCTACCTCGCGAGTGAGGCATCTCAAACATTTGAGAAAGGTTGAAGCTAGCCATTACATGCTGCAACTTACTGTGGGATGCTGTCATCAAAGCAAAAAAGACATTCTGCCTCACACACAAATGAGTATTATGGTACATAAATTTCAGTGCCGGTGCAATGTCAGACAAGTAGACCACACATCAAAGAGCACAACCCTCTAGTTGTTCACAGTCGACAGAGTACTGACTGCCCTCAACTAGCCCTTGCTTAATGTCCAAGATTAGACGTGATTCCACGACTGGGCAGCACTTGCTGAACAATTCTGTATATCCTAAGAATTACTTTAATAACTTGCAGCGAGGCTCACTTCAGCTTGCTATAAACTACATATTTTCATATGCAGGGACATGTCCCTGTCAAGAAACTGAAAAATGTCCAGGCATTGTGCCTTTTTTGAAATAAACAAAAGCATCGGGTCAATTGCTCCCTGGTGCATTCTCCTTGGCAACACCTCAACAAATCAGAGCCAATTTGCCAACCTCATGCAGTATAAATTGTTCTTCCCATTGAAATTTGGCACTCTTGTATCTGTCCTGATGAGTGCAAGATGAAAAGCTTCAACGGCATCTCTTTTTTCAGCAAGACATGGTTAAAGTATTTCCCCTCCATTAATTTGTAACTACATCTGAGACATATAAAATTAGGTTACCTGCTGTTTCAACTCTCTGACACTGGTTTAATAAATAATCCAACTTGCACTTCCACAGCACTTTGATGCCAAATGGGCTTCAGAGAAGCCGAATCAGGTAAAGATTGGTGTTGAATAAAGGATCAGGAAGAAGGAAGGGTGATCCAAAAGCAGGTCAAAGAACTATGTCTTTGGAGGTTCTGAAAGGAAGAGGGAGTGTGGGGTGGATTGGTTGGGGAACTGCAGAGCAGGGATTAGGGGCACCCAGAATGGTAAGGAGAGTGAAATGCACATCAGGCCAGTGTTGGTGGAACAAAGATAGCTTGGAGTTGGGAAATTGTTAATCTAGCGATTACTCAGACCGGGAGGAATGGTATTCAGAAAAGATTTAAATCTGACTAGAGTTTCAATTTAAAGGTGTTGGTGAGATTCAAAACTGAGTACAACTATTCAAACCTAATGATATTCTGATCACTCTTCCCAAATGTTCTCACTGAAACATCTGCTATTTCAACGCCCAGAACATGTTCCAGTACAGCTTCCTTCACCATTGGGTCAGAAATACACTGACCAAAAAGGTTCTCTTGCTCATCAGGAATTCCTCTTGCTCTTTGGCCTTTTATATTGTTGCTATTCCATTCCACATTAGGATAATTGAAGTCCACCATGATCACTACTCTGCTGTTTATGTGTCTGCTTATATTTACTGACTTTGCTCCTCCCCACAATTTGGTGACCTATTATACCCACTGTCTAGTGTAGCAGCTCCATATTGTTCCTTAATTCTAACCAAGTCATCTTTAATCTTTTACATCTCAATGACATCAGCCCTCTTAGTAGCTGTAAATAGTTATTTAATCAATAGTGCCGCGACTTCCGGTGGCGGCTATGAAGGAGTAAGTCGCACATTTGGTGGCTCCCACTCTGGTCGGACTTTTGGATCTTTTCCCCCAATTTTGAATTGTAAAACTGATGACAGAGGAAATTGTGTACTGAATTCCCACATTGGTGCATGGAGAGAAGGATTAGAAGTGCTCATAAAGGTAGAAACAGAAAGACAGAGAAGGCTTGGGCTGAAGCTACAGTAGGAGACAGCATGGCGGAGGACCGGACCTCTGGTTTGAGGACCGAGCAGTCAACGGAGTAGCTGATGCAAGTTATTCAGGGAGGCTTTGCTAAGTAGAAACGGGACTGCTTGGACCCGATAAAAGAATCAATTGAGCGGCTGGAGCTCAGATTGGACGCCCAAGATCGGGCGATACAGAAAGGAGAGAAGGCACTGGCTGGGCAGGAGGAACATCAAATTGCGGTGGAGTTGGAGGTGGGGATGCTGAGAGACTAGCAGAAAAGGCTCCTGGAGAAGGTGGAGGACCTAGAGAATAGGTCCCGCCGGCAGAACTTGAGAAGCGTTGGGCTCCCGTAGGGGTCTGAATGATTGGACACTGGGGCACACATTGCAGATATGTTTGAGAAGCTGCTGGGGGATGGGGCATTCTCCCGACCCTTGGAAGTGGACAGGGCTCACAGAGCGCTCGCGAGGAAGCCGCAAATGGGAGACGCCCCCCCCCCCCTCCCCCCCCCGAGGGCAATGGTGGTGAGATTCCACAGGTACTTGGACACGGAGCGCATTCTACAGTGGGCCAAGCATACACGGAGCTGTACGTGGGACAACAATATCCTGCGGGTTTACCAAGTCCTGAGTGTGGAGGTGGCCAGGAGAAGATCAGGCTTCAACCAGATTAAGTTGATCCTTTTTAAGAAAAGGTGAAGTTTGGACTGTTGTATCCGGCCCGTCTCTGGGTCACACACAAGGAACAGCACTTTTATTTCCAGTCGCCTGAGGACGCGCCGGACTTCACGAAAAGGAAAGGACTGGTGGTGGACTGAGAACTTTTGAACTTTGCTGCAACATTCTTGTTTTTTTTTGTTTTTCTGTTCTTTTCTTAAAAAAAGCGTCTCGTTTTTCATTTTGTGGAAGCTGTTTGTAAAGCCTTTTGCATTGATTTGGGACCAGCGGTAGAGCTAAGTGAGTTAAGGGTTTCATTTGCACTGTTGGGGGATGGAGGTGTGCTTGTTTAGGTCTTGGTGTTTTTCTGTCGGGCAATTGTGTGGAGAGTGTTGATGTTAGAGTATATTTGTATGAGTGGGGTGGAGGGTGGGAAGGGAACAATAAGTGAGAGTCTATCCGTCGTCGGGGATAGGGGCCACCAAGCTAGCTGGACGGGCTAGCTCACGGAAGCGCAGTGGGGTGTGTGCATATGTTCGGTTTGTTAGAGGGGTTGGGTTACAGAGTGTTGTTACTAGGGGGGGAGGCGGGGGGGGGGTAAATGTTCTGCTGACGAGGGAGGGACTTGGGCGAAGGGACAGGGAGGAGGTTGGGGGCGGAGGCTGCCTGGGAGCGTACCGGTTGAGGCGTGGAACATGGGCTGGAGGCGGGCCCAAAAAAGGGGATGGCTGATCGGCGAAGGGTGGGGGGGGGGCAATGAGCCCACCAACTAGGCTGACCACCTGGAATGTTCGAGGGTTAAATGGGCCAGTCAAGGCACATCTTAGGGGACTGAAGGGGACGTGGTAATGTTGCAGGAGATGCACCTTAGAGTAACTGACCAGATTAGATTGAGGAAAGGCTGGGTCAGTCAGGTCTTTTACTCGGGACTAGACTCAAAGACTAGAGGGGCCGCGATCCTGATCAATAAGCGGGTGGTGTTTGAGGCGGGTAGAATAGTTTTGGATGTGGGAGGTCGGTACATTATGGTCAGTGGGAAACTGGAGGGGGTGCAGATGGTATTAGTAAATGTGTAAGTGCCAAATTGGGATGATGTGGAGTTTACTAAGAGGATGCTGGGGAAGATACCGGACCTGGACTAACACAGGTTGGTCATGGGAGGGGACTGCAACACAGCTATTGACCCTGGCTTGGACCGACCAAGCTCGAAAACAGGCAGGGTGTCAGCAATGGCAAAGGAACCATAAGTGTTCATGGAGCAGATGGGGAGGGGGAGGTGGATCCATGGAGATTTGGGCAGCCGAGGGTGAAGGAGTACTCCTTCTACTCACACATGCATAAAGTGTACTCCCGGATTGATTTATTTTGAGCAGGGCCTTACTGGTAGGGGTGGTGGACACGGGGTACTCAGCGATCACAGTCTCAGACCATGCTCTGCACTGGGTTGACCTGCAGGTTAGTATCTTTACTAGTAACCAGCGCCCACGATGGAGGTTAGATGTGGGACTTTTGGCTGACGAAGGGGTGTGCGAGCAGCTGAGAAAATGCATTCAGAACTACCTGCAGGGCAACGACACGGTGGAAAGTTCAGCAGCGGTGTCTGGGAAGCACTGAAGGCGGTGGTCAGAGGGGAGCTGATCTTGATACGGGCCCATAGGTAGAAGGTGGGCAAGGCAGAGACGGACTGACTGGTAAAGGAGATACTACAGATCGATAGGAGATATGCGGAGACACCAGAGGCAGGGCTTCTGAGGGAACGGCGGAGGCTACAGGCGGAGTTCGGCTTGTTAACCACAGGGAGGGTGGTAGAGCAGTTGAGAAAGGCGAGGGGGGTGATCTATGAGCATGGAGAGAAGGATAGAAGAATTCTTACACAGCAGCTTAGAAAGAGGGAGGCAGCCAGGGAGATAGGGAAAGTAAATGATGGCGATGGGAACCTGGTTGGAGATTCAGCAGGGGTGAATAAGGCGTTTCAGGATTTCTACAGTAGGCTGTCCAGGTCGGAACCCACTATGGGGCCGGAGGGGATGAGGCACTTTTTGGAGGGGCTGAATTTCCCAAAGGGGACGGGAGCTGGTAGAAGGGCTGGGAGACCCGATCGGGTTGGAAGAGATAGTGGAGGATCTGAAGGCCATGCAGTCGGATAAAGTCCGGGGGCCGGACGGGTACCCAGTGGAGTTTTATAAAACGTTCTCTGAGATATTGGGGTGATGTTGATGAGGATGTTCAATGAGGCAAGGGGAAGAGGGGTGCTGCCCCCGACGATGTCACAGGCCATGATTTTGCTGATTCTGAAGCGGGATAAGAACCCGGAGCTGTGTGGGTCCTACAGGCTGATATCCCTGTTGAATGTGGATGCCAAATTGCTGGCCAAAATGTTGTCCTCCTGGCTTGAGGATTGTGTTCTTAACGTTATTAGGGAGGACCAGACGGGATTTGTTAAGGGTAGGCAGTTGGTGGCCAATGTAAGAAGGTTGTTAAACATGATCATGATGCCCCCGGAAGGTAGGGAGGTGGAGGTAGTGATTGCAATGGATGCAGAAAAGGCTTTTGATCAGGTAGAATGGGATTATATATGGGAGGTACTGGGACGGTTCGGATTTGGGCGGGGCTTTATTGACTGGGTCAGGTTGCTGTGTCAGGCTCCTGTGGCATTCGTACGGACGAATAGGACAATATTGGACTATTTTAGACTGCACTGGGGGACGAGACAGGGATGCCCACTCTCCCCACTGCTGATCGCACTAGCTATAGAGCCGCTGGCAATTGGATTGGATTGGATTGGATTTGTTTATTGTCACGTGTACCGAGATACAGTGAAAAGTATTTTTCTGCAAGCAGCTCAACAGATCATTCAGTACATGGAAGAAAAGGGAATTAAACAGAATTCAAGAAAATACATGAGAATACATAATAGGGCAACACAATATATACAATGTAACTACATAAGCATTGGCATTGGATGAAGCATACATGGGTGTAGTGTAGTGTTAATGAGGTCAGTCCATAAGAGGGTCATTTAGGAGTCTGGTGACAGTCTGGTGCTCTGAGAGCCTCAAGGGGCTGGTCCAGGGGGAAGGGCAGGGATGGATGAAATCATGAGGATTCTAGGGGAATTTGGCCGGTTTTCGGGGTATAAGCTAAATATGGGGAAAAGCGAGATGTTTGCGGTCCAGGCGAGGGGACAGGAGAGGCGATTGGGGGAGCTGCCGTTTAGATTAGTAGGGGGAAGCTTTAGGTACCTCGGCATTCAAATGGCGCGGGAATGGGACCGGCTGCATAAATTAAATTGGGCCCGACTAGTAGACCAAATGAAGGACGATTTTCAGAGATGGGACGCGTTTCTGTTGTCACTGGCTGGGAGGGTGCAGACGGTGAAGATGACAGTCCTCCCGAGATTCCTGTTTGTATTTCAGTGTCTCCCCTTCTTTATTCCGTGGTCCTTTTTTAAACGGGTTAACAAAGTGATCACTGGCTTCGTTTGGGCGGGCAAGACCCCGCGAGTAAGGAAGGTGAAATGAAATGAAAATTGCTTATTGTCACCAGTAAGCTTCAATGAAGTTACTGTGAAAAGCCCCTAGTCACCACATTTCGGCGCCTGTTCGGGGAGGCTGGTACGGGAATTGAACAGTGCTGCTGGCCTGCCTTGGTCTGCTTTAAAAGCCAGCGATTTAGCCCAGTGTGCTAAGCCAGCCAAAAATGCTTGAGCAGAGTCGGGGCGAGGGCGGGCTGGCGCTGCCACATTTTAGTCACTATTACTGGGTGGCAAATATAGCCCCAGTCAGTAGAAGGCGGGGGGGGGGGGGGGGGGGGGGGGGTTAGTTTAGCTTAGAGTAGGGGATTAATAAAGATGGGACCTGTAAGGAAAGGAGACGGCTTTTGCACTATGTTTATAGTTTCAAAAAATACCTCAATAAAATATTTTTTTTTTTAAATCAATAGTGCCGCTCACATTCTCTTTGACTATCTTTTTTGAATATCTTGTTCCAGAAATATTAAGTTCCCAATGCTTTCAGTTAGGTCTGTTATTACCATCAGTAAGGCAAAGTTTAGAGGAATGTGCGAGGCAGGTTTTTTTTACACAGAGGGTAGCGAGTGCCTGGAACGCGTTGCCAGGGGAGGCTGTGGCAGCAGATACATTGATGGCGTTCAAAAAGCATCTCGACAAATACACGGTCAGGATGGGTATAGAGGGATACGGCACGAGGATGTGCTGAGGGTTTTGGCCAAGGATGGTATTATTATTTTTTAAATAGTTTGTGGGGGTGAAACCCATGCAAACACGGGGAGAATGTGCAAACTTCACACGGGCAGTGACCCAGAGCTGGGATCGAACCTGGGACCTCGGCTCCGTGAGGCAACAGGGCTAACCCACTGCGCCACCCTGCTGCCTCGCCAAGGATGGTATTATGACCGGTACAGGCTTGGAGGGCCGAAGGGCCTGTTCCTGTGCTGTATCATAGTCCCAGCGTGTGGCAACCTTTGCGTGCATCTCACCAACAGCTTTACAACAATCCCTTTATTTATGTAAATTAACTTCAAACCCATTTTAGACATGTGGTAGTATGACTAGAGGTACTACGGTACCTAGCAATGCCGAGACACCATTGGTGACGAAGGCGCGCTGCTCATTGGCCCGATGGTATGTAAGACTAGTCACCCATTGGTTAGAATTGTAAAGTAGCTCTGCCCAGTAAGGGGGGGTATAAGAGCCCGTGTATCCCCCACAGCTTCCTTTCTGTACCTGAGCTGCTGGGGAAACATCTTGTCTATTAAACATCTTGCCTTCAGTTTGGTCTACATTCTAGCCTCTGTGGTCATTGATAGTGCATCAATACAACACTACATTTGCTCTGGTCACTCATATTTCTGAACTATGCTTTACATGTCCCCTTGTCCAATCTTTGTTAGCAGCTTATTTCTTCCATCTATTCATTCGTACTGGTCCATCTCTCCTGCCAGATCAGTTAAAACCCTCCCCTACAATACTTGTTAACCAATCCATGATGGTATTAGTCCCACTTCCGCTGAGTTACAATCTATGCAACCCTCCTGCCTTACTGATCTCAGTGCCACAAGAATCGGAAAGCCTTCCTGCTATATTATTTTTCCAACCCTGCATTAACCTGTTTTCTTCTACTCTTCCTATAACCACTTGTTCTGGGATTGACCCTGAGATACTGGAGCAGAGTTCCAGCTTTTTAACCTCCTGTCTATTTCCTGGGAACCATTATAGGATGCCAATCATTTATCTTTCTATTTTGGGGTTATGGTAGATGGAGTTAAGATAGATATCAGGCATAACTGAATAAAGTGGAGAAATGGGCTCAAGGGGTTGAATGGCAGCCTTGTGTTCCTACAATCCCGCATTTAAACATGGGCTGAATAATGAACTTAAACATTTGTTAATTCTAAAACTAACCGGGATTTCTGAGCAATCACTTCACCACAGGAGGGTTTGAACATTCCCTTTAACTGGATGTCATGGATCTTTTTTAGTTCAGGCTGAATTCCATGATGATGAAGATCAGATAATGGGTTTGGGAGAGAAAACTTTGTAAAATTTAGTTTAGTAAAGGCACACTAAATGCAACGTCCTGAGTTTAATCAAGTTAAAGATTGAAGCTCAAAATGAACAGTGAGTTGGTCAAAAGTTCCGAATAACAGCTGCTGTATTTCAAGATTTTAATGATAAAGATACTGAAATTGTTGATCATCTGCCCAGAAGCTGAACCAATGTGTCCAGGATTCTGGATTTCAAATACTAATCCCTTCCATAAGATAAAATCTTAATGCTAAATTAATAAACATTCAGTTTATAAATGGCACCATTTCAGAGTCTCCACCTCAGTCAGGAGTTTCAGTAGTTCCACTCCACCGATCTGGCAGTACCAGATAACACTTGTTCAGAATGTTGTTTTTCTGTGTGTGAACGACAGATACAGTGCAGTCCTTCTCATTATCCAATGCAATGTACATATAAAGCCTGCCTGCTCCAACCAGTTTATTTGTGCTGTATTAAGCGCCGAACTGCTCAACAAGTGGTTGATTAGAGATTTAAACAGGATTGTGTTTGTACCAGGTGTGTACATGTGTCAAGTTCATCCGAATACTGTCAGATTGAAGACTTCATAATTGTTAGTGGTCAGCAGTTGGATTAGGTAAAATAACATAAAACCTGCATATTTACAAAAAGTGTGAGAAATTATATGAATTGTAACTTGAATATAGGCAGCATAATTGATAGATTTGGGCAAATTCAAACAACATTCATTCCTTTTGCAATGTTCTTTGACTTTCTGATTCACAGATTCTGAGAATTTTAAATAAAACAGTAACAGCAACCGTAAACAGTAACAGTAAAACAGACCTTTTCATTCTCAGGCCTGTTCCCGGAAAATGTTTCAAAATCTCTATTTCCTCTTGTACTTCAGATAAACCTTGTGCGATGTTCAGATACTCAATTGGATCACAACCTGCTCAAAACGATCAGCTTTCATGAAATCAACTCTGTGCAATATTACAGTAAAATCTGCAGTGTTTGAGTCTGCAATTGAATTCACTGTGATTTTACCGAATTAATATCCTGTCCTGTGTACCTCATGGTGCTTGTTCACAAAGGATTCCCACATCACCCTTAGGGCCCCGAGAGCCTTTCTCTAACATCAGATTTCGCAGAAGTTTGCAACTGTCCATACGGTTTCCCTTCTCCACGAGCTCAGTGACTTTCTGTAAAGAATAATAATGAACATATTGAGGAGCGAAGTGAAAGATAAACACTGAGAATGAGAAAGGAAGGATCTGCTCAGAGATTGAATCGCTCAGTCCTGTTGAATACAGAAAGTTACTGAACTTTCATCAACAACTTACATTCACAAAGTTGTATTGCTGTAGCTTAAACAGGCATTTCACAAAATCTTAATCAGTCATCAGACCTGAAAATCAATCAGAGTTATGTCCCTTGTGCTGGGAGTGATCACCACATGGATCTTGGAGACAAATCCTGTCTTCACCTTCAAGGGAACAAGCACAGATTATGGGTTATACACTTTAAAGGATATTAAAGAAGAGGTTGGGATTTGATGTGATGGGATTTTGAAGGGCATCAATCGAATAGGAAATCTGCTTATTAACAGAATCTCCTAAAGTGCTCTCTCGTGGATTACTGTTCCATAACAAGTCCCAGCATCCAAACTGTGCCTCTGCTGAAGTTGGAATTGAACCAGACTGATATGGGGGCAGAATAAACCCTGCGCAGCATCAGGCTTTCAATCCCGACAGTTTGATCATGCTAACTTTCGTCTTTTTCAAAAATTGCTCATGGAAATTGTTGTCCATCCATGACTGACCTTTGAGAAGGTGGTGATGAGCCACTTTCTTGAACAGCCCAGTCCTCATTTTGTCAATACGGCCACAGTGCTATTCAGATTTTGACCCAGTAACAGTGAAGAAACTCCGTTATATTCCAAGACCCAGCTGTGTGTGACCCAGAAGAAACCTGCAGGTGGCGATGTCCCCGTGCCTCTGCTGCCTTTGCTTCTATAAGAGGTAGAGATTGCAGGTTTGGAAAGTGTTGTTGCAGAAGGGTTGGAGAGTTGCTACACGTAATCGTGTGGTGGTTCACATTGCTGTCAGTCACTGGTGGCGAAGAAGCTCAGAATTTAAGTTGATGGATGGGGTGCCAATCACGAGTGTTGCTTTATGCTGCATAGTACCGAGTTTCTTGAATATGTTGGAGCTCACTCATCCTGGCAAGTGGAGAATATTTCATCACACTCCTGTCTTGGGCTTTGCTGATGGTGGAAAGACTCCAATGAGGCAGGAGGGTAATTTACAGACCTATAAATTACCAGCCTCTGAATGGTTATTGTAGCAACAGTAATCAGGTGACTGTTTAAGTTTCTGAATAACAGTAACCTTCGGGACCCAACCCGGCCAACCTTCGCAACCCACGCTGGCCGACCTTCACGACCCATGCTGGCCGACATGAGCGACCCACCATTTTCTCTTACCTTGTTTGCTGCTGATAAAAATGGAGGAAATGGTTTTGGGTCCCTTTGGCTCTCGTACACGCTCCTCCAATGGAACCTATTGGATGAAGGTGAATCCTTCTGGTGTCAGAAAGTATGAAGTCTCCATCTGTCCAAAGTTCTGCATTTATTTCGTGTAAAATTTGATCAAATAAACCCCCCCCCCCGAACTTGTAAAAAAAAATGAATAAAATAAATGAAAAAAAATTAAATGAATCAAATAAATGGATAAAATGAATTTTAAAAATCCCCAGAACTTGTAAAAAAAATAAAATGAGTAAAATAAATGAAAGAAATAAAAATTAAATTAATAAAATGAATAAAACCCCCCCAAACTTGTAAAACAAATAGGTGCGACCGTTTAAAAAAATAGCGGCCGCACTGCGCATGCGCGGGAACGCCGCGAAGGACGACTCTGCGACCCTCCCGACACCCGCCCATGTCCACCTGTGGGTCGTGCCCCCGAGTTTGAAGAACACTGGCCTCGTAAGCCACTCAGTTGTATCAAACAACAAAATGGAAACCAGCTCTGTCGATCCTGCCACATCTTCCTTGCCAGCATCTGGGGGCTTGTGCCAAAATTGCAAAAGCTGTCTCAGAGTAGTCAAGCAACAGTCTGACATAGTAACACTCACAGAATCATACCTTACAGATAACATTCTAGACACCACTATCACCATGTCCTGTTCCACCAACAAGACAGACCCAGCAGAGGTAGTGGCACAGTGGTATACAGTTGGGAGGCAGTTGCCGTGGGAGTCCTCAACATCGACTCTTGAAGTCTCAAGTAAAACTTGGGCAAGGAAACCTCTTACCAATTACCACGTACCATCCACCCTCAGCTGATGAATCAGCACTCCTCCATGGTGAACAACACTTGTAGGAAGCACAGAGGGTAGCAAAGGCACAGAATGTACTCTGGGTGGGGAACTTCAATGTCAATCACCAAGAGTGGCTCGGTAGCACCACTCCTGACTGGGCTGTTTGAGTCATGAAGGACATAATGTTTACACTGGGTCTACCACAGATGGTGAGGGAACCAAGAGGTAAAAACATACTAGACTTCGATTCACACCAACCTGCCTGCTTCAGATGCATCTGTCCATGACAGTATCAGTAGTAGTGACCACTGCACAGTCCTTGTTGAGATGAAGTCCCATCTTCATGTTGAGGATACTGTCCATCGTGTTGTATGCCATTATGGTATTGCAAAATTGGATAGATTTAGAACAGATTTAGCAACTCAAGACTCGGCATCCATGAGGCACTGTGAACCTTTAACATCAGCAGAATTGTACTCAACCACAATTTGTAACCTCATGGCCCAGCATATCCTCCACTTTACCATTACCATCAGACCTGGGAATCAACCCTGGTTCAATGAAGAGTGCAGGAGGGTATACAGGAGTAGCACCAGGCATACCGAAAAATGAGGTGTCACATTCTCCCCGTGTTTGGGTGGGTTTCGCCCCACAACCCAAAGATGTGCAGAGTAGGTGGACTGGCCACGCTAAATTGCCCCGTAATTGGAAAAAATTAATTGGGTACTCTAAATTTATAAAAATATATATTTTTTAATGAGGTATGAACCTGGTGAAGCTACAACTCAGGGCGTCTTGCATGCCAAACAACATAAGCAGCAAGTGATTAGCAGGGCTAAGCGATCCTACAATCAACGGATCAGATCTAAGCTCTGCAGTCCTGCCACATCCAGCAGTGAATGGTGGTGGACAAATAAACTCAGCGGTGGAGGAGGCTCCTCATATCTCCTCATCCTTAATGATGGAGAAGCCCAGCACATCTGTACAAAGAAAAGGCTGCAGCATTTGCAACAATCTTCAGCCAGAAGTGCTGAATGGATGACCTATCTCAGTCTCATCTGGAGGTCCCCAGCATCACAGTTGTCAGTCTTCAGCCAATATGATTCACTCCACATGATATCAAAAGACATCTGAAGGCACTTGATACTGTAAAGGTTATGGGCCCTGACAATATTCCGGCAATAGTACTAAAGACTTGTGTTCCAGAATTTGCTGTGCCCCAATAAAGCTACAACATTGGTACCTACCCAGCAACGGTGAAAAATTGCCCAAATATGTCCTGTATACAAAAAGCAGGACAAATCCAACCCGGCTAATTTCCATCATATCAGTCTACTGTCAATCATCAGTGAAGTGAAGTGAGGGAAATGGTCATCAACTGTCTGTCAAGCGGCACTTACTTTGCAATAACCTGCTCACGGATGCTCAGTTTTGGTTCCGCAAGGTCCACTCAGCTCCTAACCTCATTACAGCCTTGGTTCAAAAAGAACAAAAGACAGAACTCCAAAGGTGAGGTGCGTGACTGCCCTTGATATCAAGGCAGCATTTGATCGCGTATGGCATCATGGAGCTCGAGCAAAAGTGAAGTCAATGGGAATCAGGGGGAGACTCCACTGGTTTGAGTCTACCTGGCACAAAGGAAGGTGGTTGTGGTGGTTGGAGGTCAGTCATCTCAGTCATGGGACATCACTGCAGGGGTTCCTCAGGGTAATGTCCTCGGCCCAACCATCATCAGCTGTTTCATCAATGACCTTCTTTCCAACATAAGGTGAGTTGTGGGGATGTTCGCTGATGACTGCTGATGATTGCACAATGTTCAGCACCATTCACGACTCCTCAGACACTGAAGGAGTAAATGTGCAAATGAAGCAAGACCTGGAGAATATTCAGGCTTGGGCTGACAAGTGACAAGTAACATTCGCGGCATCTCCAACAAGAGAAAATCAAACAATCACCCCTTGACATTTAATGGCATTACCATCAGTGAATCCACCACTGTCAACATCCTGGTGGGTTACTATTGACAATAAACTGAACTGGACAAGCCATTTAATTACTGTGGCTACAGGAGCAGGTCAGAGGGTAGGAATACTGTGATGTGTAACTCACCTCCAGACTCCCCCAAACCTGTCCACCATCTCCAAGCACAAGTCAGGAGTGTGGTTGAATACTCCCCATTTGCCTGGATGAGTGCAGTTCCAACAACACTCAAGAATCTCAACACTATCCAGGACAAAGCAGGCCGCTTGACTGGCACCTCTTCCACAAGCATTTACTCCCTGCACTACCGACACACATTTAAAACAAAAAGTATTTTTATGAAGGTTTTGCAGAATTTTTCATAATAAATCAGTAGTAACAATAATAACAAAACAAACTAGAGTGAACATTAACATAGTTAAATAGACGTTACCCCACGCGACTCAGTCTTTCCACACCATCCCACTGAAGCACTCACCCTCCCACCCCCTCCGGATTGCTCCTGCTGACATTTTAATTTTCCCCGAGAAAGTCGACGAACGGCTGCCATCTCCAAGAGAACCCTAGCGTAGACCCTTTTAAGGGAAACTTTATTTTTGCGAGGCTGAGAAACCCAGCCATGTTGCTAATCCAAGTCTCTACACTCGAGGGCTTCCATTACCTCCATATTAATAAAAACCGTCTCCGGGCTACTAGGGAGGCAAAGGCCAAGCGTCGGCCTCTTTTGCCCCCTGAACTCCTGGGTCTTCTGATACTCCAAAGATCGCTATCTCTGGACCCGGCACCACCCGTGTGTTAAGCACCTTGGACATTGCCCTCGTGAACCCTTGCCAGAACTCTCTAAGCTCCGGGCATTCCCAAAACATGTGGATATGGTTTGCAGGACTGCCCTTGCACTTCATACAACTGTCTTCTACCCCAAAAAACTTATTAATTTTCGCTGCCGTCATGTGTGCCCGGTGGACCACCTTAAATTGAATTAGACTGAGCCTGGCACATGATGAGGAGGAATTAACCCTGCCCAGGACCTCTTCCCAAAGACCCGCTTTCAACTCCTCACCTAGCTCCACTACCGACACACATTAGCGGCAGTGTGTACCATCAACAAGATGCACTGCAGGAATTCACCAAGGCAGTACCTTCCAAACCCACGACCACTACCATCGGCAGCAGATTCATAGGAACACGATGGTAACATGGAGGTTCCCCTTCAAGTCACTCACAATCCTGACTTGGAAATATATCGCCGTTCATTCGTTGTCGCTGGGTCAAAATCCTGGAACTCCTTCCCTGAGAGCACAGTAGGTGGACCTATACCATATTGTTGGTCGTTCTGGTGAGTGCGCTTTACACTCAATTGGCTCTGTTTTATTACTTAGCTCTAGAGTCGCCAGGTATCCTTATGATACCACCACGAGGTTCAAGTTCAAGTTCAGATCAATGACTCAATACACCAATTAGTAAGGTTCAAATCAAAACACATTTATTAATACAGTTAATCGCTACTCATGCATACAATACTAAAAGACTAGGCTATTCCTACCACTAACAGGCCAATACTTATCTGGATAAGGGAACCTGCTGGGTCAGGGAACAATGGCCTCTTGCTCGATCCTGAGTCTGCAGGCTTCCAGCTGGTACGGACTAAGGGGTCAGGAGCATCTATCTCGTAGCGTGCGTTGACTGGACACTTACTTGATGGTGCAACAGTTGCCCAGGCCTCTCCTTCTTACGGTCAAGTTCTTCGAGAGCTGCTAAGATGGTCTGCTGGGAGGGCCGGCTAAGAGAGCGAACTGACCTTGGGGGCTCTATCTTATAGTCCTCAGGGGCTTCGCGCCCTTTTGAGCGGACCCCGAGCTTACTTCCAATCGATTGGATCCCATACCAATCGATTGGTTTGAATTCCCCAATACTGGGGCTGTTTCCCGATCGCTGGGCGGTCCTTGGGTGCCCGTTTGCTTCTTTTGTCGTGGACTCCTGCAGGCGCCGAGGAGTCTAGCTTTACTTCGATCACCTTTGATTGTTATTATTGTGCCCGGGAATCGCTCATTAATATGCATGGCTGCTGGTTTCAGTGCTGTTTGCTTTCTTTGCAGGCAGAATGTACAGGAAAAGTCTGCAAAC
Organism: Scyliorhinus canicula; assembly: GCF_902713615.1. Classification (NCBI taxonomy): domain Eukaryota; kingdom Metazoa; phylum Chordata; class Chondrichthyes; order Carcharhiniformes; family Scyliorhinidae; genus Scyliorhinus; species Scyliorhinus canicula. The sequence goes on from NC_052151.1 coordinate 209,042,160, forward strand.
TGCTTGTTTCTCTGGGATTGTCCAATTTTCCCTGCGTTCCTTGTGTTTCTCCATTTTGAACTTGGGAAGTGGCCAACTCAGTTGGCTACAATATGTTCTGCTGCAGTCCAAGAAGGTAGCTCACCACCACCTTCTCAAGGGCAATTAACGATGGACAACAGATGCTGGCCAAGGCACCAAAGCCCACATCTTGTAAAACAAAACAGCAAAAAAATTAGATGTCTTGCCAAACTGTGCCCACTCACTTAACCTGTCTACAATCCTTTGTAAACTCCTCACAGCCTTTAGTTCTATTCGTATTCTCAGTACCTTTTATCTAGTGATCAGGGCCCGGACCTTGCGAGCAGCAGCAACGATTGTGGGATTGATACTGTGTCCATAATTTCTCCCAATTTGATGTTACTGAGCATTAACGACAGGGTTTTCCGAGCCCAATTCTGACAGAAATGCACAGTGCCCTACACATTGGATTGGGGTAGAGGTGGAAGTTGGAGAGGTGGTGGCCGAGTGGTATTGTCACTGTCCAGTAAACCAGAGTAATGCTTGTTCTAATACCGCTAATACAGATGGTGAAATCTGAATTCAATAAAAATCTGAAATTAAAAGTCTAAAGATGACCATGAATCCATTGTTGTAAAAAACACAACTGGTTCACTAATGTCCTTTAGTGGAGGAAATTTGCCCTCCTTACCTGGTCTGGTCTACAGGTGACTCCAGACCCACGGCAATGTGGTTGACTCTTAATTTCCCCTTCAAGGCCATAAAGCATGGTCAACAAATGCTGGCCCAGCCTGCGACACCCACAGGACTCATCACCTTTTTAAGGCACCAATTACCAGATGAAAAGTGTCACTGCCCAGTTTTAATATTAGTTAAGGTTGAGTTAATGGGTAGGGGGATAGTTGAGGTGAGTTAATGGGTAGGTGGGTAGTTGAGGAGAGTTAATGGGTAGGGGGATAGTTGAGGTGAGTTAATGGGTAGGGGGTAGTTGAGGTGAGTTAATGGCTAGGTGGGTAGTTGAGGTAAGTTAATGGGTAGGGGGTAGTTGAGGTGAGTTAATGGGTGGGGGGTAGTTGAGGTGAGTTAATGGGTGGGGGGTAGTTGAGGTGAGTTAATGGGTAGGGGCAGTTGAGGTGAGTTAATGGGTAGGGGTTAGTTGAGGTGAGTTAATGGGTAGGGGTAGTTGAGGTGAGTTAATGGGTGGGGGGTAGTTGAGCTGAGTTAATGGGTAGGGGGTTAGTTGAGGTGAGTTAATGGGTAGGGGTTAGTTGAGGTGAGTTAATGGGTAGGGGGTAGTTGAGGTGAGTTAATGGGTAGGGGTAGTTGAGGTGAGTTAATGGGTGGGGGGTAGTTGAGGTGAGTTAATGGGTGGGGGGTAGTTGAGGTGAGTTAATGGGTGGGGGGTAGTTGAGGTGAGTGTCTGTGGGAGCTGCCACATTAATCCTCTCTCTAGAGTCTCTCTCTCTAATGCTCACTTTAGCCACTCTTCATTTTAATATATTTATATAAACTGTTACAATCTGTGATATATTCCTACCATGTTTCCCTCACTGATCTCACTGGCTCCATCCTCCCCGGGTTACAAACTGTTTCTATATTAAGATTATAATGGTTGGTCAATATTTAAATTATTTCTCACCGTCGAGGACGCACTGGAAGATTCTAAACTGAATCTGCGCGAGCTCGGAATTCAGACAGGCGCATGCGCACGAGGGGCAGCCCCGCGCATGGTGAAATTGTGCACATGCGCAGTGCAGGTCTGGGACTTCTCTATGACGCTGTCTCCCTCGCGCCCGAGCGGTTTAACGGCCGAGTCGCGTGAAGCAGAATCTGAGTGAAATGGAGAGGCTGCCGCGTGCTGCAGTGCAGAGGGATCTGGTGTCCAGAGACAAGATTCACAACAAGTTAACACACAGGTACAGCAAGTAGCTTGGAAGGTCAATTGCCTTTATTTTAAGGCAGAATGTTGCACTAAAAAAACAAGGGCGCGATTCTCCGCTCCCCACGCCGTGTGGGAGAATCGCGGGAGGGGACCCTGACAAATTTTGCGCACCCCGTGATTCTCCCCCCCGCTCGGAAGAATCGCCGCTCGCCGTTTATCACGGCGACCGGCGATTCTCCGACCCGGATGGGCCGAGCGGCCTGCCGTTCGCGACCGTTTCACGACGGCGGCAGCCACACCTGGTCGCTGCCGTCATGAAACGGGTGTCGAGGTGCCCGTTTGGGACTTGTAGTGGCCTTTTGGGAATGAGCACCGCGACTGTGCTCGGGAGGGGACAGGCCCGCGATCGGTGCCACCGATCGTCGGGCTGGCGTCCCAATTGGACGCACTATTTCCCCTCCGCCGCACCGCAAGATCAAGCCGCCATGTCTTGCGGGGCGGCTGAGGGGAAAGACGGCCACCGCGCATGCGCGGGTTCCTGCTGTCAGCGTCCTGACGTCAGCCGCGCATGTGCAGGTTGGAGCCGGCCAACCTGCGCATGCGCGGCTGACGTCACATAGGCTCCGCCATTGCGTCATTCTCGGCGTGACGCCTTGACTCCAGCGTCAAGGCACCGCAGCCGAGAATAACGGAGCGCAGCTCCTAGCCCCCCGGGTGGGGGTGAATTTGGTGCGAGGAGCGGGCTCCGAGGCCGTCTGAAAGTCGGCCGATTTCACGACGGCCTTCGCGATTGTCCGCGGGAGCGGAGAATCGCGCCCCAAGTCTTTCTGTCAGTTTTTAAAATTCATCCTTGGGGTCTCTCTGGCAGGGTTTATTGACCATTCCTGAGTGACCCTTGAACTGACTGGTTCGTTCGGCCATTTTAGTCAACCACATTGCTGTGGATCTGGAGTCACCTGCAGGATGACAGATTTCCTTCCCTAAAGGGCATGAACTAACCAGATAGGTTTTTACAACAATTGACAATGGTTTCATGATCATCATTTGATTTTTAATTCCGGTGGCAGGTAAGAATACAAGAGAAACTTAATCAATAACGTTTCGAATTGCACCTTCCAGTATCAGTAGGAGGACCAAACATTTCAGTGCCTTCCTTGGGGACAGTAACATTAACACTCCGGAAAACCCCTGCAACATTACCATTGATGAACCTGCTAATGAGCAAAAAGTGCCTCCCTGCCAGGTCCTCTTTTCTCATCGGTTCATCGGTTGACTTGAACTAATGAGTGACAAGTAACATTTATGCCACACAAATGACAGACCCTTCAAGAAGAAAGGGCCAAACCATCTCCCCTTGACATTCAAGAACAGCACCATTTCTGAGTCATTGACCATAAGACATAAGAGCAGAATGAGACCACTCGGCCCATTAAGTCTGCCCGACCATTCAATCATGGCTGATATTTTTCTCATCCCCATTCTCCTGCCTTCTCCCTTTAACCTCTGATCACCTTATTGATCAGGAACAAATGAAACCCTGTACACACCTGGCAGGATCCTGATACACTGGAACCCAGTACACACCTGGCAGGATCCTGATACACTGTGTGAAACCCTGTACACACCTGGCAGGATCCTGATACACTGTGAAACCCTGTACACACCTGGCAGGGTCCTGATACACTGTGAAACCCCGTACACACCTGGCAGGATCCTGATACACTGTGAAACCCTGTACACACCTGGCAGGATCCTGATACACTGTGAAACCCTGTACACACCTGGCAGGATCCTGATACACTGTGAAACCCTGTACGCACCTGGCAGGATCCTGATACACTGTGAAACCCTGTACACACCTGGCAGGATCCTGATACACTGTGAAACCCTGTGCACACCTGGCAGGATCCTGATACACATTGAAACCCCGTACACACCTGGCAGGATCCTGATACACTGTGAAACCCTGTACACACCTGGCAGGATCCTGATACACACTGAAACCCCATACACACCTGGCAGGATCCTGATACACTGAAACCCTGTACACACCTGGCAGGATCCTGATACACTGAAACCCTGTACACACCTGGCAGGATCCTAATACAGTGTGAAACCCTGTACACACCTGGCAGGATCCTGATACACTGTGAAACCCTGTACACACCTGGCAGGATCCTGATACACTGTGAAACCCTGTACACACCTGGCAGGATCCTGATACACTGTGAAACCCTGTACACACGTGGCAGGATCCTGATACACTGAAACCCTGTACACACCTGGCAGGATCCTGATACACTGTGAAATCCTGTACACACCTGGCAGGATCCTGATACACTGTGAAACCCTGTACACACCTGCAGGATAGTAATACACTGTGAAACCCTGTACACACCTGGCAGGATACTGATACACGCTGAAGCCCCATACACACCTGACATTCCCTTGGACTGATCACTACTATATTTAAGTCTGAATTATTGATATTTACCACAAACAGCAAGGCACCGAGTACTGGCCCCTGTGAAACCCCACAGGAATGTCTTTCAATCACAAAAATATCCATCCACTATTGCATTTTGATTCCTGTTACTGAGCCAATTATTGATCCAAATGGCCACTTTCATTCCCTTGAATCGGTGGACTGGAGCAGCATAGTGGCTGGGTTGCCGCATGGCGCAGGCCTGGGGCAGTCACTGGTCTGGGGCCCATGACGGGGTCACGGAGTCTGCAGGAAACGAGGTGAGGCTACGTAATGAGACCTCAATAGTCGTAGCGAGTTCAACAGTATCTTCTAAATTTTGGGGCCCCTTCTCCAGCAGTCGCTGGCGCACGTAATTCGATCTGAGGCCTGCAACAAAGACATCGCGGACAGCAAGTTCTCTATGTTCAGCATTTACAGCCTGGTAATTACAGTCCCGGGGTAAGACTTTTAAGTCTCTTAGAAATTCTTCTAGCGATTCTGTGGGGGGCTGGCGGCGAGTAGTAAAAACGTGGCCTGCGTAGACCTCATTGATGGGCCTCACGTACATTCTGTCGAGTAGGGCCAGGGCCTCTGTACATGAGTCGATACAATTTAACTGAGTAGGTATACGATGGCTCACCCTTGCGTGCAGTAGGCTGAGTTTCTGCTCCTCCGTCGTTTCTGTGGTGCTTGCTTCAACCAGGTAGGCCTTAAAACATCGGAGCCAATGTGAAAAGATTTATTTCGCCTCTGCATCCTGTGGGACGAGTTCCAGTCAATCAGGGTTGAGGGCTGATTCCATAGTCGTTCCTTACTGTTTCTTAAGATGATTAAATTGATGCGATCCACGGGGGCAGCCATCTTGGGCTCCATTCTCTCCAACTCAGAAAATTTGATTGAAGACTGCGACCTCGGCGGGCATTTACCGCGGGGCCACCCCAGCGCAGCCGACCGAGCCGCCGACTACCCACAACTCAATGCAGTCACGCTAGACCAATTGCGCCCAAAACATCTCCACAACTCTAAGACGACGGTTCAGATCAACGGGTACAGTACACCGTGCCTTTTCGACTCCGGGAGCACCGGGAGCTTCGTACATCCAGATCTGGTAAGACGCTGTTCGCTCCCTGTCTTTCCCGCACGGCAAACTATCTCCCTCGCTTCGGGTTCCCACTCTGTCCACATCCAAGGGCGTACCATCGCGACTCTAACGATCCAAGGCGCTAGTTACTCTAATTTTCAACTATACGTCCTGCCCGAACTCTGCGCCCCACTCTTACTGGGACTCAATTTTCAGTGCAATCTCAAGAGTCTCACCCTTAGCTTCAGCGGACCCCTACCCCCACTCACTATCCGCAGCCTAGCCACGCTGCGAGTCTCCCCCCCTCCCCTCTTTGCCAACCTCACTCCCAACTGTAAACCCGTAGCCACTCGCAGCAGGCGGTACAGCCTACAGGGCAGGGTGTTTATTCGAACCGAGGTCCGGAGGCTCCTACATGAGGGGATCATAGAGGCCAGTAACAGTCCCTGGAGAGCTCAGGTGGTGGTCGTCAAGACCGGGGAAAAATTCCGCATGGTCGTAGATTATAGTCAGACTATTAATCGGTTTACGCTCCTCAACGCGTACCCCCTCCCCAGGATTGCAGACATGGTGAATCAGATCGCCCAGTATCGGATTTTCTCCACGGTGGGTCTGAAGTCTGCATACCACCAGCTCCCAATTCGCCCGGAGGACCGCCACTACATGGCGTTCGAGGCTGATGGCCACCTCTTCCACTTCCTCCGGGTTCCCTTTGGCATCACAAATGGAGTCTCGGTGTTCCAACGAGCAATGGACCGAATGGTGGACCAGTACGGGCTGCGGGCCACGTTTCCGTACTTGGATAACGTCACCATCTGCTGCTATGACCAGCAGGACCACGATGCCAACCTCAATCGATTTCTCCAGACGGCCCAGAAGCTTAATTTCACGTACAATAAGGAGAAATGCGTTTTCCGCACAACCAGACTAGCCATCCTCGGCTATGTCGTGGAAAACGTAGTTCTGGGCCCCGACCCGGACCTTATGCTCCCTCTCCCTCATTGTCCCAGGGACCTCAAACGGTCCCTGGGATTCTTTTCATATTATGGCCAGTGGGTACCTCAATATGCGGACAAAGCCCGCCCACTCTTTAAGGCTGCACTTTTTCCCCTGTCAGCTGATGCACGCCAGGCCTTCAACTGCATCAAGGAGGACATCGCCAAGGCAGCCATGCGGGCGGTGGATGAATCCGTCCCCTTTCAAGTTGAGAGCAATGCCTCAGAGGTAGCTCTTGCAGCCACATTAAATCAGGCAGGGAGATCAGTCGCATTTTTCTCCCGAACCCTCTCCGCTTCGGAACTTCGACGCTCCTCGGTCGAAAAGGAAGCACAAGCCATTGTGGAGGCTATACGTCACTGGAGGCACTACCTCGCAGGTAGGAGGTTCACCCTCATCACTGACCAAAGATCGGTTGCCTTCATGTTTGACAACTCGCAAAGGGGCAAAATTAAAAATGATAAAATTCTGAGGTGGAGGATCGAGCTCTCCACCAACAAATACGATATTATGTTTCGACTGGGGAAGCTCAATGAGCCTACAGATGCCGTGTCCCACGGGACGTGCGCCAGCGCGCAGAGCAACCGCTTAAAAGCCATTCACAATGACCTCTGCCACCCGCGGGTCACCCGGCTCGCCCACTACATTAAAGCCCGAAATCTGCCTTTCTCCACTGAGGAGGTAAAAGCTGTCACCAGGGATTGCCCGATCTGCGCGGAGTGCAAACCGCACTTCTACAGACCAGACAGGGCCCACCTGGTCAACGCTTCTCGGCCCTTTGAAGGCCTCGCTATCGATTTCAAAGGGCCACTCCCCTCGACTAACAGGAATGTGTACTTCCTGAACGTCATAGATGAGTTCTCCCATTTTCCCTTTGCTATCCCGTGCCCTGATATGACCTCCCACACAGTCATTAGGGCCCTGCATAGTATCTTCACACTGTTTGGTTTCCCCAGCTATGTACACAGCGACCGGGGTTCGTCCTTTATGAAGTCCTCCCAGACGCGCTCCACGCTATTGGGTCCCTCTTATGTACCGCTACCAACCAGACCCCTCACGAGCGGCTCTTTATTTTTTCCAGGGGCACTACCACGGGGGCTTCGCTCCCGGCATGGTTGAAGACACCGGTCCCAGTACTCCTCCGGAAGCACGTCAAGGCACACAAAACTGACCCACTCGTAGAAAAAGTGCTTCTACTACACTCAAACCCCCAGTACGCCTTCATAGAGTTCCCTGACAGCCGTCAGGACACTGTATACCTCCAGGACCTAGCACCTGCAGGATCAAACCCCACCACTACCACCGCTGAGGTACCCCTCACACTACATCCCACCCAACTCGCCGCGTCCCACGCCCTCGCGCCTACCAGTTCGCTACATTTGTTTCACGCGCTCGCACCCGTAAGCTCCCAGCGCATCCACCCCCAGTCGAACCAGACGGGTACGAAGCTCGGACAGAATCACCCCCGGAGTCCGCCATCGTACCCCAACCGACGGTGACCATCCAGCCACCAGAGGGGGCTGCAACCCCGGTGCTCCACCGATCACAACGGACAACTCGACCACCGGACAGACTCAATCTGTAAGCCACCACCCCCACCGGACTTGATTTTTTTTTACGGGGGGTGAATGCGGTGAATTATAAATGCTAATAATCCACACTGTGTTGTACAACATGTGTTGAGTCTGTATATTGTATTGGATCACGCGTAGTTGTGTTGCCCTACCCATAGGGGGAGATGAGGAGCTTGTACTGGGTTCTACCCTTGGCTCCGCCCATGGCTCCACCCATGGCTCCTCCCCCTAACCGTAAGTATAAAGGTTGATGCTGAGAGCCTGCCTGCCAGTTCATTGGAGTTCATCTCATCACAGGCAGGCTCTGTTGTAAGACGATTAAAACCACTGTTCACTTCTAACCACGTGTCGGGTGAATTGATGGTCTCACCACAACTCAAATATTTGTAGCGTAGGTGCATTGGCCAGGCTAAATTGCCCCTTAATTAGAAAAAGAAAGAACTGGGTACTTTAAATTGATTTTTAAAAAAGGAAAAACATTTTACAGATTAAAAATACTAAAAACCAGTTGGAAATTTTATAAAAACAAATTAAAATCTAATTAAGTAAAATAGAGATGCAGCACCATGCGATGTGTTGTATCTGCAGGATGGGAGAGCTGGTGAACCCCATTATGGTTCCTAGTGACCACATCTGTAGCAAGTGTTGGTTGCTGGAGGAGCTACGGCTCAGAGTTGATGAACTGGAGTCTGAGCTTCGGCCGCTGCACCAGGGAGACTTACCTGGACACTGTGATTCAGGTGGCAGTCACACCCCTTAGACCAGAGGTTACCAGAGATAATGGATCCATTGCTTATAATACTCCAAAGTTCTCTGGATGCTGGGAAAGGTTCCAGTGGATTGGAAACATTTTAATGTAACACCCTTATTCAAAAAGGGAGGGAATCAGAACATAGGAAATTATGGACCAGCTAATTTAACATCTGTCATTGGGAAATTGTTAGAATCCATTATTAAGGAAGTAATAACAAGACATTTTGAAAATCAAAATGGAATCCATCTGAGTCAGCATCATTATATAGAGCGTAAATCATGTTTAACTAATTTGTGAGAGTTTGTTGAAGATGTAACAAGCCAAGTGGATAAGGGATATCCTGTAAAGTAATATATCTCGACTTCCAGAAAGCATTTGATAAGGTGCCCCACGAAAGATTAATACAAAAGGTAAGATCACATGGGATTGGGTAATTTATTAGCTTGGATAGATGCCTGGCTAACCAACAGAAGTCAGAGAGTCTGGATAAATGGGTCTTTTTCTGGTTTGCAAGAAGCAACTTGTGGGATGCCACCGGGTTTGGTTCTCGAGCCCCAACTATTTACAATATATATTAATGACTTGGATGCCGAGATAGAAGGTACTGTAGCCAAATTTTCAGATTACACTAAAATAGGTGGAACGGTAAGTAAAGTAATATATCTCGACTTCCAGAAAGCATTTGATAAGGTGCCCCACGAAAGATTAATACAAAAGGTAAGATCACATGGGATTGGGTAATTTATTAGCTTGGATAGATGCCTGGCTAACCAACAGAAGTCAGAGAGTCTGGATAAATGGGTCTTTTTCTGGTTTGCAAGAAGCAACTCGTGGGATGCCACCGGGTTTGGTTCTCGAGCCCCAACTATTTACAATATATATTAATGACTTGGATGCCGAGATAGAAGGTACTGTAGCCAAATTTTCAGATTACACTAAAATAGGTGGAACGGTAAGTTGCAATAATGAAATAAGAAATTTACAATAAATATAGACAGGTTGGGAGAGTGGCCAAAATTTGGCAGATGGAGTTTAATGTGGATAAGTGTGAAGTTGTCCATTTTGGTACGAAAAATGGAAAGGTAACTTATTATATAAATGGTGAGAAACGTCACAGTGCTTCGTGCAGAGGTAGCTGTGTGTCCTCGGGCATGAAATGCTGAAAACTCGAATGCAGGTAATAGGGAGGCAAATGGAATTTAGCCATTTATGGCTAAAGGAATAGAGTACTAAAGTAGGGAAGTGTTGCTGCAACTATACAAGGCATTGGTGAGTCCGCTCTGTGTACAGCTTTGTTCCCCTTATTTGAGGAAGGATGGAGTTGTATTCGAGGCAGTCCAGAGGGATTTGTCTTTGGAAGAGAGATTGAGCAGTTTAGACCTATACTCTCCAGAGTTTAGAAGAATGATAGAAGATCTAATTGAGATATATAAGATGGGAAATGTATTGACAATGTAGACGTAGAGCAGATGCTTCCTCTTATGGGGTAATCTAGAACGAGAGGTCACAGCTTTGGGATAAGGGGTAACAAGTTTAAAACAGAGAAGAGAGAAATTACTTCTCTCAAAGGTCGTGAATCTTTGAAATTCAGTGCCGCAGAGTGCGGTGGGTGCTGAGACATTGAGTAAATTTAAGGAGGATTTGGACAGGTTTTAATTAGTAATGGGTTGAAGGATTCTGGAGAACGGGTATGAAAGTGGAGTTGAGGTCCGAGATGAGATCAGCCATGATCGTATTGAATGACGGAGCAGGCTCGAGGGGCTGAATGATCTACTCCAGTGTTTATGTTCTTCTTAGATGCTAAATTCTCCACTCACTGCTGGACTGAATTGGGGCAATGGAAATCGCTAAGGCTAGCAAGACAAACCCGCTTGAGTCAGGTGTATCATTCAAGGGTTGATTTTATTAGCCCCAGCTGATGGGCCTCCGTCCATCAACGGGGGAGCTCGTATTCCACGAGCCCCACCGGGAGTCCCCGTGGCTCTCCGGAGGGTTATTACAAATGTAATCGCTGAAATGCTCTTCATGTCACACCAGGAACACGTGCTCCCGTCGCAAGGTTGCTTTGTCATTACTGTTGTTTCTTGAACATTTTCAGACTCTTCTTTTGAGAACAGCATTCTTCTCTCAAAACCTCTGTGCCACAAGTCTGTGGGTGACCTGTGATTAAACATTAGCTGTTCTACAGCAAAACACTTGCAAACGAGCAGCGTCATTGCGGTGAACTATTCCCATGTCTCTTGTTCAGTGCAATGTTACCGGAAAACTGAATGGAGACGGTCCTGTAACAGCCAGTCTCACAAATCAATCCAGCCCTATCTTAAAGTGTTTGCATTAAAAGTATCAACAGCCCCCTCCACTAATAACTCGCGTCCCAGCAATTTCACACAAATGCTGCTGATTCAAGCAAAGAATATTCATCAGCAAATATCTTAGCTGACAGTCAGCTGGTGGCTAGGCCAAAAATATTTGATGCTATAAAATGTCTTCACAGGTGCTGTGCTTTGGACTCAGAAATTGTGAATTACTTTGAAACATGTCCGGAACAAAGTAAATGCCTAACTGCGGGAGGTGTACTTCATTGCTGAATTACTTGTCAGCGACTATAACCTGGGGCTGAGAAGCCAATTCTTTCCAGTGTAACTGTTTCTAATTCCAATTTCTCTGTGACAGTCTGGATATGAAGACCCCCAGCAGAGGGTAAATGGAAATTTAAAACTCAACAGTCTCTCAGTAATTTCGCACTGAAGCCCTGTCGGTTTCATTCTCAATAGATGCTGCTGGGACTGACAAATATTTTCAGTATTTTCTATTTCATTTTTTAAAATATAAATTTAGACACCCCAATTATTTTTTTTCAATTGAGGGGCAATTTAGCGTGGCCAATCCACCTAGCCTGCACATCTTTGGGTTATTGGGGTGAGACCCACACAAACAAGGGGAGAAGGCGCAAACTCCAATGGACAGTGACCCGGGGCCGCTATTGAACCAGGGTCATGGTGCCGTAAGGCAGCAGTGCTAACCATTGCGCCACCGTGCCGCCCTACATCTTTGGGTTGTGGGGATGAACCCACGCAATTATGGGGAGAATGATGTGTAAACTCCACAAGGACAGTGACCCGTGGCCATGATTGAACCCGAGTCCTTGGCGCGGTAAGGCAGCAGTGCTAACCACAACGCCACCGTACCGCCCTTCTATTTCAATATAGATTTAAGACATCTGCGGTGTCTTATTTTGCTTTTGTCTCTATTATTTTTACATCAATGTAATTATGAAAGTCTTTCTGCCTTCATGTTACTAACCCTTGCAAGTTAATATTTTATTCGCCTAATCAACAGATCTTGCTCCTGTATTGTGCCCCTTTTTTCTTTGTATCTTTACAATTCACAGGGACCTGTGTCCTTCTTTATGTTTTTTGTTTTATTTTAGTTTATATCCTCACCTCTTTAGTTTCCATGGCTGGTTTTCCTTGGAGGAGAACATTTCCCTCAGGGCTACAACTGGCTCTGTATCAATATAGTTTTTGTTTTAACATCGTCCTTTGATCCCAAGAGGATCTGGCATTCTTTCAGAGTCGTCAGTGAAGGACAGCATGCCACCATCCCATCTAACACAGGAATGTTTAACTTGGCGCTGGTTAACTCAATGTAGTGACAGCTAGCAGCAATCCCTGTGCCCATTCAAAGAGACTCGAGCCTGCCATTGATTCATTTACCCCCTGCTACACTCGCCCTTATGTGGTGATCGCATTTCTAGAATGGAACAAATAAACAGAATACAACATTGAAATACACAATTGCGGCTCACAAAGGTGTTCCTATATTCCTCAGAACTACTCGAAACCTGGATCAAATGACTCCTGGATTGCGGATGGTGTTGTACGGCTGCATCATTACTGAAGGAGGCGAGCTAAAATGGCTGCTGACCACCTTGGATCAGCTGTTAGAGGTGCGGGAACCAGGAGCAGCGGCAAAAACTAAGTATCAGATCAGACTGTAAACTCCGCCCCTACCGTGGTGAGGAATACCACTATCTGCCACTCATTCTCAGCAATGGGCATTGGCCCGAAAGAAGAATCGATCGCGTTCAGCGAAGTGGACCAAACTCTCCCGAGCCGCCTCAAATGATCCAACCGCCCTACAACGACATCCTGGGGCACGGAAGCACCCAACTGCAACTCTGGGCATCAGAGGTGGCAGAGGCCAAAGGCTACAGCGTTGACCAGAAACCAGAGTTTACTACTCGACACCATTATTATAAGGTCCGGAAAGGAGTCCACACCGAGGTAAACAGGTTGAATGAACAGGAAAAAGATTCAATGCAACAGAACAAGAGTACAGTGCAGTTACTCGACTATGGGAGAAGCGCTCACAGTTCATGGCCCTGTGGTTTTATGAAGTGTGGCCATTGGGCACCACAGTGGGGTCCACCGGCTCCCACATCATGCAGGAGCAACACATCACTAGGCCCTCCTTCCTTATTTTATTTAAATATTTTAAAATTTGTTTCTAAAAAAAATTATAACTTTTTTGTATTTCCTTATTACGTCACTTTAAAGCAAGTAATAATCAGTAAATTATAATGGATTTCAAATTGAGCACATATTCCCAATTAGTTAATCAAGCCACAGCCTTCCTGTGATGTTAATTTTCAGTTTTCCTTATCACTCAGAGTCTCACTTACCTTCCCAAGCTGCTCTCTTTTCCCCCCGCGCAGCTCAGCTCCCGATGTGAAGTCAGCAGATCTCCGAGGTATGTTATTTCTATTACTTACCTTCCCAGGCTGCTCTACGGTTTTCTGCCGCTCAGCTCAGCCCCCAATCCTGGATCCGCAGACTCTGCCACAGGTTTGGCCGGTGGTGTTTGATGACATAGTTCCGAATTCTGCACTCTCCTTCTGCTGTTTATGTTTGGCTTCCGTGTACTCCAGGTTAAAGGGATACAGGGAACAGGTACGGAGGTGGATTTGAGACCGGGTAAAGATCAGCCAAGATCTGATTAAATGGCGGAGTATGCTCAAAGGGCTGAGTTGCCTACTTCTGCTCCTAATCCCTATGTTCCTGTGTTGCCAATATCAGTAAGTCAAGTTTAGTAATAAAACGTTCTTGTGCCACCTTTTCAACACCGTCTTCCTATCGAGGAATAAGGTATAAATCTGACTTTGGAACTGCATTGATCTTTCTATGGTCCGTACACAAGTGGTGTGTTCCATCTAAACCGTGTCCCATAGTGTGGCTAGTGATATGCTCATCATATTCGGGCTTGGGCTTTGTCCTTGGACTCGTGGTTGTAACCGAGCTGGAGCTCGCCGGTGTCACAGTGGTGGTGGTAGGCATCTGCCTGTTCCCCACCGTTATCCGGTGAGCTCCTTGCTTCCAACAATATCCCACCCGATTCTCAGGCTCCTGTGCCAACTGGCTGCCTGCTGCACTTCCCTGATACAAAGCTGTTAATCTATCACATATCATCTCATGAGTTTCAGTACGGGTAGGTGCCTGGCAGGTATCTATGCAGTGAATTTCCAGACGGTCCCCTATAACTTTATATTTCACAATCTGGCGATTTGGGCCATTTAACGTTCTCTGATCGGTCATTTTAAAAAACAATTTCATCTTGCCTGGGAGCAAAGCTTTCCAGCTTTCCGTATAATCTGTAATTCCCTTGATCCTGGGTTCCCAACTGATATAGGGCCTAGGTGTTTTGGAATTGCAAGTAATTCATATAAGCTGCCCCGCAGGGATGTATAGAGACCCGTTTCTGCAAACGTCCTGAGTCCCGTCGTAATAAAAACCAATACCACTCCTCCCCTTTGTATCTCTCATTACATTTACAGCATCCCGACGCACCCGCGTGACATTAGTATACATGCGATCATTGGGTTTTTTTCAGCAATGTCCGGCTCCTTCCTGTGTCCATGGCGCGGCGGTCGATGTTGATGGCTGCAACCAGACATGAAGTGGGGCCCCAAAGTGTGCTAGCAATAGAATCCTGTGGGTATAAACAAACACCTTCCGGCGCTCAATTAGTATCATATCATTCGCATCATCTACACTCCTTCCTTGTATACATCCTCTCCGTGCCTTTGTCCCATATCCTGAGCTACTCTAGTGGCCCATCTACAAATACAGATAATTCCTATTACAAGTGCAGCAGCTGCCAATGCCATGGCTACCCCCTGCTCCTTGGGTTCGCCAACCCACCGGAGGGTTCTCTCAATCCTTGTGACTATGGGACTACTAATGAGGGTATGGTTTCAACTGCGTCCAGTGCCGCGACCAAGGCCTGGGTTTCTCGTCTATTAAGGAACATGTTTTTCAGTAATGATTACTGCATAGGGTCCCTCCCATCAAACCCCTAGTCCCTTTTTACCTGTCATGAGTTTGACCATTACCCTATCCCCTGCTGTTGGTAGTTTTGGGTTATCCTTTCCAGTCAGCTTGGTGCAATCTCTATGTTGTTGCTGTGAAATTACCTGACCCTTAAGGACATGCTGGCGGTTTACCAGATCTTTCATGCATTGGAGTACAGTTCCTTTGCTTATCTCAAGTTCCGTCCTTCCAGTTATCACCTCCCCGGGATGCACATTGCTCTTCCTGTCAGTAACTCAAAAGGGGCTAGACACATTCCCCGGGTGGGGGTGTCTCTTTGTCGCAACAGTATTCAGGCATGACCTGTACCCAATTATTCACTTCCTGCAATATAGCTTTGGCTAGGCTCTACCATTCCCGAGCTTTGAAGATGATATGGGATGTGGAATCTTTGCTGGATTCCCAAAACCTTACAAGCCTCCTTCATGACTTTTACCATGAAATGGGCCCCTTGGTCAGAATCCAGTTGGAGGGGCACCCCCCACCTTGCTAATATTTCATTAGCCAATATCAAAGCCACAGTACTAGCGGTAACGTCCTTACACGGGAATGCTTCCACCCACCGGGTGAACTGATCTACAATCACCAAACAGTACGTTTTACCCTGTACCTGAGGCAAAGGTCCAGTAAAATCTAGTTGCAAATTTTCCCATGGTCCCTTGGGCCGGGGCTAACTTCCCATTTTTATCTTACAGGGACGGTCTGGTTCCACCAGGGTACCCTGTATGCATCGCTGGCAGAATTTGGCCACATTCCTGCCCATTCCCTTCCACCACCAAAATTCCTTTAATAGTTTGATTATATTGTCTCTCCCTGTGTGCGCTTGTCCATGGTATATGTCTAATAAGGATTGTTGCACGGCCTCGGGGCTATTATCTTTCCCATTCTCCTCCATATTCCGTTATGGCCTATCCATCTCCCGTTATTTCTCCACCCCTCCATTTCCTCCACTAGTGCTTGTTCTTGCACCTGCCTTGCATCAATATCAGCCTTGCCTGCGGCCTTCACGGCTGCTATTTCTGAAGTCTGCATCTCCACCTGTTCCTGCTCTAATAGGTCTCTCGCAGCCTGATCGGCCGAATTATTACCTCGCTGCGTCTAATTCTCAATTCTCCGATGGACTTGGACCTTAATCACGGCTGCTTCGAAGGGCTGTCAGGCGGCCAAGATCAAGTCCTTGATTAAATTCTCATGCTGTATGTGTCCTCCACTGGAGGTCACAAATCCTCGCCTGCTCCAAGCTGTCATATCGTGATGAACTATGCCAAAAGCGTATCTACCGTCAGTATACACATTGATTCGCTTTCCCTTGTCCCATTCCAGGGCCTTTGTTAAAGCTATTCAGCTATTTGTGCCGAGTGGTTCCCGGGGATCTGTTCTCCTGCAATCAACACACCTTCAGTAACCACTACAGCCCATGCCATAAGGGGCCCGCCTCCTATATACTTCCTTGCTCCATTCACTTATAAGTTGCTCACTCCCTCCCACCAGTTGCTCTTCTGCCAAGGCTCCACTAGTGTCCTCCTCTACTTCCACAGCAGATTCATGCTCTGTTAACCCTTTTGCGGGATTTTCCCTCATATCCTTACAGATTTCCACATGTCTGTCCCCAGGTAAAATATTACCTTCCTACTTTGAGTGTCTACTATCCGAGACACTCTTCAGTCTTCCAGCCTCTAAGAGTTGAACAATAGTATGAGGGCTATGGAGGATTATCTTACCCATCAGTGTGATGGGTTCGGATGCATTTATTGTCCATGAAGTCAACGCCAAGACCCTCACACATTGGTGCATGCCTGTGGCTACTGCATCCATTTGGGCGGAGTAATATCCTACTGGTCTTAATTTATCCCCATGCCTCTGGGCTACTACAGCGGCGGGCAGAAGATGTGGAATGGCTTACAGAGGTCCGGCAACCCCAGGGCGGGCGCCTTCACCATTGCATGTTTTAGATTGGAAAAAACCTGCATCTCCTCCTCCCCCCACTCTATCTTGTCTTTGCT
The DNA here is from genome assembly GCF_902713615.1 of Scyliorhinus canicula. Lineage (NCBI taxonomy): Eukaryota > Metazoa > Chordata > Chondrichthyes > Carcharhiniformes > Scyliorhinidae > Scyliorhinus > Scyliorhinus canicula. The sequence goes on from NC_052151.1 coordinate 209,059,285, forward strand.
AGCCCTTCCCCTCTTTGTTAAATCCTGTAGGGATTTCGCAATGGCTGCGTATCCCTCCAGAAAGTTCCTGCAATAGTTAAATAATCCCAACACTTGTCTGACCCCTGTCACTGTGTGGGATTTCTGCATGCAGAGCTTGGCCTTCTTTCTGTCTTCCGGGATTTCTTTCTTTCCTTGAGCTATAATATGTCCTAAATATTTCACCTGACTCTGTCCAAGCTGTGCTTTATTTGGATTTAGCTTAAGTCCAGCGTCTTGGATCGCCTGCACCACCTCGTGGAGGGTCAGGCAGTGTGATGCTGAACTGTCTGAGACTACTAAAATATCATCCACGTATTGTAAAATAATACATTGTAGGGGGCCGATTTTCTGGGCCATATTCTTATGAAATATAGCAGGGCTATTGTGGCACTCTTGTGGTAAGCGGGTCCAGGTGTACTGCTGGTTCCCCACTTTAAAAGCAAACTTGTACTGATGCTCTTCAGCCACGGGGATTGACCAAAACCTAAATATAGTGTTAAGAATACTCGCCGGGTTTGCACTATCGGGTATTCCCTGGTTGCATGTCTATTTAGGGCAGTATAGTCGATGGTCAGTCGGTAGCTGCCGTCCGGTTTTTTAACGGTCCATATAGGTGAATTAATATTGGAGGAAGTTTTAGTTACAATCCATTGCTGTTCCAGATCAGCAATGATGCCTTTGACGGCTTCCAATGCCTCTGGTTTAATAGGATACTGCTTGTGTGGAGGGTGAACTCCTCTAGGGATTGCTATGGGGGTGACGGCAAGGTGACCACAGTCCTGCTTGTGTGTGGCCCAGACCTGGGGGTATTGGGAGGCCAGGTTTCCCCAGACGGTTCCCTTCTCCCAAGTGGTCATCCTTTCCGTTGCCCTCACCGGTCCCGTCTGTAGGGTTTGTGCCACGTTTTGGAGGCTGCCTTTGCGTCAATTACAGCTCCCAACTGTTCTAATAAATAAATCCCCAGAATGCTGCCTTCCCCAGTCAAGCATTTCCAAATTCGAACCTTTCCTGTTTGCCCCCTATTTCTAAAACTATAAGTTCACTTAATATTGCTGCTCTTGTTCCTCCCATCACTCCATGTAGTTGCATACTATGATTAGTTGTCGGCAAGGGTAAATCGGTAATGGATACAGCTGCCCCAGTGTCAATCAGCATTGTACAATGCTGACCCCCCAACACCGCATCCACATACATCTGGGGGTCCCTGCGCAGGGCTCCCAGGGCTGCTAACTGTCATTTGTGTCCCAACAACTTCTGTAATTCGGACACTGTGACTTGGATCACTGTCTGAGGCTGCGCTGAGACAGGGCTGCTAGGGAGGAACTCTGTCCCAGTCTTTGATTGTTTGGGTCCCTGTCCTTCCTTTCCTGCCCCTTTCGCCCAGAAATCCCATCTCTCGTGGCTATTCCTCCGACAGTTAGTACATCGAATTACCCACCCGGCGGTCCTGCTCTGGCACTCCCTCGCAAAGTGCCCTTTGCTCCCACATAAAAAACATTCCCTTTTTGCTTTGGGTTGAAATTCCCTAGTTTGAATTGCGGCTAATTTAGGGTCATTCTGACAATTTGCCTCAGCTTTCATGACCCAATTCATAATTTCCTGAAATGTATTTCCTACTGGGAGACACGTTTATTATTTCAGTTAGGGCTGAACTGAACCCATCCCTTAACATATTTAAAAATATTTCATCGTCTTTCTGGGGGTTGACTATACCCTCCTCATCTACATAACTTCGGAACTTACATTCCCCGTATTTCATAGAATTTTACAGTGCAGAAGGAGGCCACTCGGCCCATCGAGTCTGCACCAGCTCTTGGAAAGAGCACCCTACCCAAGGTCAACACCTCCACCCTATCCCATAACCCAGTAACCCCACCCAACACTTAGGCCAATTTTGGACACTAAGGGCAATTTATCATGGCCAATCCACCTAACCTGCACATCTTTGGACTGTGGGAGGAAACCGGAGCACCCGGAGGAAACCCACGGACACACGGGGAGGATGTGCAGACTCCGCACAGACAGGGACCCAAGCCAGAATCGAACCTGGGACCCTGGAACTGTGAAGCAATTGTGCTAACCACTATGCTACCGCGTTGTCTGCTGTTTCTTTGGGACCTTGTTTAACGAGTGTCATATTTGTCCAATTGGGACTACCGCGTCCTAAGGCACGCCCTAGATCCCGTTTAAAATTTTCATATCTCTGCTGGTCAGTTCTGCCGGGTGCCGTTATCCAGCCCCTGCTCTGTACATTGGAGGGTAACATCTGCCAGCCCAAACCAGGTAATGTCCCCTTTGTTAACAGCCTCACATCATCCAGGGTTAGATCGAGGGTTCCCCTTAATTTGTCCATAGTTTCCCAAAAGGCTGAGTTAGAATGGTTTTGGTGCAATGGGCCGAGTTTGTCCATGAACATTTGTTTCTCCGCTGCAATCAGCGGCATTGCTTAAGTGGTCGTTATGGCCCCTCTCCCACCCGCTGCAGTTTTTAATGTAGTTCAAATTGGTGCCATGGGAGCGGATGGGATTTTTGGTATATGTGGGTGGATAGTCAGTATACTGGGCTACTTCATCAGCTAAACTTCCCCCGTCTGCTTTCCCCTGTTCTCATTCCTCCTCAGGGAGGGAGGGATATAATGGCTCATCCACCATCCTCCCCTTTAGTTTGTTTAGTCCCTCCTCCTGCGCTTTTCTTGTAGAGGCTGCTTGTTTCTGCTCTGCCTCAGTTTTGAGGCGATTTTTCATCACGGCAGCGAGGAAAACAGCTGTCATCTCTGACTTATTTTTAGTCTGCCCGAGCCAACAAACCTTTTGCTCAGCTTCAAGCGCTTCTGAATCATATCCTTTTTCAACCATCTTTTTGATCAACTTCCTATGCTTAATAACAGTGATTTGTATCATACTGCCATCAGGTCCCCACTGGGGGTTCCCTGTTTTGGACTCCATCAAATCGTGGCGGGGCCCTACCCTTTTCCAGCCTTTTTTAACGCGCGGCGGTTTATCCTGCATTGTCCCTTGGTGTGGTACAAAAGTCCGTCTTTGCCCATCCAATATTAGCGCATTCTCAGTGTTGCTTTTGTCTGCCGCTATCCACTCACAACTTTCACCCCTTGTTCGGGTCGCACAACTTATAGATCCGACCGTCTGATACGCAACTCCTCTATCTACTGGATGGTAAATTAAAATGTACTCACCTGTATAGGATGCATATCATTCTGCCAGAATCCCATGGATGGTAATGGTTGCTGTGCCAAAAAGAAGTGGTTTCAAGATCTGTGCATTGAGTCAGCTTTCACGTGGGGTTCTTCTCTGTGGCTCAACCCAGTACAGAGAGCAACAGACACATCAACAATCTGTAAAAATGGCTTTATTTTTCCAGCTTGAGTTCATATACATGAGACATGAGATCTTGATGCTTGCCAAGAACTATATACTGATCAAAACACATCAATTATACAATTTCCAAAAATCAATAACTCGATCCAATCCCTGAAGCTTTATGTCCAAACCTATCCAATAAAATTGGCATCAACCCATGATTAAGCCTCATTCTGTCATCTGTGTTTACAAAAAGCTTTGCTTCAATCTTAAGTTGTTTTCCCCATGCTATCATCCGGCGCACCCATTGTTCATGACGGACAGGATGGCAGAACTGCCATTCTCTTTACTCCATGGATTATTCAGAAGAACAGGATATCCGTGCTACAGCCGGCATGAGTTCGTGCATGCGCGTGGGTTGCCTTCTCCGTACTGGCCCCGATGTAACATGGTGGAAGGCGACAGGTGCCTGGCATGGAGGAACATAGGCGCCCTCTGGGATAGGCCCGCCCGCCAATCGGTAGGCCCCGATCGTGAGCCAGGCCATAGTGGAGGCCCACCCTCCCCCCCCCTCCCCGGGTTCGGATACCCCCTCCCCCCCGCAACATGAATGCCGAGGTCCCGCCGGGTAGGACCATACGAGAACGGCGGCGGGACTCTGACTAACTCAGCGGGACTCGTACTAACCTGGCGGGCACTCGGCCCATCGCGCGGGAGAATCGCCGGGGCGGGCCCCAGCATGCACCCCACACTTGCTTGTGTTGAATCTTTTTTCTATTTTGACGTATTTATCTTATTATGTTTGGCTTTCTGAACTCACTTCTGAGCGGGTCTTCAAAATTTATTTTTTTATAGTTAATGTGTTAATGTCTCATTTGTGTGTGTGAGTGTAATTTTGTGAATGAGATGAGAGATTGAGGTATCGCTTGCAAATATGCAGCGACAGGGTCCCAGGTTCAATTCCCGACTCGGGTCACTGTGTGAGCGGAGCCTGCGCGTTCTCCCTGTGTCTGTGTGGGTTTACTCCGGTTTCCTCCCATAAGTCCCAAAAGACGTGCTTGTTGGGTGAATTGGACATTCTGAATTCTCCCTCTGTACCCGAGCAGGCGCTGGAGTGTGACGACGCAGGACTTTTCACAGTACTTCATTGCAGTGTTAATGTAAGCCTACTTGTGCCAGTAATAAAGATTATTACTATATTCAGGGAATGTTTGTGTGGTAATTAGCAAATTACAAAATGTTGCTTGTGGATTATTTTTCATTCAAGTGCTTACCACTCTGAGAGTAAGATAATAGACATAGCTTACAGACAAATACCCTGGTGCACAAAATTCTTTCTGGAGCACCATTCAGTCCTTGGTCTTAATACACAGGAACATTTGATTTTGATTTCATTTTATTGTTACATGTACCGAAGTACAGTGAAAAGTATTTTTCTGCGGCCAAGGGAACATACACAGTACGTACATAGTAGACAAAAGAATAATCGACAGAGTACATTGACAAATGGTACATTGACAAACAGTGATTGGTTACAGTGTGGAACAAGGGGCCAAACAAAGCAAATACATGAGCAAGAGCAGCATAGGGCGTCGTGAATAGTGTTCTTACAAGGATCAGATCAGTCCGAGGGGGAGTCGTTGAGGAGTTTAGTAGCTGTAGGGAAGAAGCTGTTCCTATGTCTGGATGTGCGGGTCTCTCCATGTTCTCTCCACACCAATCCGCATCTTGGACTCATCTGTACTCTACCCTAAACATTAGCACTGGATCACGGCTACCTACAGAGGCCTTGAGTTGTAGCGTTACAGTGAAATCATTTGTCCCAATAATCTGTGGATTATCAGATTTTTGTGGCTCAAATGCCTTATTTAGGGATCAGGGGTTATGGGGAGAAGGAAGGAGAATGGAGATGAGAAAATATCAGCCATGATTGAATGGCAGAGCCGAGTGGCCTAATTCTGCTCCAATGTCTTATGGCCTTATCCACATTCCTGTTCATACAGGAAAATTGATGTCCCAGTAAACCTTTTGTCATCTACTGTAACGATTGCCATTTTGCAGTTCTCAGCATATTTTCCCCACGGGATGTGTTGGATTTGGTGAATTGCAGGAACAGTCTCGGCAGTTTTCTCATTTGTTGGGAGACTGATACGGCATCGAACCAATTCTCACTCGGTTGCTTTGTGTCACCTTGCGGTTTGTAGCCTGGTTCTCCTTAGGGCGCTGAGGCGTTGAGGTAGTTGGACAGCTCCTGTAGATAGATATCTTCATCGCACAATGAGGTGAAGGTAAAACAGGCAACGTGTTCAACCATTGGATTCACCAAAAGACTGTCCAACTCGCTGCTTGTCTGAAGTCCACTCCTTGCAACATAGCCAGATATGCTCCCACTGTGTTCATTTCCTTCTCTTCCTTCCCAATCCAAGTGGTTAGAGTATGATTGCTGAACGGAGATCGCTCTTTGTGATGCAGTTGATCGACCAGACCACTTTCCTCATGTCCTGTTCCACGGATGGATGGCAGAAATTTCCCCAGATCTTTCTGAAGCACTGTTTGGTATTCCAGATACATTGCCTTGAATGCTTGAATTTTTGCCTTTAACTGGGAAATTCTTTGGCAGCAGTAATTAGATCACTGAATCTTAATTGAAGAGATTTTTAAACTGCCTTGTAAGGCTTTGCGGTAGCAGGAAAACACACATAACCCTTTGACTCCGTCATGAATAAATAGGAGAGCAGCCATGTCAACATCCATCCAGTTATACATGGACATGAGAAGATAATTCATCGCGTAGAACATGTTGTACAATAACGGGGGGAGGCCATTCAATCTCTTTCCTACACATGAAGCCATTCGGCGCCTTGAGTCCATTCGGCGCCTTGAGTCCATCTCATTGAACCGGTTGCACCATTCATTTAAATCATTATTAATTTACATCTTGCCAGCATTAAATATTCAAATATCTTCATTTGCCCTATCATATCTAACCATATTGGTGTAACACCTTGATTCAAAAGCCCGTGATCTTATATGCTGGATGAAATATCAATGTAATCTATTATGTGCTCATAATTAAATTCCTTTAGCACCAGCTTTAGCAATCTCCTACTTTATCCACTCCAAGTCTGTGATGAATTTAATTTCAGGAGGAAGCTTCTGAGGCTGTCATTGGTCATGTCCCACAGGAGTCTCTTCAATTTATCGTTCCATGCTCCAGTTCCACACCCATTGTCAACTGTGACAGCTCTTCCAGCCCCTCCAGCACCAGACCCGTCCCTCTTCTCTCCGCTGCCCTCTGCACAAGGGGAGTTGGCAGAGAATAAGCTCGAAAAGTTAAATTTGAAGTGAATGGGAATGCCCTCGCCATCTCTTGGAAAGTCTATTTTCGAATCCTGAAGTGCTGCCAGTATAGTTGGCGTTTGATCATCACAGGAAGTGACCATGAGCTGGGGGATGATGCTGCGATTATCAAAGAAGGGTTGAATGTAGTTGAGGTTAACATTCTCCAGCACAGAAACTGCTGTCGATTTCGTCACCACACACAAACAATTACATTGCTGAAGATCGGGGTGATGTGACAATATTATGTCGATCGCGAACAGTAACTCTTCGTGGAACTCTACAATGGTGAGAGAGTATGGGACACGGAAACCGACTTGGTGATTGATTTCATATTGAACTATTGAGTACTGATTCGCACTTCCGACACTACTTTCCACACAGCTTTCAGCTAACTGGAACCTGAACTGATCGGTCCACTCCACGCCCAGGATGTAATTGATCAGCCCATTGATCAGATCATATTTCCCGGATTCTTCATTCCCAATGACAATGATGGTCCTTGAATTGGCCGAGCCCCTGGCTTCACCAAAAATGGACTTTCTCCAGTATGTCACCCCCGGCGACAATACCAGATTGATTATGTCACTGTTACCTAAAGGGATCGCACCTGCAACCGGGGTGGATGGACGGATAGGGAGTAGGTACTCTTCCTCCGTTTCCTTTTTCAGAGGGAGCTGGTAGACTTCTGGACACCCAGCATTTAAAAGCTTGCTCATTTTTCGAGCACGTTCTGCCAATTCATTCGGAGTCTTCTCACTGGAGGTCACAACCACTTTGTCCTGACTTGGAGCACCTGTGCCCGCTTCCCCACAAACAGCGGAAACCCGGACCCTGTAGGAAGTGCCAGCGTCCAGGTTGCCCAATGTCCATGCACAAACCGAATCCTCAGTTCTTTGCTCAGCCCACGTGTCCTCCTGGCTATTGCATTTCTGATAGTTGATTAAGTAATGTCCAATGTTGACACCATCCCCGACCTGTACTGGAGGGGTCCAGGTAATGGTGAGTGAGGTGGTTTGAACATTGGAGACTGAAACCTCACCAGGAGGAGCAGCAGGAAGAGTGAGAGTACTTGCAGTGGGATCGCTGAACAATCTCGCCCAAGACGTACACACATAGGTCGACCTGAACTGGTACCGATGGTGTGGTTGCAATCCAGAAACTATAAAGGTCTCGGCAGCATCCCGTGTGTTCTGTCCGCACCAATTCACGTCTTGGACACATCTGTACTCTACCCTAAACATTAGTACTGGCTCATGGCTACCGACAGGGGCCTTGAGTTGTAGCGTTACAGTGGAATCACTTGTCCCAATAATCTGTGGAATATCAGATTTTTGTGGCTCAAATGCCTTATTGATCAACATTCCCTGTTCATACAGGAAAATTGATGCCCCAGTAAAGCTTCTGTCATCTACTGAAACGATTGCCATTTTGCAGTTCTCAGTGAGCGTATTTTCCCCACGGGATGTGTTGGATTTGGTGAATTGCAGGAACAGTCTCGCCAGTTTTCTCATTTGTTGGGAGACTGATACAGAATCGAACCAATCCTCACTGGGTTGCTTTGTGTCACCTTGCGGTTTGTAGCCTGGTTTTCTTGAGGGCGCTGAGGCGTTGAGGTAGTTGGACAGCTCCTGTAGATAGGTATCTTCATCGTACAATGAGGTGAAGGTAAAACAGGCAACATGTTCAACCATTGGATTCATCAAAAGACTGTCCAACTCGCTCCTTGTCAGAATATCCACTCCTTGCAACATAGCCAGATATGCTCCCACTGTGTTCATTTCCTTCTCTCCCTTCCCAATCCAAGTGGTTAGAGTATGATTGCTGAACGGAGATCGCTCTTTGTGATACAGAATATCGGCCAGACCACTTTCTTCATGTCCTGTTCCACGGATGGATGGCAGAATTTTCCCCAGATCTTTCTGAAACACTGTTTGGTATTCCAGACACATTGCCTTGAATGCTTGAATTTTCGCCTTTAACTCGGGAAATGCTTTGGCAGCTGTAGTTTTAATGAGATCATTGCATCTTATTTCTATGTCATGGAGCTGGTCCAAGAGTAGTTGGCACCGATTGACCAGCCCAATACTGACCTCCCTCACTATTTGTGCAGCTTTTGAATCTAGCATCTTCAGGGGGTATAACCATACTCTGAGGGGCACCGCTTTCTCCCCGTTTTCGCCCAATAACTTGGGGAGTGTTGAGTAAACATATAAAGCATCCTGGTAGCTCACCGGATTAGTGTTGAGGAGGAAATCTCCATGAAATGTGCAACTGAATTTCTCGGAAATTTTCCTTTCATCATCTGAAAGATTCAGGGAACCTTTTCCCGCGATGTGCAAGAGTGGGATCTTTTTGATCATCACCTCTAGGCTGCCCTCGATTTCCTGCTTATTGTCACTGGATGAATATTCTCGATCGAACACAAAGAAGGCCTGTGCTCCATACATCACGGCAGTGACAATGTGAGTTGCGGAGCCCTGGTCAAAGACGCAAGGGTAAGTGATATTCTTGGGTCCTAGTTGACTCATAGTCAGTTGCTCGAACCGAGTTGTGGCTCGGTAGTTGAGGGTGACCCGGGCTTGCTGCTTCGATTTCTTGCTGTCATTTAGATATTTGGCAGAACCGCTCACCTCCACCAGCCCACCCAGAAAACTGGCCTTCAGTGAGGCTTCTACATCCAAGTAGGAAGCCTTTTCCTCCATGGCATCTGAGCAAATTATGCTAAAGGTGGTGTTCGGTTTGGGCTGAGTGTCGAGGTTCTTCAGGAGCTCACCCAAATCCCATAAGGTGACGCCTGAAAAATAGAATAGAATAGAAGCTAAAAATAGAAGTGCTGCACTGGCTAATGAGCACCACTGACAGAGGGCAGTACTGTTGCATGGGCTGTACAGAGCGGATACTGCACCGTCTGACCGGCAACGTTGGAGAGAGTGGTGTAGTTCTGATGGAATGCTGAACTATTAGGCGAGCAGTACTGAGAGTGCAGTGGACTTCCGAAGGGTCACTACTGGTACAGTTTTTACACTGTCGGAGGGAGTGCAATGACATAGTTCTGCATTGTTACGGGGCTGTAAACTGCAGTACTGAAATGTCAGGAAACACTATACTGGATGATGTCAACAATCAAAAGGGTTGCATTTGGCGTGAAACTGCTGAGCGGGCTCTCTTCTTCATTCTTGGAGATTAATACCATTATTTCTGGGATGATTGCAACTGTAAGTTTTAGGTTATTTTAGAATTAGTAAATGATAAACATGTTCAATGCTAGAAACAACTGCACATAGCTAATTATGTCACAATTTAGAATTTTCTCCACAGGCAACAGTGATTGACTCGGCTCACTGAAACCTGAGCTATTAGAATGCAGTGGATTAGTGGACACATACAATAAGTCTTAAGCTCGAGAATGAGTGCACCAGGACCAAACACTTAACTGTGGATATTCTGTAAGTGATGGAGAAGGTGCAGTGAGGGTGCCTTGCTGTCATGACATGTTACAATTTAATAGCGACCAAAGAGATGTAGCAAAAGAACATTTTATTTATTCTTAAGATATGAATCCCAAAGACATTGATTGGAAGAGAATGCAGATGATTAGTGAGATTAACATTTTTATTCTCTCAAAACTGAGGCAATAGCTTCAGGAGGGATGCAAGTATATTACATTTATGGTACATGTTGTTAAACTCCATAATATTACTCCACAATATTACTTTGGAAATCGTTGAGTGATGTTTTTAAAATAGGAACATAATTAGTGAAATAAAACACAATAAAGATGGCAGGGCAGGTGAGGTGTTGCAGCTGTAGCATGTAAGTTTAGTTAGTGATGCAAGATTCAGTGCTAACTGCAATTCGATAAATTTCAGCTCAGAGCTGATGGTCGGAGAGCAATATATGATACTGCCTTGCATCAGTGAGGGGTAAAGCTACCTGTACACTTTATTCCAGGAGTAGTTCCAGCACTTGTGTAAAATAAATCAGATTTATCTGTGTTCAGGTAAAGGCAGTTAGAGAGTCATGAATCTGGATCTAAAGATAGAAATTCATAATACACCCAGCCCTTGTAATTGTTGAAGAAGTTTGAGTTTTTTGCAGCTTGCAGGATGTTAAAATTAGCTGGATGGGGAAGCAAACTGACCACAGCACCAATGAGGAGGTGACTATTCTAGTAACAGAATGTTAGGGGACGATATAATTAAGGGGTTGGTATTGTTTTCTGCAACTGAGACTGTGAGCCTCCAGGACTGTGGCTATGTTCAATGTCATGGTAAAAGGCTGGAGATGAAACTGGCATGGGATGGGAAGGAGCCAGTTGTTGTGGTCCATGTCAGTACCGACGTACATCCTACGTAGGTAGGACATATAAGAGGTTCAGCTGAGGGAGTGTGAGCAGTTTGGGACTAAATTAGAAACCAGGATCACAAAGGTAATAATCTCTGGATTACAACCTGAGCCAAGTGTAAATTGCCAGAAGGTCAGATAATGTAATCCATGACCGAAACATTAGTGTGAGAGAAATTGATTTTGATTCAGGAATTACTCGTACAAGTATTACTGACTGAGAAATCGGTGCAGTTAGTCTGGCCATTATCGGAACCATTCTGGGACCACTGACATTGCACATAATATCACAAGCCCTATAGAGAACTTTCAACTAACGACTAGGGTGGGGTTCAGTCAAGGGAAATTTGAAAGGGTCAAAGCAAAGACAAGCCATAATACAGGGTAGAGAGATGGGTGACGTTAACCAGGCTGTGACAAGACGAGAAGAGGATAAAATAATAAATGTACACAAATAAATAAGCTCAGAACAGTAATGAGTGGTCAAGTAAACCTGATTTTGTTTTCATCTGAATGTAAGCAGCATTTGTAACAAGTTAAATGAATTCATAAAGAAATAGAAATAAATGAATATGAACGAATTGCCATGTGAGGCATGTTTGAAAGGTAACCGTGGCTCGGATTTGAATATGCAAGGATAGTTATCATTTTGGCTTGGTGGAAATAAATTAAAATGAGGTTGTATAGCTCCAACACCTCAATAAAAAATGAGTAGTCATGAGAAATCAACTTGGCTCAGTGCATCAAAATATCATACCAGTTTGATCAGAGCTGAGAAAGAGTAAAATAGAAAACTCACTGGTCTCAGTGGTTTCTAGACCCATTGCAAGTATCTGCACTGTAGTACAGAGTATCAATCAAGGAATAATGTTGTTGTATAAGAAAGGTGCTGATTAATCGCGGGAGCTTTAAATCCTCAGACAGAGTTGATAAATCAAATTGGAAAAGTTACATTGGAGGATAAGCTCATAAGATGTATCTGTGGTGGTTTCATTTTAAAACAGCCCATTCAGAAACACTATTTTAGATCTGAAAATGTGCAATGATATCGGGTTAATTAAAGACTTCATAGCAAAACATTTTCGCGATAATAGTGATGACAATCTGATAGAATTTTGCATTAAGTTTGAGGGTGAGAATTGTTGATCTGAAACTCATGTCTTCAACATAAAGGAAGGCAACTGCACAGAATGCAAATTTGGGGAGCTGGTCTAAATGTAAGACGGTAGACAAGCCGTGGCAGATATTTGAGGAAGTATTCATATCTCTCAGAACCAAATATATTCCATCGGGAAATATTGAACAGAAAGATGCACCATCTGTGGCTAAGGAGACTGAGGATGAAACAACAGGATATAGATGGATTGGAGACTTGGGTACAGAGATAGCAGATGGATTTTAATCCGGACAAATGTGAGGTGATGCCTTTGGGATGATCAAATCTAGGTATGAATTCTACTGTAAATGAGCAGGAACATTAACATATAGAGGAATCTGGACGTGCAGGTCCGCAGTTCCCTAAAAGTGGCAACACAAGTGGGCAAGGTGATTAAGAAGGCATATGGCATGGTGGCCTTCATTAGTCGGGGCATTGATTACAGTTCTTTGTTCTTTGATATCAAATTAAAAGCAAAGATGTACAATTTTGCAATGCATGATGGTAGCCCAGAAGATTTCAACACTCTTCGACACAGCAAAGGCTAAATAATAGGGAAAAGGTGAAATAATATATCACTCTAGAAACCTAGCCAGAAAAATAAAGACAAGCAGCAAAATATTTATGTTCATGAATTCAAGGGACATGGACTTTGCGAGACCAGCATTCACTGCACATCCCTAACTGTGGTGGTGTGCTGCCTTTTGAGCCCTAGCAGTCAATGACGTGCAATGACAGTGTCGTAAGGAAGGAAGTTACAGAATTTTGACCCAACAACAATGATGGAACGATAATTCATAAACATAAATATTTTGGAGAGGACATTCCAGATAATGGTAGTAGTAATAGGTTTGAACGGATTGTGTCAAAGGCGGCTTGGTGAGTTCCTGCAGTGCATCTTGTAGATAGTACACATTGCAGCTACGTTGCATCGGTGGTGGGGGAAATGTATCTTTGTGCAACAGTTGTCAAACAAGCAGTCTACTTTGTCTTGGATAGTGTCGGGCTTCAGGAGTATTGTTGGAGCTGCACTCATCCAGGCAAGTGGTGAATATTCCATCACAATCCTTTAAAAAAAAATTTTTTTTAGAGTACCCAATTCATTTTTTCCAATTAAGGGGCAACTTAGTGTGGCCAATCAACATCTTTGGGGGTGAAACCCACGCAAACACGGGGAGAATGTGCAAACTCCACACCGAGAGTGACCCAGAGCCGGGATCGAACCTGGGACCTCGGCACTGTGAGGCAGCTATCCATTGCGCCACCGTGCTGCCCATTCCATCACAATCCTGACTTCAGCCTTGTTGGTTGTGGACAGATTTTTGGGAGTCAGGAGATGAGTGACTCTCCGTCGGATTCCTAGTCTCTCAACTGCTCTTGTGGCGACAATACTTATCTGGCCAATTCAGTTCAGATTCTGGTCAAGGATAATCACGAGGATTTTAAAAAAATATCAAAAGTGAGCGTTTGATGCGACTGGGCAACTAATATTGAGGAACAAGGAAATTGCAGAGATTTAGAACTTTAAAAACATCTACGTTCAGAACAAACTCCCAAGAACATTGCTGAAAATAGCAGCATGTTTCTGAAGTTTTTGTCTTGCATTCAAGAGGGCAAACTTTTAAATACTAAATGTCAAATGATCACAACAAATTATAATCGAGGTGGAAATGGCTGCTGATTGATTTGCAAGTCAACTAAATATGGGCCGAATGGTTGCCATGGAGAAAGCAGTGTGCTGAAAACACAGCCTCCGTTTCTAGATAATTCAAAATGCGCAAGACCTGAACATTTTCCCTACACATGCATGTCGCTTCTCGCAAGCATAAATGAGCCATGTGACGAGGGGCACTGATGAGATTAAATTGGTTGTTAGTAGACCTATCAGTGCACTCAGTGTTGTTCAGCAAGTGCTGTCTAATCACAGAATCATAACTAGCTGTAGACATTTTGTTTTGTGGTTTTCAAGGATTGCCCGGCTATGTACAGATTGTATTCTGACTATTACGAACAACTGAAGGGACGTGCTGTTAGAATCAATCAGATAATTGTTCTGATGTACGGCTTATGCACCAGGAATTGTGCTGGAACTGAAATTCATACACGACTTTGCTCAATAGTATTGTAGCATGACCACTTATTGGACTGATTGCAGCACCCAGTTACTAGGAAATGTGAGTGTTATTGCGACTGCAGAGTAACAGAGTAGAACATAGAACAGTACAGCACAGAACAGGCCCTTCGGCCCTCAATGTTGTGCCGAGCAATGATCACCCTACTCAAACCCACCCTATACCCGTAACCCACAACCCCCCCCCTTAACCTTACTTTTTAGGACACTACGGGCAATTTAGCATGGCCAATCCACCTAACCCGCACATCTTTGGACTGTGGGAGGAAACCGGAGCACCCGGAGGAAACCCACGCACACACGGGGAGGACGTGCAGACTCCGCACAGACAGTGACCCAGCCGGGAATCGAACCTGGGACCCTGGAGCTGTGAAGCATTTATGCTAACCACCATGCTACCGTGCTGCCCGGTACTGAGCCCGAGTACTGCAGGTACTCTCTCGGGCAGTGAACAACACACACCCAAACAACCAATGAAAATGCACATGGGTACCATGAAGAGAGTTGAAATTTTTAATGTTTTTGTATGCAATGCAAGAACAGAAACTGATGAGACATGGAAAAGTTTTGGGAATGATGGATGTACAGTGGTTAACTTGCATAATTGACATTTACAAATGATAATGCATGTGAATGTGTATTTTGGTCTTAATGATAAAGGGGTTAATTGGTATTGAATGCGGTTATGTATTACAGGTCATACATGGCTTGCTGTAGTTATATATCCTTTACTACGAGGCACAGAGCATAGAGACTGCATTATTACAAATAGTTCCAACCAAGACATTGCCCTGATAGCAATGCAGTTTTGACCTCTTAGCAGGGATAAACCTGGGGGGGGGGGGGGGAGGGGGGGATGGGGGGGGGGGGCAGGGAGAGAATGGGCAGGGGGGAAAGGGGATGGTGGGGAAGTGGAGATAGGGTAGGGATGGGGAATATAGCAGATATGGAGGGGAGGCTGAGCAGGGGAAAGAGAAAAGTCGGGGTGAAGCAAAAAATGAGCAGAGAGGGGAAGGAGGGAGAGGGATAATTGCAAAGCAGCAATTGCAGAGGAAGCAGATGTTGAGCCAGGAGAAACCTGGATGAGCGGTTTTCCAAGAGTGGAGGGAGTGGGGGAGATGGCCATTGAGGAGTGAAGGTGTTGAATGTAATTTACCGTTGCCACACTCCAGATTTTATCTACTTTTCCTTTTTGTCCACAATTGAACAGTGCCATCTTTCGAACAGACCTACACGTCACTGACACTGCATTTGCGCCACCTAGTGGTTTTCTTACCAATAAGCGCAGCATTTAAATTTCCTCACCTGATTCTCAGTTCCCTCGCTTCAGAAATATTCAACATAATTCTCACTGACTGTTAGTTGCACTTACATCCTGTTTTTACTGTCATTTGCCACTCTTTTTAATTCTCTGCTCTGGCTATCATTTCTAAATATTCTCCAGAAAACCTGCTAGTCACAAGTCAGCTCAAGCTCTCTCCAAACCAGAAGTTATTATTTAATATCAGAGTAATATTCTGGATATTAATGGGGTTAACTCATGTTTAGTTGTAACATCATATCTTGGATGGACTGCGTATTCCGGGATGATATTTGTTTTACTTTCTGGATAACTATTGGTGTTATATTGTTTACGATTGTAGAATTTTCTCTTGCATAGCATTGAGTTTATGTCCTGGGTAACATTTGATATATACCCTGGATGATCTTTGAGTTATATCTTGGGTGGTATTGGGGTTATTTTCTGAATCATATTCAGGTTACATACTGGCTAACATTAGTATTACCTGGGATAAAGGTGTCGCTCCGCCGGTCGTATAGCATCCCTACGCGAAGGGGTCTCCCAAGAGTTGGCATTTCAAATATGTCATTGCTTCCTTCAGCCATTGTAGCAGATGGGTCACTGAAATGAGGAAGAAAGGTGTCTCTCGCACTTACAATTCTATTGATTACTTAGAATAAAACAACACCAATTGCGAGGTGAAACCTTGCTCGCACGTATTTAAGGGCATAATCATTACATTTGACTACCATAGAATCACATTATTGTTAATATGAAGGCCAGTTGGCCCATCGTGTTATCACCAGCCCTTCCAACGAACACCTTGACTTGGTGATATTTATTGGTCTTTTCCCCATATCCCTGCACATTGTTTCTATTCAAGTGGCACGGTGGAATTGTAGTTAGCACTGCTGCCTTAATTCTATATACTTGCCTTGGCCCACAGTGCCAGGAACCCGGGTTCAAGTCCGGCCTTAGGCGACTGACTGTGTAGAGTTTGTAAATTCCTCGTGTCTGCATGGGTTTTCCCCGGATGCTCCTGTTTCCTGCCACAGTCTAAAGGTTAGGTGACTTGGCCATGCTAAATTGCCCCTTAGTGCCCAGGGGAGTGCAGGTTAGACTCCAGGGTTATAGGAATAGGGCAGGATGGGCATAGGGAGAGTGCTCATGCGAAGGATTGCTGCAGACTCGATGGGCCGAATTACCTCATTCTGCATTGTAGGGATTCTATGATTCTAAGTAATCATCTCAACATAGAACAGTACAGCACAGAACAGGCCCTTCGGCCCTCGATGTTGTGCCGAACAATGATCACCCTACTTAAACGTAACCCGTATACCCGTAACCCAACAATCCCCCCATTAACCTTACACTATGGGCAATTTAGCATGGCCAATCCACCTAACCCGCACATCTTTGGACTGTGGGAGGAAACCGGAGCACCCGGAGGAAACCCACGCACACACGGGGAGGATGTGCAGACTCCACACAGACAGTGACCCAGCCGGGAATCGAACCTGGGACCCTGGAGCTGTGAAGCATTGATGCTAACCACCATGCTACCGTGAGGCCCCAACCATGCTACCGTGAGGCCCCCAACATGCTACCGTGAGGCCTTGAATGGCTCGATTGAACCAGCCTCCGCCATACTTCCACGTAGTGCATTCCTGATCCGAACCACTCTTTGTGGAGCAAAACATTTATTTTCTTGCATTGCAATTGCTTCATTTGCATATCACTCTAAATCTGTGTTCATTCATTCTTGATCCTTTTCTGAGAGGGAGCTGTTTCTCCCTATTTACTCTGTCCAGCCCTCTGGCGATTTTTAAAATAATAATCTTTATTGTCACAAGTAGGCTTACATTAATACTGCAATGAAGTTACTGTTTGAACATCTGTTCCAAATATTCCCTTTGAGGTTGAACTGTTTCCCTTGGAGAGAAGAATGCTGAGATCTAACCTCATAACTGAAGTTACTCATCCCTGGGGACATTCTTGTAAACCTGTTCAATGCACTAATATAACTTCTTATTATGTGGAGCCCAGAATTGTACACAATATTCCATTTAGGTTCTAACTAATGTCTTGTATAAGTTAAGGACAGCATCCTTGCTTTGTACTCTATTCTCCTAAATATTGTATGGTTTTGATGGCTCGCTGCACCATTCCTGCCACCTTCAATTATCTAAGTGCATATCCACTCAGGACGCTTTGTCCTGCAGCACATTTAGATTTTACCCCTTATTTTCTATTGTCTCTCCATTTTTCTCCTACCAAAATGCAGCAACTTACAGTCCTTCGCATTCAGTTTCATCTGACATCCAACAGCCCATTCCACCAAGTTATGGGTTCATAGGAAGTCGAATAGGCCATTCAGACCTTTGAGCTTATTCTGCCATCTAATAAAATCATGGCTGATCTGTGACTTAATTCCATCTACCTGCCTGTGGCCCATATTCCTTATTATCTTTGCTCAACAAATATCTCTCTGTCTCAGATTTTAAATTTACAACTGTTCTAGATTCAACGCTCTTTATGGGAGGGAGTTCCAAACATCTACCACCATTTGAGCGAAGAAGCGCTTCCTAACAGCTCTCCTGAAGGATCTAGACCTTATTTTTAGTCTCTGCGCCCAAGTTTCAGAATCTTCAACAATGGAAATAATTTATCTTTATCTACCCTGTTTTGCTCTGTTAGTATCATGAATACTTCAATCAGTTCACCCCTTAACCGTCTAAATTCTAGGGAAAACAGGCCTAATTTGGGTAATCTTTCCTCGTAACAACTCTAGTAGTCTGGTATCATGTTGTAAACGTACGTTGTACTCCTTCCAAGGTCAAAACATCCTTCCTGAGGTGTGGTGCCCAGAACTGCTCACAATACTCCAATTGGGATCTAACCAGTGTTTTGTATAGCTGTAACATAACTTCTGTTGTATATTGTTTATACACCAATCCTCTCGATATAAAGGCTCGCATTCCATTAGCCTTTTTGATTATTTTCTGCACTTGTTCAAAGCATTTTACGAATCTAACTACCTGAAGCCCCAAGTCTCTTCCGACATCCACTGTATTTAACTTCTTTACATTTAGAAAGTACTCTATTCTATCCTTTTTTGGTCCAAAATTGATAAACTCTCATTTGCTTACATTGAATTTCATCTGCCACAAATGTGTCCATTCACCTAACCTGTCAATGTCTCCGTGCAATTCTATGTTATCATCTAAAATGTCTGCAATGCTAACTTGGCTACATAACTTTGTATCGTCATCAAATTTGGATATATGGCTTTCTATGCCATCATCCAAGTCATTAATGAATAATGTGAATAATTGAGGCCCCAACGCAGATTCCTGTGGTACACAACTAATTGTGCCAATGAGAGTAATTACACATTATCCCCACTCTCTGTCATCTGCAATTTCCTAGCCATGTCAACAATTTGCCCTCAACTCTGTGGGCTTCCGCCTTAGTTAACAGCCTCTAATGTGGGACTTTATCAAATACCTTCCGGATATCCATATCAATAACATCCATAGACATTTCCCTGTATATTACCTTAGTCACCTCTTCAAAATATTCAATAAGATTAGTAAAGGCATCACCTTCCCTTCACGAATCCATGTTGGTTCTCCCTGAGCGAGCATTTGTTTTTGAAGTGTTCAGTTACCCCAACCCTGATTATAAGCTCCAGTAATTTCCCCACCACAGCTGTTAGGCTAACCAAACTGTAATTCCTTAGTTTTCCACTCTCACCCTTCTAAAAAGTGGAGTGACATGTGCAATTTTGCAGTCCAGAGGGATTATTCCTGAATCTAGGGAATTCTAAAATACTATAGGTAGGACATCTGCAATGTGCTCCCCTACTTCCTTTAACACTCTCGGATGGAAACCTGGGGTTCTGGGGATTTGTCACTCTTCAGTTCCATTACTTTCCTGCTTACAAATGCTGTACGTAAGTTAATTGTATTAAGACCCTGTCCCCTATCGACTATTTATTTGTTCGGCATTACCAGCAAGTCGTCATCTTTTTTAACTGTAAATATTAAGACAAAGCAATTGTTCAACATTTCCCCATTGTTAACGATAATGTCTCCATTCTCAGCTGTGATAACCATGCTATTGACAGCCCGCTTTCCCTTGATTTAACGATAACATTTCTTATTGATTATGGTGTCCCTTGCAAGTTCTCTTTCACAGTCCATTTTAGTATCTCTTATAGCTGCTTTGCGGCCCTTTGCTGGTCTTTGTATCTGTCCCATTCGTCTGGATCTGTGCATTTTTGTCATCCCCTTTTAGTTATATGCTGTCCCTCACCTCTTTAGTTGTCCATGGCTCTTTTACTTTGGGAACTGGAGACTGTTCCTCTCAGGGGTATATGCTCTCTCTGTATCTCGTGTGGTAGTCACCACTGTTGTATATGCTACATACGAGGGTATTACGGTGAGGCTCCTGTACTACAGGTACAGGGGTAGATCCCTGCCTGCTGGCTCTGCCCAGTAGGCGGAGTATAAATGTGTGGGCTCTCCGAGCTGCAGCCATTTCGACAGCAGCTGTGGGAGGCTACACATCTCTGCGTAATAAAGCCTCGATTACTCTCTACTCTCGTCTCGTAATTGATAGTGCATCATCTTGTTAAATGTTTCTTTAAATATTCTTCACTGATCTTCCATCGTTTGACCCATTAACAGATCTTCCCAGTTTACTGTGGTCAGCCTCTGTCTCATCCCATTAAAGTCAGCCATACCAAAACTAAAATCATGGTATCTGAATCGTGTTTTTCACTTTCAAACGCTACATTTAATTCAATCCTGTTTTGATCACTATTTCATAAACGTTCATGCACAGTTAGGTTACTAATTAAATTGGGCTCGTTATTCATAATTAAATCTAATAGTGCCTGTTCCCTTGTTGCAACTAGAACATATTGCTGCAGGAAACAATCCCGGAAACATTCAAGAAATTCACTACCTTTCTAATAGGTGGTCCTCACCCAATCTATGTGCGAGTTAAAAGTTATTCTGCCTTTCTTACACACTTGCCTAATTTCTGCATATATACAATCTAACACCTCAAACCTGCTACCAGGGGGTCAATACACGACACCCTTTACAGTATTTTAAAATCCTTTTTTGTTCCTCAGTTTCACCAGACTTTCCATAAAAATATTTACTGCGATTCTCCTACCTGCAGGGAGCTGACAGGGCCCTGGAGTGCTTCTCGTAGCCTCAGCTGCGCAAACAGGCCCCCGAACCTCCGGTTGCGAGCCCGCGCATGCGGACTGCGGTGGCTTTCAGTGGCTGAGCCGAATGCGATGGCAGACCCAGCCGGTGAACCTGGACCAACAAAGAAGGTCCCATGATCTGCCCGCGCCGCTCCATTTATCCCACCCCGGCCGCCCATAAGGCCCATCCCCGGTATTTAATCCCCCACCAGGGGGGAGTCCCGACCGGCCTGACGTAGCTGTCGGGAATTGGGCCAGTCGGGACTGGAGCATCGCTGGGACGGCCTCTGGCAATGGCCCCCCCAGCCACGCTGTGTAATTCGCGCGCATGCGATTCTCCGGGGAGCAGTGCCGGGCCCTATCCTGTTGTAAAAATTGATTCACCACTCCCGTGCCAAACGCTATTTCTCCACTGGATCCAGAGATTATAACCCTTGAACACCTGTTCTTTAATTTTGTTCTCAGTTTGGGGGCCCCAATTGAGTTGGAGGAGTTGGTGGTGGCGCTGGGAAGCATGCAGACAGGGAAAGCGCCGGGGCCTGACGGGTTCCCGGTGGAATTTTATAAGAAATTTTCAGATTTGCTGGGCCCGCTGCTGGTGAGGACCCTGAATGAGGCCTAGGAGGGGGGGGGGGGGGGGGGGGGGGGGGGTGGGGGGGGGGGGGGGGGGCCCTGCCCCCGACGATGTCTAGGGCAATTATCTCTTTGTTCCTGAAGTGAGACAAGGACCCCCTTCAGTGTGGGTCTTATAGGCCGATCTCGCTCCTTAACGTAGATGTCAAGTAGTTGGCAAAGCTGCTGTCCAGGAGGGTGGAGGATGTGGTCCGGACGGTGATTCATGAGGACCAAACGGGGTTTGTAAAGGGGAGACAATTGAATGCCAACGTGCGGAGGCTCCTGAATGTTATGATGATGGCGCCGGTGGCTGGGGAGTCAGAAATAGTGGCGTCCACGGATGCGGAGAAAGCTTTTGATAGGATGGAGTGGAGTTACCTGCGGCAGGTGTTGCGGAGGTTTAGGTTTGGTGAGGGGTTCATCAGCTGGGTGAGGTTGATGTACAGCTCCCCGGTGGCGAGTGTGGTGACAAATGGGAGGAGGTCGGAGGACTTTCGGCTTTCCAGAGGGACGAGGCAGGGGTGCCCCTGCTCTTCGCGTTTGCAGTTGAGCCCCTGGCCATGGCGCTGAGGGACTCAAAGAGTTGGAGGGGGATTGTGCGGGGGGGGGGGGGGGGGGGGGGGGCACCGGTTGTCGCTGTATGTAGATGATCTGCTGCTGTATGTCACGGACCCGGTTGAGGGTATGCCAGAGGTGCTGAGGATACTTGAGGAGTTTAGGGACTTTTCGGGATATAAGCTCAATGTGGGGAAAAGCGAGCTGTTTGTCCTGCACCCGGGGGGTCAGTCGAGGGAGATAGGGGAACTTCCGTTGAAGAGGGCTGAGAGGAGCTTTAGGTATCTTGGGGTCCACGTGGCTAGGACCTCGGGGGCTATGCATAGGCTTAACTTTTCGCGCCTGGTGGGGCAGATGGAGGAGGAGTTCAGGAGGTGGGATGCGCTGCCGCTGTCGTTGGTGGGCAGGGTCCAGTCGGTTAAAATGACGGTGCTCCCGAGATTTTTGTTTCTTTTCCAGTGCCTCCCCATATTGATCCCGAAGGCTTTTTTCAGAAGGGTGAATAAGTCGATTCTGGGGTTTGTGTGAGCGCGGAAGGCCCCGAGAGTAGGGAGGGTATTTTTGGAGCGAAGAAGGGAGGTAGGGGGCCTGGCGCTGCCCAACCTGTGTGGGTATTATTGGGCGGCGAACGTGGCGATGATTCGCAGGTGGGTGACGGAAGGGGAGGGTAACGCATGGAAGAGATTGGAGGTAGCGTCCTGTGGGGGTATGAGCCTGGAGGCCTTGGTGACGGCCCCACTTCCACTCCCCCGGGCAAAGTACTCCACGAGTCCGGTGGTGGTTGCGTCCCTTAAAATCTGGGGACAGTGGAGGCGGCATAGGGGGGAAGTGAAGGCCATGTTTGGGCCCCGATACAGGGCAATCACCGTTTTGCGCCAGGGAGAACGGGTGGGGGATTTGGGTGTTGGCACAGGGCAGGCATCAGACAGTTTGGGGACCTCTTCTTGGATGGGAAGTTCGCGACTCTGGAGGAGCTGGTGGGGAAGTGGAACCTCCCCCCTGGGAACGCTTTTAGGTGCAGGTCAGGGACTTTGTTAAGAGGCAGGTGGAGGAGTTTCCGCGGCTGCCGCCAAGGGGGGTGCAGGACAGGGTGCCTTCGGGGACGTGGGTCTGTGAAGGAAAGATCTCGGCTATTTATCAGCTGATGCAGGAGGAGGAGGAGGCCTCAGTAGATGAGCTCAAAGCGAAATGGGAGGATGGGACGTGGTTGGACTCCCTGGAGAGGGTGAATTCTTCCTCCTCTTGCGCACGGCTCAGCCTAATTCAGCTGAAGGTGCTGCACAGGGCGCACATGACGGGGGCAAGGATGAGCCGGTTTTTCGGAGGGGAAGACAGGTGTGGGAGGTGTTCGGGTGACCCGGCAAACCACACCCACATGTTTTGGGCATGTCCGACCCTGGAGGGGTTTTGGAAGGGGGTGGCGGGGATTTTGTCGGAAGTGGTTGGGTGTAGGGTCAGGCCGGGCTGGGGGCTCGCGATCTTTGGGGTAGCTTCGGAGCCGGTAGTGCAGGAGGAGAGAGAGGCCGGTATTCTGGCCTTTGCGTCTCTAGTAGCCCGGCGCAGGATTCTGTTACAGTGGAGGGATACGCGGCCTCCGAGTTCGGAGACCTGGGTCAACGACATGGCTGGGTTCATCAAGTTGGAGAGGATGAAATTTGCCCTGAGGGGATCGGTACAGGGGTTCTTTCGGCGGTGGCAGCCCTTTCTCGATTTCCTGGCGAAGGGGTAGAGAGTGGTCGGTCTCTGCAGCAACCTGGGAGGGAGGGGTGGGGGGGGGGGGGGGGGGGGGGGTTTGGATGGTTGGGGAGGATGTTTTTGCGGCGGTGGGTTTGTTATGTTATTTTCTTCTTTCTTGTATTGCTATTTGTTATTTGTTATTATTTATTTTGGGGGGGAGAGTTCTTTTCTTGTCTTGGTGTGGAAACACGCCTTGTTTGTTTTAAATTGTGGGGAGAAAAATTTGTTATTGTTATTAAAAAAACTTGAATAAAAATTATTTTAAAAAAAATGTTGTTCTCAGTTCCTGATATTCCTCAAACGGATCCTCTTTCCTGCCCTTGTCCATGTTGTTTATCCCAATGTGGACCATAACAACTGGATCCTCCCCATTCCTCGTCCGTATCCTTTCAAGCCAGTTACAGATCACCCTGGTGCTGCGTAGGCGCATAGCGCCATTGGCACCGTCCTGCTCACAAAGGCTGCTATCAGGACCCTTCATTGTGGAATCCCCTATCACTAACACTTCGCTTTTGGCTCTCCTGCTTGAATACCTGTACCATGCTGCAGTTGTCAGTTTGCTCATCCACCCTACAGTACTTTTTCTCATCCACACAGGGAGAAAATACCTCGTACCTGATGGACAAGCTCAAGAGCTGAGGCTCCTCCATTTTTGAATCCAGGATTCCTCTACCTTCCTCACTTGAAGTCACACCCTGTTGTCTTAATTTACGAGGTGTAACTGTCTACTTAACCATAGCATCCAGTTAACTGTCCCCTTCCCTGATGTGCAACAGTGTCCGAAGCTCAGACATCAGGTCATCAACTCTGAGCCGAAGTTCCTCGAATTGCAAAGACTTGCTGTTGAGGTGGTCACGGCAGCTGGCAATGCGATCTACCAGCTCCCACATCATGAAGCTACGGCATTGCATGCCCAGCCATCTCTACTTTGCTTAGTTAAGTGTTTTTTTAACAACAGTGCTGATCCCATACCAGTCAATCAGGACACTGCTTTCCTATGACCACTTTTTAAAAATGTTAATTTTCAGCAGAGTTCCCGAATTAAGTTATTTATATTTACAGTTGTGATGCTCCACCGCTCCGGGTCAGCTCCATCTCCACTGCCTGGTGACCCATCCGCGAATCCCCAACGAAAGTCATTTCTACTCACAGCTCCAATATTCTGCCAGCTCTACTCACCAGTGATTAGGTTGTGAATCCCCGTGTTCCGGTTTTTGGTTTTTATATTCCCAGCTCCAATGCTCTGCCCCAGTGGGTCCACTCCACGCCTGCTCCCTGATTACTGGCTGCAAATCCACAAGGTAATAAATGTTTGCTCACAGCTCTGATGCTATGCTCCTCCGTGTCCGCTCTACCTCCATGCCCTGGTGACTAGGCCGCAAGTCTCCAAAGTAAGTAATAAATGCTCACAGCTATGATGCTCCATCCATTTGGGGGTTGCTCGAGCTCCGCTCACTGCTGACTATGCTGTGAATCCCGTGGTAAGCGAGGGTCCTGTGGGGGGGTTGGCCAAGTAACCGGGGTGAGTAGGTGTGTTCCGTAGGGGATGATAGGGGGACATTGTTACTATAGATAACAATGAGATAGAAGTAGTTTCAAGTCTCCTATCCATTCCGGAGTAACTAAGGCTTTTAGACGGTCAAAACTATTTGAAATCTGTGATTTAAACTGGACTATTGGATGGTTTTCAGTGTCGGGTAACTTTCCATTGGTGTTTGTAAGTTGCCATGCAGATTCCATGCAAACGATATACATTAACCATCTGGAAGAAGCAACTGAGGGCACTGATGCTACGTTTGCACATGGTACAAAGGTATGTAGAGGGACAGGTGAAGTTGAGGAAGCAGGCAGACTGCAGAAGGACTTGAACAGGCTCGGAGTGTGAGCAAAGAAATGGCAGATGGAATACAATTTGGAAAAGTGTGAGGTTATGCACTTTGTTCAGAATAATAGAGGCATAGACTATTTTCTAAATGGGAAAAAGGCTTCGGAAATCAGAAGCACGAAGGGACTTAGGAGTCCTAGCTCAGGATTCTCTTAAGGTTAACATGCAGGATTCAGTTGGCAGCTAGAAAGGCAAATGCAATGTTGTCATTCATGTCGAGAGGACTAGAATACAAGAGCTGGGATGCACTGTTGAGGCGGTTAAAGGCTCTGGTCAGATCCGGTAAGAATATTGTGAGCAGTTAGGGGCCCCGTATTTAAGGAAGAATGAGCAGGCCTTGGAGAGGGTCCAGAGGAGGGTCACAAGAATGATCCCTAGAATGAAGGACTTTTCAACTGAGGAGCGGATGAGAACTCTGGATCTGTACTCGATGGAGTTTAGAAGGATGAGGGGGGATCTTATTGAAACTTACAGAATACTGAGTGGCCGAGATAGAGTGGACGCGGAGAGCATGTTGCCACCAGTTGGAGAAACTAGAACCAGTGGTCACAGCCTCAGACTGAAGAGACGATCCTTTAAAACAGAGATGAGGAGGAATTTCTTCAGCCAGAGGGTGGCGAATCTGTGGAACCCTTTGCTGCCGAAGGCTGTGGAGGCCAAATTACTGAATGTCTTTAAGACAGAGATACATAGTCTTGATTAAAAAGGAGATCAGGGGTTATGGGGAGAAGGCAGGAGAATGGGGATGAGAAAAATATCAGCCATGATTAAATGGTGGAGCAGCTACAATGGGATGAATGGCCTAATTCTGCTCCTATATCTTCTGGTCTATGGTCTAATCCTGCTTTGGATATTTCAGGCGTCAGGGACCCGGAGTGCACGTTTGGAGTACATTATGGGTATGACCCCCTGGATCTGAATCTGTTCTATTGAAAGCTTTCCTCATTTTAAATACTTCTTTTAGATTACCACTCGCTTTCCTCGCTTAGATTCCTCGCTTTCCAAGTGGAGATATCTTGTAATCACTCATTTTCCAAGAGAATATAGCCTTGAAGTTCCTTCACAATATTTATACTGGTGTCTTTTTGGTAATATCCTCTTGAATCTTCTCTCCATGTTGGCTCGTATCCCTATATCCATTGTACAGTGTAGCATTCCGAATCACATACAGTACTCTAACTGTGCTGTAAGCAAGGTTTGATAACAACTTCCTTCTTGTCAAATCTATGTCCAGAATTAAGTCCAGAAATAAGGCCTGGTATTGGCTTACTCTTGTGACATTGCCTTTGTAACATCTGGCACAACTTCATTGAATGATATATTCACACTCTAAAATTGCTTTGCTCCTCAACGAGTTAAACTTAAACCTTCTAGGTAATAAATAACTTCCATATCCACCCTGTAAAAATGCACTGCGACATGTCCATCTGTATTGAACTCCAATTACTGGTCATTGGACCATTCCGCACATTAATTAATGTCCTAGTTTATTTCTTTGCAGCCCTTTGTATTGGTGATGTCATCAAAATGTAGTTATGCAATTTTTTATCCCAATGTCCAAATCCTTAAAGTAACTTGAGAGCTGTAGTGGCCCTGTGGTGAATCACATTCCGAGTAATTCACACTGTTATATAATGTGCTGTATCCATATTAGCTCGGTATACGAGCAGTTGCGCGGCTCTGCCCATAGGGAGAGATGAGTTTGTACTGGCCCCCACCCGTGGCTCCGCCCATGGCTCCTCCCACTAACCGGAAGTATAAAGCTTTGCAGTTGTGAGCCTGCCTGCCAGTTCATCACGTCACAGGCAGGCTCTGTTGTAAGACTATTAAAACCACTGTTCACTTCCAACCACGTGTCTTGTGAATTGATGGTCACATCAATTTAATAGCCTTAGGAAACTAGAAGAAAACGACTATGGAATCAGCCCTCAAACCTGACAGACTGGAACTCAACCTGCAGGCTGCAGAGGCAAGATAAATCTTTCAACACCGACTCAGATATTTTAAGGCCTACCTGGCTGAATCAAGTACTCCAGAAACTACAGAGGAGCAGAAATTCAGTCTACTGCACGCAAGGGTGAGCCACCGTATATCTACTCAACTCAATAGTATTAACTCGTATATGGGGGCCCTAGCCATGCTAGATCGAATGTATGTGAGGCCCATCAATGAGGTCTACGCACGCCATATATTTACGACCCGCCGCCAGTGCCCTGCGGAGTCGTTGGAAGAATTCCTGCGGGAATTAAAGACTTTAGCTCGGGACTATAATTACCAGGCTGTATCAGCCGAACAGCACATGGCGCTCACCGTTAGGGATGTGTACGTGGCAGGCCTCAGATCAAACTATGTACGCCAGCGGTTGCTCGAAAAAGGGGCCCAGAATCTAGAGGCCACGGTAGAATTGGCTACCACCATGGAGGTCTTGTTCCGCAGCCTCATCTCGTTCCCCGTGGACCAAGTGACCTTACCCTGGGCCCACGACCAGCGACTCCCTCAGGCCTGGGCCGCGTGGCCACCCAGCCACCACGCAACTCCAGTGTGCCATTTGTGCGGGCAGCCCCAGCACCCACGGCAGTACTGCCCGGCCCGTAACGTGACCTGCAGCAGCTGCGGTCGCAAGGGGTTCAGAGGCAAGGGACACTACGCCTGGCATGTGCGCCAGCCCATGCCTGTAGGTCCACTGCCCGTGCTCCGCGCCCCCGCGCCCTTGGGTTTCCGGTGCTCCATGTCACCAGTTGAACCAGTCGGATACGAAGCTCTGACAGAATCACCCCCGGAGTCCGCCATCGTACCCTCGCCGACCGCCGCCACCCAGCCACCAGAAGAGGCTGCAACCCCGGTGCTTCGTCGATCCCAAAGGACGACTCGGCCGCCGGATCGACTCAATTTGTAATTTATAATCTGTAATTCGTCAGTTGTAGACACATCACCCCCGCTGGACTTGATTTTTTTTACAGGGGGTGAATGTGGTGAATCACATTCCGCTTAATTCACACTGTTGTTATATAATGTGCTGTATCCATGTTAGCTCGGTATATGCAATCTTTACCTGTGGAGTTCCGGGGTGTGGCCGGGATGTCCCCAGCACACTGTTGGAGTCCCTAAAGTTAGAATGCCACAGAGCTCAGAGGGTATGAGCCCAAATTAAACAAAGTTACAATGAA
Source organism: Scyliorhinus canicula (assembly GCF_902713615.1). Classification (NCBI taxonomy): domain Eukaryota; kingdom Metazoa; phylum Chordata; class Chondrichthyes; order Carcharhiniformes; family Scyliorhinidae; genus Scyliorhinus; species Scyliorhinus canicula. The sequence goes on from NC_052151.1 coordinate 209,088,061, forward strand.
ACTGCACAAAACATTGGTTCAGCTTCAAGAAGGAGGAAAGTGTGGAATAAAGGGCACAGAACTTATGAAATGACAAAATACCTTCAGAGTGGGTGAAGAAATGATTCATGAAAATGGTCCCAGGGATGATTGACGTTAGTTACATTGATAGGTTTTGGGACATGGAAAAGAGGGGTTGAGAGACGGTTTCAAGAGATGTATTAAAGAATTAACGATTTAGACAGAGGAACGACAGATAAACTGCTACCTTGCTGGAAGAATTGAATATCTTTCTATCCAATTTCACCGAATTTTCCCAAGAAAACCAAAAGATATTTGATGAAAACAGGGCTCAGGGATAACGGGATAGTGGGACTAAAGGACTCATGTTGCAGTGCCCGGCAGGGACTCGCTGACCACCTTCAGTGTTGTCAACTTTTCCATGAATCCACTGCACAAAAAGCCACGATGGCTCAGATTTTTACTATAATGATGGTTAACACATTCCGGGCTCCTACCTTGAGCTGTGGTTCCCGGTTCTGGTTCCAGAGAGCCTCGATAAATTAGTGGAATCGTTCAGAAGTTTATTGAACACACCTTGAGTAAAGATCAGTTACACATCACAGTCATAAACAAGACCTTTAATCTAGCCAGCGCAATCTTTCGCCCACTTTGTTCACATTTACAGCTGGATCTGAAAGCTTGCCACAAACAGGTCCAGGCAGCGGACGGCCGAGGGGATCATTCGACCGGACTGTCTGGCTCATCCGCAGCTTAATTCGCGGCAGGATGTCCCTGGAGAGGGATCATGCTGTGTCCACGGGCACACTTAAGGCCTTCCGTGCTCGGTGGGCACTGCAGGGGTTGGACTGTTTCATTGACCCCAGTTTTCACATTTTGATTTAATGTTTTTAAGTTTCCATTCCTCTTTGTTCTTTTTGGGCTGTTCTCCGTTTGTCTTTTAGGAGCGGCCCCTTCTAATTTATCCCTCAGTTAATTTCTGTTCTTCTATTTAGTTCATTGGGCCCTAAAATACAACAGCTGGATCTGAATTAGATACAGTTTTATGTGTATCGAATTGTTATGACGAATCACTGATTAATTTAGACAAAGTCATTCATTCCATGTGCCTGTTGACAGTGACGAGACTCTTTCGCGTGAGGATCATCAGAACCCCAGAGAAACCTTATGCAGTAGTTAGATGTAATGTTTTCCACATTTTATTACCCGCTGTATAACTTTGTTAATACTTTACTACAAAGTACTAGAAAGAGCAAGTTTTGTTTGTTCGTTTATTGGGGTCAGAGACCAAGGGCGGGATTGTCCAGGAACCGGCGGGGCGGGCCATTCCAGCGCCGAGGAGTGGCATGAACCACTCCGGCGATGGGCCGCCCCGAATGTGCAGGATGCTCTGCAACTTCAGGGGTTAGGCTGGCACCGGAGTGTTTGGCACCTTGCCAACCGGCGCCGAAGGGCCTCCGCCGGCCGGCGCGAGTTGGCGCATGTGCGGGAACGCCAGCGTGTGCTGGCATCATCCCAGTGCTTGCGCAGGGGAGTTCTTATTTGCACCAGCCATGGCTGAGGTTGACAGCGGCCAGTGCGAAGGGTAAGAGTGCCCCCACAGCACAGGCCCGCCTGCGGATCGGTGAGCGCTGATTGCAGGCCAGGCTACCGTGGGAGCATGGAGAATCGCCAGAGGGGCCACTACCAGCAGCCGCCGACCAGCACGCCGCGATTCCCGCCCTTGCCAAAACCCCTGCACCGGAGAATTCGGTAGCCGGCGGGGGCGGGATTCAGGCCGCCCCATGGCGATTCTCCGATCCGGCGGGGGGGTTGGAGAAGAGTGGGAAACACTCAGCTCTCAAGTTGAAACATGTTTTCAGTCACAAGATTTTTCACATTACTTTTGCCCTGATTCTAACTGAGTAAAGGATTCGGATCATGGTTTTATGGATCTCGGATTCCAGGCTTCTGTCATAATAATAATAATAATCTTTAGTGTCACAAGTAGGCTTACATTAACAATGTAACTGCAATGAAGTTATTGTGAAAATCCCCCAGTCACCACATTCCGGCGCCTGTTTGGGTTCACAGAGGGAGAATTCAGAATGTCCAATTCACCTAACAGCACGTCTTTCAGGACTTGTCAGTTTCTGGTCAATGGTAACCCCCAAGAGATCTATATTTTTATTGGAGAGACTGGCAAATGTAAACTGAATTTGATTTACTTATCATACAAGAGTCATTCTCTAAGAACATTATTCATATGTTCATACGATATAGGACCAGAATTAGTCCATTTGGCCCATCGAGTCTACTCCACCATTTGATCATGGCTCATATATTCCTCACCCCCATTCTCCTACCCTCTCCCCATAACCCCAGATCTCCATATTCATCAAGAAGTCCCCATATTTATCATCTAGACTATATTTGTGCCTCAGGTGCTGTTACATCCTCGGTTACAGACCAAGAGCTGGATGGTGAAATCATCCAGAATATTTTTTTCTTAGAACACATGGGGCGCGATTCTCCGCTCCCCATGCAGCGTGGGAGAATCGCGGGAGTGCCACCCGACATTTTTCACGCCCCCCCTGGCGCCCCCCCCCCCCCCCCCCCCTCACACGGCTCGGAAGAATCGCCGCTCGCCGTTTTTCACGGCGAACGGTGATTCTCCGACCCGGATGGGCCGAGCGGCCTGCCGTTCGCGACCGTTTCACGATGGCAGCAAACACACCTGGTCATGTGTCAAACAGGAGTGAGAAGCCCGTTAGGGGCTTCTGGGTGGCCTACAGGGGCAAGAGCACCATGACTGTGCTCGGGAGGGGACAGGCCTGCGATCGGTGCCCACCGATCATCGGGCCAGCGTCCAAATTGGATGCACTATTTCCCCTCCGCCGCCCCGCAAGATTAAGCCGCCACGTCTTGCGGGGCGGCTGAGGGGAAAGACGGCCACCGCACATGCGCATGACGGCATATAGACAACAAATATGAAAATCAGAAGTTAAAAATGGGAATGTTTAAATTGCCATGCTCTCAGGCTCCTCGTGCCACTATCCTCCTGACCTTGGAGATAAAATCATACAGTGCAGAAGGAGGCCATTCAGCCCATCGAGTCTACACCTGCTCTTGAAAAGAGCACCCCACTTCAGCCCTCCACCCTATCCCCGTAACCCCACCTGACATAAGGACAATTTAGCATGGCCAATCCACCTAACCTGCACATCTTTGGACTGTGGGAGGAAACCGGAGCACCCGGAGGAAACCTACGCAGCCTCAGGGAGAACGTGCAGACTCCGCACAGACAGTGACCCAAGCTGGGAATCGAACCTGGGACACTGAAGCAATTGTGCAAACCACTGTGCTACCATGCTGCCCGAGCAATATGGTTGTGTTTTTAACACATATGGTGCTGGTTGTGGTTAATGGAATAGCAAAGGAGGCAGTGGGACTGGATTGTGGCACAATATTCAAGAGAATTATTGAAGTCCTTCACAGCAGCAATGGATAGTACCTCGGTTTGACCACCTTGAAATTGTGACTTTAAAATTATTTTTCGCTCTTTTGGGCCAGACGTTAGTGAGTTTAGACTTGGGGAACAATCTACCTTTCTTTACCTGCTCCCAGGTCTCTTGTCTCTCACCACTCAGAAAATACTGCATTGGGTTCTGTCTGCTACCTGCAATATCTGCTCTTTGTGTAACTCCTACATTGTTACTGACGGGCTCTGCTGCTCTGTCCTTCCTTTTCGACCCCTGTGTCCTGTAAACACATAGTTCCAGGAAGTAATTTCTTTCCATCCAGCCTGTCAAATTCTCCATCCATTTTTGATTGGTAGCCTCTCAAATACAAAAAACAGAAGGAATACGAAAGATTGGAGAAAAATAAAAATTAATTCTCTTTGCGTTTCTAAAACGAGCCAGATGTTTCTCCGGTGCTTTTAACACAGCTGATGTGGCAGCTCGGGATTGGGTAACATCAGTTTCCAACGATTTATATTTATGAATAGTATTGTAATATCGGATTGTGAATGTGTCAGTGTATTATTCTGGGGAAATGTGGGTGTAGCTGTGTGTTATTTTTCAATATAATGTATTTTTGGTGGTATTAAATAGAAGAGGAAAATAAATTGACATGAAAAAACTTTCTGATGGAAGTCAGATGCAGCCGAATAAATGAACAAATAGGGCTGGCTGCATTTGAATGGATAAGGCAACAGCAGAATCATGAATTGAATTTGCATCCATGACACAAGGTAAAACACACAGTCACATGAGCTCTGGAGTGTTCAATTATTGCACTATGGTCGCCCCAGCTAAGTTGTATTTTTCCCCTTTGCAGAGATTCTTTCTTTTCCTCTCCTCTTGAGTTCAGAAGAATGAATTGTGATCTGATCGAGGTCCCCATCTTTTAAAACGAATTGTTAGATTAAACACAAAGAAACATTTTAATTTTCCCGACGGTAATAACTGGATTAAATCATTTTTTTAAAATTTAGAGTAGCCAATTATTTCTTTTCCAATTAAGGGGCAATTTATCGCGGCCAATCCACCTAACCAGCATATCTTTGGGTTGTGGGGGTGAAACCCACACAGACATGGGGAGAATGTGCAAACTCCACACGGACAGTGACTCAGGGCTGGGATTCGAGCCCGGGTCCTCAGTGCCGTGATGCAGCTGTGCTAACCACTGTGTCACGTGCAGCTCCAATTGGATCGAATCTTATCAAGTTTTTGCCACTGATCAACAGTGATGGTATCTAGGCTAAGGAAAAGTATAGCTGGAAACCTAGAAGATAATTGTGATAAATGACTGCAGTTACAATCATAAAGCAAAGAACAGTCTTTGTTTCTGACTCACTCATCGAAGAATTCAGCAAAGATTATTCGCTCTTTAGTGGTTTCATGGGACGTTAACGTGTTAAGCCAAAATGTGGCGCTTAAAGACTCTGGCCGCAATTCTCCCCCCCCACGCCCGGTGGGAGAATCGCTGGGGCGCCGGGCGAGTCTCACCACGCCACCCGCACGCGATTCTCCCACCCCCCCCCAAACCGGCGCAGCGAGATTTACGGCTGGCCGCTCGGAGAATCGCCGCTCGCTGTTTGTAACGGGCGAGCGGCGATTCTCCGGCCCAGATGGGCCAAGCGGCCTGCCCAATACGACAGGTTCCCGCCGGCGCCGTCCATACCTGGTCGCTGCCGGCGGGAACAGCGCGGGAATCCTGGTGGGGGGGGGGTGGCCTGTGGGCGGAGAGGGGGGTCCAGCACCTGGGGAGGGCGCTCAACAGGGTTCTGGCCCGCGATCGGTGCCCACCGATCGGCGGGCCGGCCTCTCTGAAGGAGGACCTCCTTTCCTCTGCCTATCAATCTGACATTTCTTGCGGGGCACCCGCGGGGAGGACGGCAACTGCGCATGCGTGGCTGACATCCTTTACGCGGCGCCAAAGCCCGGCGCGAGTAAATGACTAGGCACCCCTCCTAGCTCCCCGGGGGTGGGAGAATAGGGGGCGAGGAGCGGCCTCTGATGCCAGAGTGAAACACTCCGGTTTTCACTCCGGCGTCAGGACTTAGTCTCCCGATGGGAGAATCTCGCCCTCTATACCAATGACTAATGGCCACAGAACACACTGGGCCATGGCTATGAGGAGGCACAGATTTTGGCTCAAGTTGTTCAATTTCCGTGAAATAACAAAAAGGCTGCAATTTCCGTTAAATTCTCCCGTTCCGTTCAACAAAGTGAATGAGTTGTGTCTTCACTTTGCGAACATTTCTATCTGATCCAAATTAAATAGAGTGATCACAATCATTTTAAGAGTTCCTCCTAGATTTCGAACTAGCCTTTGGGCGGGATTCTCCAAGCCCCACGCCAGGCCGGAGAATCGCCACAGCTGTGCCAAACCGCACCGACGCCGGCATGCAGAAACGGCCCTAGGGTTGCTGGCGCCCCGGGCAAGCTGAACTTCGGCGCCCTTATACATACTCTAAAATTCTTAGTATTTTGTAATCATTACATAAAAATTATGAAATAATTTGTCACGCACTCCTTGATGCACATGGCGCCCCGGGCGACTGCCCGAGTTGCCGGTACCTTGAGCCAGCCCTGCCGCCATGTGATTCTCCAAGGAGCGGAAAATCGGCGCCATTTGCGGCGGCACGTTTGGTGTGGCGCCGGGCCACTATCCACGGCCAGGCCGCCAATTCTCTGGCCCCAATGGGCCAAGCAGCCGCCGGCGCCGTCCACACCTGCTCGCAGCCATCGGGAACTCTGCGCGCAGGGTCGGGGGGCGGCCTGTGGGGGGGAGGGCTCCTTCACAGGGGGGGCCTCCGATGGGGTCTGGCCTGCGATCGGGCCCACTGATCGACGGGCCGGCCTCTCCAGCCACAGCCCTATTTTGTTACAAGGCTGGCCCCTGAACCCCCGTGCCATGTTGCGTCGGGGCCGTCGTGTTGAGGACGTCCCCCACGCATGCGCGGGTTGGCGCAGCGCCCAGTTGGCGCCAGGAAGGGAGACTGGAGCTACGTGAACTGCTCCAGCGCCGTGCTGACCCCGTGTAGGGGCCAGAAATCGGTAGTGCACGTGCCTGTTTTGCGCCGTTGTGAAACACAGTGGCGTTCATGATGGCGCGGACACGCTGCCTCCATTTTGGAGAAACCCGCCCTTTGCGTGTGAAGTATTTCTGGATTTTTCTCTTGGTTGACATTTTAGCTGTTGATCAACGGAATGAAACCCATTAAAATTCAAACCCAATCTTCACCGAGGGAAACAGTGTTCCCGTGTTTAACTTAAACATTGGCATTGATCTCAAAGATTGTTAAATGAAGTTCCCAGACTGGGAATTGAACCCGGGACGTGGCGAGGCAAGCGTCAAACCCCAACCACTTGAATAGCAGGGGTGACTTTATTGAAATTAATAAGATCTGAATAGTATTGACAAGTTGGACGTTGGAAAGATGCTTCCACTTGTAGATGAGTCCAGCACTAGAGGGCGCTGAGACTCTGCCCAAGAAGGCGGTAGAAGCAGGGCCAATGAATATTTTTACGGTGGAGATAAACATAGAAAACCAAAGAAAATAGGAGCAGTATAATAATAACATAATAATCTTTATTGTTACAACTAGGCTTACAGTAACACTGCAGTGAAGTTACTGTGAAAAGCCCCTAGTCGCCACATTCCAGCGCCTGTTCGGGTACAGAGGGAGAATTTAGAATGTCCAAATTACCTAACAGCACATCTTTTGGGACTTGTGGGAGGAAACCAGAGCACCCGGAGGAAACCCACGTTGACAGTCAGTGACCCAAGCCCAGAATCGAACCTGGGAACTGGGGCTGTGAAGCAACAGTGCTAACCACTGTTCTGCCGTGTTGCCCGCCAGGAGGCCATTCTTCCCTTCGAGCCTCCTTCGCCATTCATTGTGACCATGGTTAATCATCGTGGCGCCTTGGAGATTTTCACAGTAACTTCACTGCAGTGTTAGTGTAAGCCTACTTGTGATACTAATAAATATTATTGTTATTATTATTACAGTAGATTGTTACCTCCTTCCTACCCCCATATCCTTCTATCCCCTTCACCTCAAGTGCTTAATATAGCTCCTTGAAAAGATACATTTTGGCCTCAACAACTTTCTGTGGTGGTTAATTCCATGGGCTGACCATTCTCTGGATGAATAAAGTTCTCCTCATGGTCTGCCCCGTATCCTCAGACTGTGATCCGTGATTCTGGAAACCCCCTCCATTGGGAACATACTTTTTGCATCTACCTATCTCATTAGAATTTTATAGATTTCTCTGGATCCCCCTGATTCTTCTGAATTCCAGTGAAAACAAGCCGGACCGACTTAATCTGTCCTCATACATTAGTCTTGCCATCCCAGCAATCAGTCTGGTAAACATTTTCTGCACTCCATCTCGGACACGAATATTCTTCGTCAGATAAGGAGACCAAAACTGCACACAATGGACGTGAATCTCCAATCCCACGGCAGACTGTCCACGTCGTCGTAAACGCCGTCGCATTTTACAACGGTGTGAACGGGCCATTCCCAGGACTAATTCTGGTCCCTACAGGGGGCCAGCATGGCGCTGGAGTGGTTCGCGCCGCTCCAGCTGCTGATCCTTGCGCGAACTGGGCACCGCGGGATCCGCACATGCGCAATGGCCTCCTTCAACGTGCCGGCCCCAACGCAACATGGCGCAAGATTACAGGGGCCGGCGCATAGGAAAGGAGGCTCCCAGTCACAGAGGCCGGCCGGCCGATCGGTGGGCCCTGATCGCAGGCCAGGCCATGTCGGACCCCCCCCCCCCCCGGGTTGGACCCCCCCTCTCCCGCCACAGGCTGCTACCCGACACTTCAATGACGAGGTCCCCCGGCCCAGAGCAGGTTAGAATGGCGCCAGAGGGACTCGGATCTTTTCTTACGGCCGCTCGGCTCATCCAGGCCGGAGAATCGCCGGCCCGGCTGCGCAGAGCAGCCTGCGACTGGCATCGCGCCAACCACGCCGGCGGCAATGGTGCCAATTCTCTGCTCTGTGAAGAATCGCTTGCCGGCGTTGGGGCGGCGTGGCCCGTTCACGGGGATTCTCCGGCCCAGCCTCGGCTGGGAGAATCCCACCCAATGTTCCAGGTGTGACCTCACCAGGATCCTGTATAATTGCAGCAAGACATCCCTGTTCCTGCACTCAAATCCTCTTCCTATGAACACCAACAAGTCATTTGCCGTCTTTACCACCTGCTGTACCTGCGTACTTACCTTCAGTGACTAGTGCGCGAGACACCCAGGTCTTGTTGCACATTACCCTCTCCTAATTTATGGCCATTCAGATAATAATCTGCCCCTTTCTGCAATCAAAGTGCATAACCTCACATTTATCCAAATTATACTGCATCTGTCATTCATTTTCCCACTCACTCAACTGAAGTCAGACTGAAGGATTTTTGCATCCTGATCACAGCTCACCGCAACCCCCAGATTTGTGTCCTCCGCAAAAGTAGAGATATTACATTACCTTCATCTAGACCATTAATATATATAGGGGTCCCAGCACTAATCCCTCTGATACCCCATCACTCACTGCCTGCCATTTGGAAAAGGACCCATTTATTCTCAATACATTACCCCAAATCACATGCACTTTAATTTTACACACTGATCTCTTCTGTGGGACTTTGCCGAATGTCTCGTAAAGTGCAAACAAACCACATCTTCTGGCTCTCCTTTGTCAACTCTACCAGTTACATCTAGGAAGAATTCCAATCGATTATGCAAGCATGATTTCCCCTGTTTTTAAATCCAAGATGGCCATCGCCTATCCTGCAACTGTTTTCCAACTACTTTGCTATAGAATCTTTGATAATGCATCTAAAATTTTCCCCACAACAGGGGCTGGATTCTCCCCTACCCGGCGTGACGGAGGGTGCCGGCGTAGGGGAGTGGCGCCAACCACTCAGGGGTTGCGCCTCCCCAAAGGTGAGGAATTCTCCCCACCTTTGGGGGCCAGCCCCGCGCCGGAGCAGTTTGCACCAGAAGACTGGCGCAAACACCCGGCGCCGTCGGAAGCGGGGCTGGCCGAAAGGCTTTCGGCGGTCGGCGCATGCGCCGGCAGTGACGTCAGCGGCAGCTGGCCGCTGACGTCACTGCCGGCGCATGCGCGATGCGGGGTTCTCCTCCGCGTCCGCCATGGCGGAGGCCGTGGCGGAGCGGAATGAGAAAGAGTGCCCCCACGGCACTGCCCCGCAGAGTGAGCGGGGGGCCCCGATCGCGGGCCAGGCCTCCGTGGGGGCACCCCCCCCGGGTCCGATCGTCCCCCGCCCCCCCAGGACCCCGGGGGCCTGCTCGCGCCGCTGAGCCCGCCGCCACCAAGATGGTTTAAACCTCGGCGGCGGGAGAAGGCCTCCCAGCGGCGGGACTTCGGCCCTTCCGGGCCGGAGATTTGAGGTAAGTTTTTTTAAAAATGAAATCCCGCCGGCGCCAGCTGTTTTCACAGGCTGCCGGCGGGATTTGCACAACGCCGGTTTATGACCGGCGGGAGAATTGAAAAACCTGCGGGAGCGGAAATAACGCCGCTTCCCGCCTATTCTCCGACCCTGCGTGGGGTCGGAGAATTTCGCCCCAGATGTCTGGCTTACTGCTCTGTAATTCCAAGTTATCCCTCTATTCGCCTTTTCAAATAGTAGATTTACATCAGCTACCACCCCGTCTGCAGAAACTGTTCCAGAGTCAATAGAATCTTGGAAGATGACCACCAGTGCATCCACAATTTCTCGGGCCGCTTCCTTAAGGACTCCGGGATGTACATTTTCAGGCCCTGGGGATTTATTGGCCTTCAATTCCATCAATTTTGCCAACACAATTTATTTACAAACAATGATCTCATTCAGTTCCTCCCTCTCACTAAACCCTGTGTTCCCCAACTTTCTGGTATCTTATTTGTGTCATCCTTCGTGAAGACAGAACCAAAGTATGTATTTAGTTGGTCAGTCATTTATTTGCTCCCCATTATAGATTCCCCTGTCTCTGACAATCAGGGACCTACATTTGTCTTCACCAATATTTTGTTCTTCTCGTACCAATAGACACATTTGTAGTCCATTTTTATATTCTCTGCAAGCTTACGCTTGTACTTTATTTTTTCCATCTTAATAAATCCCTTGGTCCTCCTTTGCTGAATTCTAAACTGCTCCCAATCCTCAGGTCTGTTGTTTTTTCTTGGTCAGTTTGTATGCTTATTGCTTGGATGGAATACTATCTCTAATAGCATTTGTAAACCATGGTTTGGCCACCATTTCTGTGTTACTTTTGCACCAGACAGGAAGAATCGGTTGTTGTAGTTCACCCATGAGCTTCTTGACTGTTTGCTATTGCCGATCAATCAACATCTCTTTCAGTAAAGTTTCCAAACTTACCATCGCCAACTTGCACCTCCTATCATTGTAGTTTCCTTTATTAAGATTCAGGATCTTAGTCTCAGAATAATCTATGTCATTCTCCATCTTGATGAGGAATTCTGTTATAATATTGTCGTTCGTAGCCAAGGGATCCAGTAGATTTCCAATGACTCATTTCTCATTGCCCAATACCACAGTCTAGGATGCCCTGCTATCTAATTGGTTCCTCAAAGTATTAGTCCAGAAAACCATCCCGTATACACCCCAGGAATTCTTCCTCACGGTATTGTGGCAAATTTGATTTGCCCAATCTAAATGCGGATTAAAATCCCCCATAATTACAGATATTCCTTTATCACATGCATCTCTAATTTCCTGTTAATACCATCCCCAACATCACCCCTGCAGTTTGTGGCTCTACATGCGATGCCATTTTTTTCCCCATGGTGTTTTTCAGCTCTACCCACACAGATTGCACATTGTCAGAGCTAATATTCTTCCTCACTGTTGCGTTAATCTCCCTTTTAACCAGCACTGCCACTCCACTGTCTTTTCTTTTTTGTCTGTCCTGCCTAAATACTGAATACCCTTTGACATCAGGGCCGGGATTCTCCCCTACCCGGCGGGGTGGGGGGTCCCGGCGGGATGGAGTGGCGTGAACCACTCCGGCATCGGGCCGCCCCAAAGGTGCGGATTCCACCGCACCTTTAGGGGCCAAGCCCTCACCTTTAGGGACCAGGCCCGTGCCGGAGTGGTTCGCACGCCGCCGGCCGACAGGAAAGGTCTTTGGCGCCATGCCAGCTGGGGCCAAAGGGACTCCGCCGGCTGGCGGAAGTCCGCGCATGTGCAGGAGCGCAGAGGCTGCTGACATCATCCACGCGCATGCGCAGAGGGGAGGTCACCTCCACATTGGCCATCGCGAAGGCTGATGGCCGAGGCGGAGGGGAAAGAGTGCCCCCATGGCACAGGCCCACCCGCGGATCGGTGGGTCCCAATCGCGGGCCAGGCCACCGTGGAGGCACCCCCAGGGCCAGATTGCCCCGCGTCCCCCCACCAGGACCCCGGAGCCCGCTCGCGCCACCTGGTCCCGCTGGTAGAGGACGTGGTTTAATTCACGCTGGCAGGACCGGCATTACAGCAGCGGGACTTCACCCCATTGCGGGCCGGAGAATCGCCGAGGGGGGGGTCCCGCCGACCGGCGCGACGCGATTCCCGCCCCCGCCAAATCTCCGGTGCCGGAGAATTCGGCGGGGGCGGGATTCATGCCCCCCCCCCCCCCCCCCCCAGCGATTCTCCGACCCGGCGGGGGGGGTCGGAGAATCCTGCCCCAGGTCTCATCCCTGGTAGATAGATCTATGTTTGGAAAGAGAATCAAAAGTTATCATGGTTAGACTGAAAATGTGAAACTCAACAGAAACAGATCATCCAAGATTTTATCAAATGCTGAGGCATTCTTGATGGGCCACTTTGCTCCTATTTTGTGCTTTCACATGGATACAGAGTTCAAACTGATTGAACCAAATACAATCACGGCAGACAATTTAGCATGGCCAATCCACCTTGAAGTTAAAACTCACCACTATTCTTAGAATTCCCCCTATACCAAAAAAAAGGTTGATATTCTAAATGGTGAACAGGGATTCTCACTCCCTGACTCCAATGCATGCTTCTGTGGGTGCTATTCAGGTCAAACTATCTTTTCAAGTTATCCCCCGGTATAACCCATACCTTCACCGAAGAATTTTACCTACTTACCCCTTAATTGCATCGATGTCCTGGGTCCTGCGTTATTAAGGAAGTGAAGTAAGCTAATAACCACTTTTTCAGGTTAAGTTATTTTTATTATTATATTTTTTCTTTTAAAAGCTGCAAACACTTTCTTTACAGAAAGGAAAAAAGATCTTGCTTCTGGCTGCTGCTGGTTGCTTCAGGCCCACCTTGGCAATCGATCTTCTTAAAATCTGGTCTTCTTGAGTTGTATTCGCTGGTGAACTCGGTTGCTGTGTCCTGTTCTTCCCATGCACCGAGCTGTGAGAGCTGGCTCTGCTAGCTATCTCTAAGCTGACTCTGACTTCTGTTTAAATTCTAGTCTTCCTTAGATGTATAACTGTTTAAACTCGGCTGCTTGCCTTGTCTTTCCCATGACCGAGCTCTCTCTCTCTCTTTTTCTCTCTGAGTTCTCCTCCCCTTCTCTCCTGTTGCTGGTTTCTCTCTGTCCTCTGTCCTTGTTGCTGCTGCTCCCTGGGTTTATATTCTCTTTCTGAGAGTTATTAAGTTTTAACGACTTTATTGTAAATGGGCTTGTTTCACTTTGATAGTTTATAAGTATCTTTGATGTAAACATCTTACTACAACTAATTATTCATTTTGGGCATATCGTCTCCTCTCAGATCTGATTAAACAATGCTTTGGTTTCAATAGGTGTTACTTTTAATTCTGTGATTTCAAATCGTTTAATTTTCCAATTGTCCCCAGCTCATAACTTTGCCTTTGATTTTGACTTAAATGATGTTTCTCGTGGCCAGGTCGTCTCCAATTTTCTTTTAATTGTCTTGATGTTCATAGAATTTTACACTTTAAAATTGACACCAAATTCGACTGGGCATCTTCCATCCTTTCCAGCTGTTTACTAAGAGAGTTTATTTCAATTAAGGTGTGAAACTTTGCTTTTAGCTGTATGCTAAAATTTAACTTGGTTATGACTTGAAAGACTTGCCTGTTTTAAACATTCGTCACTTAATGCAATTGAAACTCTCATCCCTGCTTTTTCAGATGCTTCCTGAGATAGTTACATTCCATGAAGGTGTGAACCATTGTTTTAGCTTACCACATGAAACCTATGTGTTTGATTAGCCTGCTTGTGAGCAAGAATCTGCATTTTATAACCCTGCTCTTTGCAGCTGCTATGAAACTTTTGTGGGATCTTTCCCTGTACCCTCTCAAACCAGATATTGCCAGACTTCCATGTTTCAAATGACACATTTTTCTGTATTTTCAAGAACAACCTACCCTGCTCATCTTTGGCTTGTGAGGGTGAAACCCACGCAAACATGGGGAGAATGTACAACTCTAATGGATTTATAAGTGATTATCTTATATTCATATCCCATGCCTTTTCTTCTGATTTTTCTGATGTGGATAATTGGATAGTTTTTTCAGTTAAGTTTCTGTATAATTTGAGTACTGATTTAGTCTCAAACCTTTCAAAGAAGACATTTGCCATAAACTAAATGGATTGTTGAATGACTGGGCCTTTACCCAGCGGCCCTGGAGAGGAGAATATCTCCTATCAATGCCACAGGAGATAGGAGCACATGCATATTGGTAAATTCGGGCACCACAGCGTCAGTGAGATGCCTGTTGTTTTTTCAGCGGGAGCTGGACAGGAGGGGTTGATGGACCTGGAAGGTGGACGGAGAGGCTTCTTAAATATCTTGCGGAAGCTTTAAGCCCTGAATAAGAAGTGACAGGTCACAGATTTGCACTGAGCCATGATGATGATGGGTTATCCTTTTCCTTTTCTTGTACTTAATGAGTTGAGCTGCTCGCAGAAAAATACTTTGCACTGCACCTCTCTACACATGACAATAAACAAATCCGATCCAATCCAATGGGGTGCAAGGGCTGCGCTCTGTGACAGACCTGGGTCAAAGGTCACCATCTTTATAGGGGGCAATATGCGGCAGGGCGCATGCGCAGTCATCACTGACCCTAATTGGAGGAGGAGAGAATTTTGGAAATTTTTATCCAGGACTGACAGAGCTGGATTTTGCAAACTGCTTTTACAGGGCGTTAGAAGAGGAAAATTTACGCAGAAAACCCAGACCTGGTGAAGTCCTTATCTATTCTGAATTTCTATTCTGTACTTGCAGTTTTAACTTTTACAAAACTCCTTTTGCAGGGGCAGACACGCTAGCACAGTGGTTAGCACAGTTGCTTCACGGCTCCAGGGTCTCAGGTTCGATTCCTGGCTTGGGTCACTGTCTGTGCGGAGTCTGCACCTTCGTCCCGTGTCTGCGTGGATTTCCTCCGGGTGCTCCGGTTTCCTCCCACATTCCAAAGATGTGCAGGTTAGCTGGATTGGCCATGATAAATTGCTCTTAATGTCCAAAAAATGTAAGGTAAAGTTATGGGTGGAGGTGTGAGGATAGGGTGGAGGTGTGGGCTTAGGTAGGGTGCTCTTTCCAAGGGCCAGTGAAGACTTGATGGGCCGAATATCCTCCTTCTGCACTGTAAATTCACTTGCGACTTCACATTCGGGAGTAGCCATTTGTGTGTACAGTGTGTGCGAAGAGATTTACTCAGTCATCCGCCCTACTGGCTCACTGGAGAGTTCACATTGCCCTGACTGTGGGAAGGGATTCACACAGTCAACCCACCTTAAGAAACACCAGTGTATTTACACTGGGTAAAGACTGTCCTCATGCTATGTGTGTGGGCAGGGATACACACAGTCATCCCATCATCTAACGCACCAACAAATTCACACTGGGGAGAGGCCATTCATCTACTCTGTGTGCGGGAAGAGATTTACTTGGTTACCTCAACTTCTGAGAATTCAATTAATTCACATGCATGAGAGACCTTTTAAGTGTTCTGATTGTGGAATCTCTGGGTTGGATTCTCTGAACCCCGATGCCGAAATCGAGTTCAGCGACGGGGCGGAAAATCCCCGATGAAGCTAAAATCAGAGGTAACGGCATTTTCACGATGCTCCACCCCCTGAAAAGCGGAGTACTCCGAGGGTACACCGCACGCCGTATCCACGGCCTCCAAACCTTAGCTGAGGTCCGACCCGCGATGCTCCGTCCCCGACCGGCCGAGTTCCCGATGGCATGGGTCTCTCATGGTCTCACCCGTCGGGAACTCAGCGTGGCAGCCACGGACTCAGTCCAACGCCGCCACAGTCGGGGGAGGGCTGATCGACGGGCAGATTGAGACATATTCTGGACTGTGATGGGGTGGTCCGGGGCACGTGAGTCGGCCGAAGTGGGGGGGACTATTTCACGGGCCAGGTCCGCAAGTGGTAGCCGCCATGAAGAACGGTGCGGCCACTGTAGGATGCCGCCGCGCGCATACGCGGCTACGGATCTGGCAGATCTGCCGGCCGTATTGGCAGCTAGACTCGGGTGCTCTACACTGCCTGGCTGCCAGCACCCGCCCTTCCCGATACAGGGAATTGGTGGCTGTTTTGCACCAGTTTTCCTGGCGTAAACGCCACCGTTTTCACGCCGGCGAGAATCCAGCCCACATATAAAAAAAAGAAATCGGCTGATACACCAACACAATCATTGTGCGGATAAACCACTCACCTGCTCTGAGTGTGGGAAGGATTAATTTGTTCATCTGATTATCTGACACATCATCAGCGGGTTCACAGTGGGGAAGAGCCATTTGCGCGTACAGTGTGTGTGAAGAGTTTTATTTAGTCATCCACTCTACTGACAAAGCGGAGAATTCAAGCTGTGAAGAGACCGTTCACCTGCTCTAACCGTGGTGACAGATTCACTCAGCCATCCCAGTTTCTGAGACATCAGAGAATTCACACTGGGTGCCGTCCCCCTGCTCTGTATGTGGGAAAGGGTTCACTCAGAAATCCTGTGTTTTAAGGCGCCACCAGGTTCACACTGGGGAGAAGTCATTCATCTGCTCTGTGTGTGGGAAGGAATTCAGTCAGTCATCCACCCTACATGAACACCAGCAAGTTCTCAAGTGATTTGCAGGGACTAAAGCGGTTCTTGCTGCTGTTAATCCAATCCTGGACTGACCCATGTTCCTTGTGGCAGCTGAGCTTTATATCTGTTGATATTTTGGCCTTCATAACTGGGTTGGAGTGTGATTTTCTGAAGGTCAGCTTTGTTTTAACACATTGTTGTAGATTTTCTTTCCCATCTGTGTATTTAACATCACCAGGCTGGAGTTCAGAAAGAACAATCTGAGAGAGAATCTGAGCAGGAACTTCAGCCTGGACGCAGCCCTTCAGCATCTCACTGAGAGGGACAAATGGGACTTTGGTCTTTCTCATCTCTCTTCACTGATAGCAATGTCCCCATGTGGGTTAACCCCGAGATATGTGCGAAATATGTCCCAGCCACTCTCATCCAAGGAACAGAAGCTATTTTACAGCTGTATTTAGACCCAGGAATAATGAGGGTGAATGCTGGGAAGGTGCTATCAAATCAGAAATTATTGCAAAACTGTACTCTGTTCCTGACTGGAGTAAAACAGCAAGTGTAAGTTTCCAGTCTGAAAATGCATGTGGTCACTCTACTCTTTAACTATTGAACATGTTTGCGTGATGTTTTGAGTCAGTCATTTTAAAATGGTAAAATAAAATCAATTAATATAAGTTAAAATAGCAGAGGGAGGAGTTCAGAGGATCCTGGTAACTGGTACAACGTGAACAGAAACTTGCACTCCAGGTAACGACAGATTTGCAGAGATTGATGCCGGATCTGAATAAAACAAGCTGAACTTTTTTACATTAATGCCATTAATTGACCAATTAATAGATACCTCTCAGATTCGACCAAGGAATCAACTCGTCATTAAACAGATGCGTTAAATATTTACGCCACAGCGCCATTTCGAGTTGAGTGTCAGCTCGAGGGTCCCAGGTTCACAGCTCCAGGGTCCCAGGTTTGATTCCCGGCTTGGGTCACTGTGTGCAGAGTCTGCACCTTCTCCCTGTGTCTGCGTGGGTTTCCTCTGGGTGCTACGGTTTCCTCCGACAAGTCCCGAAAGACGTGCTGTTAGGTGAATTGGATATTCTGAATTCTCCCTCTCTGTACCCGAACAGGCGCCGGAATCTGGCAGCTAGGGGCTTTCCACATTAACTTCATTGCAGCGAATGACTTCTCACTATTTTGCCGCAGGCATTATTATTCGCCTGTGAAGGGGCTGAATGGCTGTGAGAATGAAACACTTCCATTTGGAAGAAGGTGGAGTTGTTGCTGAACCACATTGTGAAGATGGGAACATCCAGAAAACCTGAAGCTTTGCGTTTTGGTTATCTGTCTGGAGACCTTCAGCCACATTATGGTTATTGTGGTTAGCGATGGTAGTATAATATTGAGCATGGTTGACATTTAAGCCACTCAAATCAGAATCCCCAAACTCGGAGCTGAATCTGATCTGTTTCAGCAATTTTGCTCCGAAAACACATACGGGTAAATTCAAATAAAAAAGATTTCCAATCTCCATTACATTTAAAATATAACTCAGCTTAGTTCCTTATTGCTGACAATGATGGTTATCCCTGAACTGTAATGTAGAGCCGAGACAGAATAACTCGGATTCAGTGAAATTCACTGTCTCTGAATCTTTCCCGTCTGTTGCTTATTTGAATATCGACAAGGGGATGAGAGAAGAACTAGCTAAGGTAGACTGGGAGCTAAGACTTTATGGTGGAACAGTTGAGGAACAGTGGAGAACCTTCCAAGCGATTTTTCACAGTGCTCAGCAAAGGTTTATACCAACAAAAAGGAAGGACGGAAGAGGGAAAATCGACCGTGGATATCTAAGGAAATAAGGGAGAGTATCAAATTGAAGGAAAAAGCATATAAAGTGGCAAAGATTGCTGGGAGATTAGAGGACTGGGAAATCTTTAGGGGGCAACAGAAAGCTACTAAAAAAGCTATAAAGAAGAGTAAGATAGAGTATGAGAGTAAACTTGGTCAGAATATAAAAACAGACAGTAAAAGTTTTTACAAATATATAAGACAAAAAAGAGTGGCTAAGGTAAATATTGGTCCTTTAGAGGATGAGAAGGGAGTTTTAATAATGGGAAATGAGGAAATGGCTGAGGAACTGAACAGGTTTTTTGGGTCGGTCTTCACAGTGGAAGACACAAATAACATGCCAGTGACTGATAGAAATGAGGCTATGACAGGTGAGGACCTTGAGACGATTGTTATCACTAAGGAGGGAGTGATGGGCAAGCTAATGGGGCTAAAGGTAGACAAGTCTCCTGGCCCTGATGGAATGCATCCCAGAGTGCTAAAAGAGATGGCTAGGGAAATTGCAGATGCACTAGTGATAATTTACCGAAATTCACTAGACTCTGGGGTGGTCCCGGTGGATTGGAAATTAGCAAACGTGACGCCACTGTTTAAAAAAGGAGGTAGGCAGAAAGCAGGAAATTATAGGCCAGTGAGTTTAACTTCGGTAATAGGGAAGATGCTGGAATCTATCATCAAGGAAGAAATTGCGAGGCATCTGTATAGAAATTGTCCCATTGGGCAGACGCAGCATGGGTTCGTAAAAGGCAGGTCGTGCCTAACTAAGTTAGTGGAATTTTTTGAGGACATTACCAGTGCAGTAGATAACGGGGAGCCGATGGATGTGGTATATCTGGATTTCCAGAAAGCCTTTGACAAGGTGCCACACAAAAGGTTGCTGCATAAGATAAAGATGCATGGCATTAAGGGTAAAGTAGTAGCATGGATAGAGGATTGGTTAATTAATAGAAAGCAAAGAGTTGGGATAAATGGGTGTTTCTCTGGTTGGCAATCAGTAGCTAGTGGTGTCCCTCAGGGATCCGTGTTGGGCCCACAATTGTTCACAATTTACATTGATGATTTGGAGTTGGGGACCAAGGGCAATGTGTCCAAGTTTGCAGATGACACTAAGATGAGTGGTAAAGCGAAAAGTGCAGAGGATACTGGAAGTCTGCAGAGGGATTTGGATAGGTTAAGTGAATGGGCTCGGGTCTGGCAGATGGAATACAATGTTGACAAATGTGAGGTTATCCATTTTGGTAGGAATAACAGCAAACGGGATTATTATTTAAACGATAAAATATTAAAGCATGCCGCTGTTCAGAGAGACTTGGGTGTGCTAGTGCATGAGTCACAGAAGGTTGGTTTACAAGTGCAACAGATGATTAAGAAGGCAAATGGAATTTTGTCCTTCATTGCTAGAGGGATGGAGTTTAAGACTAGGGAGGTTATGTTGCAATTGTATAAGTTGTATAAGGTGTTAGTGCGGCCACACCTGGAGTATTGTGTTCAGTTTTGGTCTCCTTACTTGAGAAAGGATGTACTGGCGCTGGAGGGTGTGCAGAGGAGATTCACTAGGTTAATCCCAGAGCTGAAGGGGTTGGATTATGAGGAGAGGTTGAATAGACTGGGACTGTACTCGTTGGAATTTAGAAGGATGAGGGGGGATCTTATAGAAACATTTAAAATTATGAAAGGAATAGATAGGATAGATGCGGGCAGGTTGTTTCCACTGGCGGGTGACAGCAGAACTAGGGGGCATAGCCTCAAAATAAGGGGAAGTAGATTTAGAACTGAGTTTAGGAGGAACTTCTTCACCCAAAGGGTTGTGAATCTATGGAATTCCTTGCCCAGTGAAGCAGTTGAGGCTCCTTCATTACATGTTTTTAAGGTAAAGATAGATAGTTTTTTGAAGAATAAAGGGATTAAGGGTTATGGTGTTCGGACCGGAAAGTGGAGCTGAGTCCACAAAAGATCAGCCATGATCTCATTGAATGGCGGAGCAGGCTCGAGGGGCCAGATGGCCTACTCCTGCTCCTAGTTCTTATGTTCTTATGTTCTTATGATTCCTGGACAGGGATTATTTGTTTGTTCAAATAGTGAGATATTGCTCACGCTGGGAATCTGAAATAATAACAGACGCTGCTGGAAACATTCAGCAGGTCCGGCAGCCTCTATGGGGGGAGGGTGGGTGGATTCAAATGGGAGACCTGTGGAAGGTTTAAATATTAGACAGGCTAACTGAAATTTCAAACCTGTCAGAACTGCTGATTTGTTTTTTTTATTTTGCTTTGAATTTATTTTTTCTGTATTTCCTATTCAATGTTTTCTGTGAAACTTTGAACATTGCTCTCCATACTTTCCGTCTTTGGGTTTTATTGAAGTCATGTAGATTCAATCTCACGAAATCAGAGTGAAAGGACAAATTCACATATATCCAAATATTATTGTTATCATTAAGAAAAAATGTGTTTGTTTTTCAATGTAAGTGTAAGATTTAAAATTCTCTATTTCCTCACGTGTCATGTTTCTTTAACCCTGACAGTGAACTCATTTTAACAGGATAGGAACCTCGATCATGTCCCGCTTGATTGGCGTACAGTCAAGAGAATAAAATGGGAAACTCTGAAAGTGAAGAATATGCAGGGACCGGGGAGAAAGCTGGGGATTGACACTGGCTGACTGGTTCCTTCAGAGAGCCAGCACAGAGACAACGGGCCAAATGCTTTTCAGGACAATATAGTGGGACACAACTCGAAAAAGGCAACACTGCTCTGTGTTGTACCTTGGTTTTGTGCTGGGTTGAAGCAGCTGTTTAGTGAACAGGGCTCCCTGAGCTTCAATCTGAGCGGTGTCGCGATCTGCCACATGGTTTCCTGCTGAATTTATCCGGAAATGACTTCATCTTCAAATTGGGCAAAACCACTTCAATATAATCACAAATACAGAGAGGTTCGATAGGGTCTCTAAATTATCTTTAGAGAGAACGTGCAGCTGCTGTGTTTCACAGTGCATCAAGTTTTCAGTAAATTCTTTCCACATGCATTTCTCTCCTACGCTGCACTTGGCAATTCTGGATGACTCCTTGTCATAGATCATAGAATTTACAGTGCAGAAGGAGGCCATTCAGGCCATCAAGCCCTTGGAAAGAGCACCATATTTAAGCCCACCCCACCTAACTTTTTTTGGACACTAAGGGCAATTTAGCCAGTTCACCTAACCTGCACCAGAGGAAAAGCAGACGCGGGGAGAACGTGCAGGCTCCGCACAGACAGTGATTCCCAAGCCCGGAATCAAGCCTGGGACCCTGGCGCTGTGAAGCAACATTGCTAACCACTGTGCTCCCTTGCTGAAACGTTAGCTCCCTTTTCTCTCCACGAACGCTGTCAGACCTGCTGAGATTGTCCAGTATTTTCTGTTTTTGTTTCACATTCCAGCATCCGCAGTCATTTACTTTTATCTTTTTGCACCATGGACGCCGCTGCCCTGATATCTACAACGGTCTCTGTGCGGCTCTGTTCGGAGAATATCCAATTTTGATTTGCCTGTGAACAGAAACTGATCATTAACGATGATCGCTGGGGTGCGGATATTTTTTAATCAGCCCCGCCGGAGTCGCGGACTTTAGGTTTGGAAATATTTGATCTCCAATACTCTTTTTTTGTTTTAATTGTATTGTTTCATTGTTTGATCATCATCTCTTTATTAGGCAAGTGCTTTCACCCACTGATCCATGGCGCTAAGCTCCAACGAGCCTTTGCTCTGAATCATTTGCAATATTGTGTGGATACGGCAAGATTTCAACAACTTTTTACATCAGTGTTGATCGATCCTTCTTAAAGCATTTGCGGATCAGCAAATAATACCGGTCTTGGGCCCAGAGACCATGAAAGAGATAGACAATCAATGATGTGAGATTGTTAACGAGAATCATGCAGCTTTATATCTGCTTTGGGCTGAATATTTTCAACATTGCAAAGGGAGAGAATGCAGCTTTGTGAAGATGGGAACACATAGACAGCTTTCGGGGGGGGGAAACAAATCCTTACAGCTCGCTGCTAACTGTAAACTTTGAATTTACAAATAGCAGAGTTCTGACGTTCCAGTATTAGGGCGATCCGTCAACAAATAAGGCCACAAGGTCATGCTGCAGCTGTACATAACTCTGGTGCGGCCGCTCCTGGAGTACTGCGTGCAGTTCTGGTCACCACATTATAGGAAGGATGTGGGAGCTTTGGAAAGGGTTCAGAGGAGATTTACTAGGATGTTGCCTGGTATGGAGGGAAGGTCTTATGAGGAAAGGCTCAGGGACTTGAGGTTGTTTTCGTTAGGAGAAGGCTGAGAGGTGACTTAATAGAGACATATAAGATAGTCAGAGGGCTGGATAGGGTGGACAGTGAGAGTCTCTTTCCTCAGATGGTGATGACCAACACGAGGGGCATAGCTTTAAATTGAGGTGTAGTAGATATAGGACAGATGTCAGAGGCAGTTTCTTTACTCAGAGAGTAGTAGGGGTGTGGAACGCCCTGCCTGCAACAGTAGTAGACTCACCAACTTTAAGGGCATTTAAGTGGTCACTGGATAGACATATGGATGAAAATGGAATAGTGTAGGTCAGATCGGCTTCAGATGGTTTCACAGGTCGGCGCAACATCGAGGGCCGAAGGGCCCGTACTGCGCTGTAATGTTCTATGTTCTATGATGTGAGATTGTTAACGAGAATCATGCAGCTTCATATCTGCTTTGGGCTGAATGTTTTCAACATTGCAAAGGGAGAGAATGCAGCTTTGTGAAGATGGGAACACACAGACAGCTTTCGGGGGGGAAACAAATCCTTACAGCTCGCTGCTAACTGTAAGCTTTGAATTTACAAATAGCAGAGTTCTGACATTCCAGTATTAGGGCGATCCGTCAACAAAGAATAATGTGAATTCTCCACTCACTGAGCTGCACTTGAGAGGCAATTGCTCACAGAGGGGCGATGCAAAGCGCTCGCCTGTTAGCTCAGATGGGTAGAGCTTCGTGTCAATGACGCTGAGGTCGTGGATTCGAGCCTCGTGCCGGTCACGGTAATGATGTACCTTAGAGTGGAGCAGTGAGAGCTCCTAACTTCAAGAGTAGTCCTGCTGAATTTGGAAATTGCACATGTCACTCCCTTTTTAAGAAGGGAGCAAACAGGGAATTACAAACTAACATCTCTGCTGGGGAAATTGCTGGAGTCTGCAGTCAGGGATAGGGTAACTGAACAGCTTGATAATATTTGGTTGATCAAGGGGGCGTCAACATGGGTTCGTGAAGGGCAGGTTACGCCTGACAAATCTCATTGACGTTTTTGATGCGGTGACAAAGGGAATTGTCTATGGATGTAATTTATATGGAATTCCAGAAGGCGTTTAATAAAGTCCCACTCAGGGGAGTTGAGGGCAAATTATTGACATGGTTAGGAAATTGAGTGTTCCCAATTAGGTGATTAAGTGTGGTGTGTTCTGACCACCTATGGGGACAGAATTTATGTTCGATCCCCTCCTTCGGGTTTTATAAGGCCCAACAACTAAATAAAAGAACAAAGTTTAACTGATGGACAAATTAAAAGGGGCAGCTCCCAAAGAACAATCGGAGCACAGCCTAAAAGGAACAAAGAGGAAATGGAAACTTGAAACCTATCAAACCAAAATGTGGAAATCAGGGTCAATAATACAGTCCAACCCCTGAGGTGCCCACCGAGCACGGAAGACTTTGAGTGTGCCCGTGGACACCGCATGCTCCCGTTCCATGGACACCCAGCTGGGAATGAGGCCGCGGAAGATGGGCAAACAGTCAGGTCGGATGACCACCTCGGTTGCCCGCTGCCTGGACCTATTAATGGCAAGGATCTCCTCCACCTCAGAGTGTGAGCTACTCAGGTGGCTGGGGCGGACCGTCCTTCCAATTGGAGGAACTCCCCACAGGTTATAAATCCCGACCTCGAAGCAGTTGGGGGAAGAGGACCCTGTGGTATGGAGAGTGCCTGTAGTGTGAGAATAATGAGCAGTTCCTATTTCACATGGTTCCTACTCAGAGGAACCAATAGGATTCGATTCATAGAATTTCGACATCCAAAAGGAGGTCATTTAACACATCGAACTTGCACCAACCCTTTGAAAGACCACCCTACCCAGGCCCAACCCCCCGCCCTATTCCTGCAATTTAACACGTCCTATCCACCAAACCTGCACATCTTTGGATTGTGGGAGGAAACCGAGGTCATCCACGCAGACACCGGGAGAACGTGCAAACATGACCGTCATCCAAAGTCGGAATTGAAACGGGTCCCTGGCAACAGTGCTAACCACTGTGCCACTGTGTTGCTCCCTTGACATGGGCCTTGACCTTGGAGTGGAGCAATGCACATTCACCATTGTAAATCCGGGCTTTTGTCCGTTACTCCCTTCATGAGTTCAAGTTCCACAATCCACGAATGGTATAATCATAGAATGGGTACAGCGCAGAAGGAGGCCATTTGTCCCATCCCGTCTGTGCTGGCTTTTTGAAAAAGGATGCATCCAGTGTCAGTTTCCCGCATTCTCCCTGATCCCTGCAGTTTTCTTTCCTTTTCAGGGATTCTCCCTTTATCTATTCTCTTGATGATAGAGAAATTAATGGTGATTTTATCCAGATTATCACCCTCTTAAAATGAATTGCTTGGTTAAGCAGAGAGAAACTGTTAAGAATGAGCAAGAATTGGGTTGAATCTGAACATGTTTTTGCAACTGACCCACAGCCATGGTAACCAGGTCAATGTCACCATGCACACTCGGGCTATCAGGAAATCTGGAAACAATTCTTTAAAAAAGCTCGAGTCTGCCATCATTTCAAGAAGATGGATTTTTTTTTACAAATCAAAGAAACGTCTCCGTTTCTCCAAAACCCCTTGAATTGTTCTGCATGAAATATTATTTTTTGTCGTTTCGTGGGGAGTGAACACCTTGAGCTAAACATAACACCCAGACAGGGACCTCAACCCTGGACCATAGTTTAAAAGTCTGATGCTCTACTGACTGAGCAGGTCAGGCTCCAAGGAACACCTTCCTCATGGTTGCCTTCACTGTCTGATTAACGGAATTACCCCTTGCCTTTTCTCACTTTTTTCTTTGGTAATTGCAGCACATGTCCCTTACAGTCAGACCGGCAACCTCCACTATTTAACCCTCTTGACTCCTTCCTGCCCAATGTGTAGTAGGAGAAATTATTCAATCCTTGCCTACAGTTTCTCTGGCAAAATTCAAAATGCTCCTTCTGCATTTCCAAATGTAAAGTTTATGCTGGAATAATAGCAAAATACTGCGGATGTTGGAAATCTGCAACAGAAACAGAAAATGCGGAAAAATCTATCTCAGCAGGCCTGAGAGCATTAGAGAAAAGAGAGACAAAGTTATCCTTTCAAGTCCATATGGTGCTTCTTCAGAGTTAAAGGGAGGGAGAAGAATGGTGGGATGTTATACCGTTTAAGAGGGTGGAGTAGGTGAGCAAAACAGAAGTCCGGGGTAGACGGAAGCTGAGAAGCATTCGACAAATATGTAATGGAACACAAGACAATTTGATCGTAGTGTTAAAGACTAAAGAATGTGCTGATGGTGGCACAAAGGTAGCAGAATGTATTAACAGCAAAACAAAGGTCAGTGCTGTGTAATGAAAATTAAAGAACAAATGACAGGTCCCAATGAAGGGCTGCATTGGAACGAATTGGATTAAAACGGGGGTCATTTTAATTCCGATTTCATCTGTGTAGCCACCTGGGTTGGCCACTTCTTCACACAAAATGGAAGAACGCAAAGATTGCAGGGTAAAATGGACATTGACAAAGAAACAAGCAGTCTGCAGAATCCCCTGTATTCTAGCTGCTACAGAAACCAGACAGAATTGTAACTAACGAACTGCGCATATTAAGTGAGCGATTCACGGTGATTCCCAGGCACAATGGACACAACAGTTAACTGCAATTGAAACATTCTATGGAAGGTCAGACACTCCGACGCCAGTGGAATCTAAGACAAAGGACACCAATAAGGTGTAAGGAAATGCCCGGTGATCGAGGAATGGCCCCATTATTGGGGAAATTCAAATCAATCGATTGGGAAGAGACCCAATCGATTGCAAGTTTATAGAGTGACCGCCCAGAAGGGAGCGGAACCCCTGGGACCTATAAAAGTCAGGTCCCAGGACTGATTCGCTCTCTGACCAGCACTCTCTGACCAGCCTCCCAGCGCCCTCCTTGTCCAGCCGGCCCTCGCAGCAGAACCTTGAAGGAGAGGCCTGGTCAGCAGCCGCCATCAAGTAAGTGTCATACAACGCACGCCACGAGAGTAGACACTCCTGACTCCTTTAGTCCACACCTACTGGAAACCTGCGGACCCAGTGCAGAGCAAGAGACCATTGTTCCCTGATCCTGCAGTTCCCTTATCCAGATAAGTATTTGGCCTATTAGCGGTAGGATTAGTTTAGCCGTAATATTATGTACATGAGTAGTAAATAACTGTGTAATAATAAACGTGTCTTGTTTTGAACTTGCTAACTGGTGTTGAGTTATTGATTTGAACTTGAGCCTTGTGGCGGTGTCATAACGATACCTGGCGACTCTAGAGCTAAGTAATAAACAGAGCCAATTGAGTGTAAAGCACACTCACCCAGAACGAGCAATATTTAGTGGCTGACTCTGACGGTTCTTGACGAGAAGTGCCCCCCCCCCCCCCCTCTATGAGAGAACCCAGCAATTTAAATCAGAAATCCAATTCGAAAAAAAGGAAAAAACCACAAGTGTTCAAGTAGTTCACATCAATCCTCATAATTCGGAAGTGTGTTTTTGCATGCGTAACTAACAGGGTTATAAGGTAAAACCGAGAGATTTTTGTTGCGACAAACTGTCGGGAGGTTATCATTCGGAAAATAGCGAAAGCCGTACCCGTATTTTATAGCACTGCCTTATTATCCCTCGTTCCAAATTTAAAAGAGCATAAGATAGAAGAGATGGCCATGCAGGCAATGGAACGTCTCATGAACCCAGAGCAGTTTGTGGTCGCAGCGACCAACAGCAGCAGAGTAGGTCAGTGTCCCGTTTGGGAGCTGGAACTCAGGAAGTACCTCAAAGGGAAAGGATGGCCCCTTTGGAGTGAGTTTTGTTCGAATGAGGAGACAGGTCCCGGGAGTATAGGGCATACTTGATGGGAGAACCTGTCTGAAATTCATAAGAAAGGTTTGAGTAAAGCACGTAAGCCGATGGCAATTGTGTCCTGCTTGGCACAATTGCAAGGCACAGAGGAGGTCGTCAGGACGCTCCGAGCAGATTTAGAGTTGAGAAACAGAATGAGCAAAGTGGATGTCAGGGACATCGAAAATGAGAATTTAGGATTAAGGCAACGACTGGCAGATAAGGATAGAGAGGTGGATGATGCCAAGAGGGCACATCAGCCTTGTCTAGCCCACCTGAGCAGCTCTCAAGTTCAGTACGAAAAAGCCTATCAGGATGTGCAGCGTGCAGTCTTGATAAGACAAGAATCAGAGAAGCAGGTAGAGACACTGAAGAAGCAGTGTAGCGGCCTGAAGGCAGCTTTAAGGGCACTCCATGCTGCCACCACTGAGCAAAGGCAAAGCACAGTGGACCATGCTAAGTGTAAGAAGCAGATTGCGGAGGTGCAATCTCTGCTTTCTGTGCAGAATGGCTTCCAAGAAACCTTTGGAACACAGAGGAAGAGAATGCCCCAGATTGGCAGGAGTTAAGTGAGACAGCGCAGCGATATGTTCAGGGAACATGTGCGCCAGCAGCGCAGCAGAAAAGGAACGCGCCCCAACCCCCTACAGATCAGATAGCACCCGTACCAATGAACCCAGTCACCACCCAACGAAAAGCAACCGCAGACAGCGCACCCGAGATCACTTACACCACCCCCTTAACCGTGACTCAACTAAGGGATGCGTGTGAGAAAATCACCCCATTCCTCCCCACTTCAGACCCCCACCAATTCTTAGCAAGAGTAAAGCAGCAAGCGACCATGTACGGCCTGGATGCGCGAGTGCAGGTTAAGCTCACAGTTTTGAGTTTAGACTCATCAGTTGTAGCAGCCCTCCCCGACCCACAGAACATTGGAGGAGGCACCCTCGAAGAGATGCATACAGCTATTTTAGATGCGATAGGGTACAACAGAGGAGACCCAGTCGAAGGCCGAAACAAGTGTAGGCAGAAAAAGACCGAGCACCCCACAGCATTTGCAGGAAGGCTGTGGATTCACTTCACTGCAGTTTTCAGTGATTTAGACCGCGCACATTTGACCCAAGATAACATGGTTAAATGGACCCGCACTATTATCTCCCACGCCACAGAGGCAGGACAGAAAGCCTCCTCTAACTACAACCTCTCAGAAGAGGCCCATAATGAAAAGTGGGTCCTGAAAAGATTGTCCCGCGCTTGGGAGCAATCTGTCCACGGCAAGGCAACATTTAAGAACCCCGAAAGAAGATCAGGCTGCAGCAGATATTCAGGCAGTGAGAGCGCACCAAAACCCCGCATGGGTAAATGAGGGAAAGAACAGCCCCCCATAGAAGTCACAGGAATGTTTTAACTGCGGACAGTTAGGGCATTTTGCTAGGGAATGCAATGCACCACAAAAACCTCAGAGAGGCCAGCAGACAGGCACTCTGAACAGAAACAGAGCGAAGCCTATTCACAGTATAGGGACGCAGTCAGGACAGACCAATGTGGACGGGACGGACTGATGGTGTTCTGGCTCCCCCACTTGGGTCTGTGACACCCTCTGGGACACATCCGGACGACCGGTAGACACAGCGAAAATTCGGGGAAAGCCCATAGAATTACTCTGGGACACAGCAGGGTCCCACACAACCATTGATTCCTCCAGTACACCACAGGCAGACACGTGGCCCACTACAGCCACAATTACACTCAGCGGATTTACAGGCCACTCACAGCAGGGACACATTACAGCCCCTGTACCCATCCAGCTAGGGAATATCTCCACCAGACACCCCGTTGTTTTAGTTGATCTGCCCCACACAGCAGAACACATACTCGGCATTGATTTTATGAATGCCCACAGCCTGTCGTTCGACCCAGTCAATCAGTGTGTCTGGCGAATGGCAAAATCAGACAGAGCACCCACAACGCTCACAGTAGGTGGGTACGAAAACAGGATTAGCGCAGTAGGAGACTATTGTTTTGACCCGACCACGCTCAGCACGGACAAACAGGTTAGGGCAGTTTTAAACAAACACAGGACAGCATTTGCCAGTCACCGTCACGACTGCGGCAGCATGATTGGACCAGTTCATATTACAGGACCTGACCCGAGACCACAAAGACAGTATAGATTTCCCCTGGAAGCGGAGGAAGAAATCAGAAAGGTAATGGAGAGCTTATTAGAGCAGGGTGTACTTAGGACAGTTGCCTCGACTAATAATGCCCCAATTTGGCCAGTGAGGAAGCCCAACGGATCATGGCGACTGACCATTGATTATCGGGAACTCAATAAATTTGCCCCCGCAGTAGCCCCCACGGTAGCAACAAGTCCCGAGACCATGCTCAAGCAGGGACTCAACTCCAAGTATTTTACGGTATTGGACATTAGCAACGGCTTCTGGTCAATCCCATTGGCAAAGGCGTGCCAGTACAAATTCGCATTCACTTTTCATAATCAGCAGTACACGTGGACATGCCTCCCACAAGGATTCCACAACTCCCCCTCCATTTTCCACCGACAGCTGGCAAATGGTTTAGTAAAAGTTTCCCGCCCCGAATGTCTGGTACAGTATGTGGACGACCTATTACTGCAGACAGACACCAAGGCAGAGCATATCACGCTTCTGTCTGAACTCCTGGAACTTCTGAACTCAATCGGATGTAAAGTTAACCCCAGAAAGGCCCAAATATTGGAGAATAAAGTGATGTATTTGGGTACAGTCATCACGCACGGCAAACGCGAGATCGAGTTCAAAATAATTGACTCGATCGTCAAATTGCCCCTTCCCCAAAATGTTTCCGCCCTCCGGTCGATTTTAGGCCTGGTTGGGTACAGTCTGTACCATATTGATGGATTTGCGACAAAGGCAGCCCCACTTTCAGACCTCCTTAAGAAAGGAGCCCCATGGGAATGGCTTCCGCAGCATACAGAGGCTGTGGACGATTTAAAGAAAGCCCTTAGCGCAGCCCCCGCACTACAAGTTCCAGACCCACTTTCCCCCTATACAATTGAGGTAGCGAGCACAGATCTGACCCTCTCGGCCGTGCTCCTTCGGGAACGGCACGAGCAGATACGACCAGTGGCTTATGCCTCCAGACTTTTAGACCCAGTAGAGCAAGGATTTTCAGCCTGCGAAAGGCACCTACTCGCAGTATTCTGGGCAGTACAGTAGTTTTCGTACATTACTGGACTGAACCCCATAACGATTCTGACCGAACACACCCCCACACAGTTTCTTTTGGACGGACGACTGAAGGACGGTTCAGTAAGCCAAATTAGAGCAGCTAGATGGACCCTTCTTTTACAGGGATGGGACATCACAGTGAAACGGACTAAGACACACACCTTTTTAGCAGACAACCTCCAATACCCAGGCCAACCCTATGATTGCGATATAGTAGCCCCCCCCCCCCCCCCCCCCCCCCCCCCCCCTCCACAACACAGGACCCTTCATTGCAAAGACGTCCCCCAGGAAGATAGGAAGTTCAACTCAAAGCCCCCAGCACAGACACGTGTGCCCCCTTGAAGATTTATGTGGATGGTTCATCCACTGTTTTAAATGGTGAGCGCATAACAAGATGCGGCATCTATGTAGAGGATGCGCAGGGATGCGCATTAGAAGAGATAGCGTTAAAGTTACCCCGTCACTTAGGCACGCAGGCAGCAGAGCTCGTGGCCATAGCTTACATAGTGGACCCCCAGATTCGTTCCCCAGCCCAGCAGATATGTATTCTGATAGTCTATATGTCTGCAACAGTTTGACGGATTTTCTACCCCTGTTGAAGACAAGAGGTTTTGTTTCCGCAAATGGAAAACCCCTTCCATCAGCCCAATTGCTCCGCCATATCCTAGAACAGGCAAAGGATAGGATGTACGGCATAATTAAAGTAAGAAGTCATCATCGGTCATCCCCTGGAAATGTGAAAGCCGACGCATTGGCAAAAGTAGGTTCCAGGCATGGACATTTTTGGACACCCCCAGCTAGCGCCCCTGTGAGTTCAGTTCAGGTATCACAGACAAACATTGAGGATCTAGTACAGGCACAAAAACAGGACAGCAATCTCAGGGAGATTAGTAGAGGAAAATTTTTGGCCCCGTATGACAGGTTTAAACACGCTCTGACCACACATGATGGCGTGGTTCTCAAAGATAAATTGTATGTGGTTCCTGAGAAGGACAGGAATCAAATGATTGCCTCATTCCATGATGGTCACGGACATCAAGAGATAGACCCCACCACAGCCCACCTGAGACAGCTCTGTAGGTGGCCAGATTTGAGAGAGGATGTAACACATTACATCGAAAATTGTTTGATTTGTGCACAGAATAACCCGGAGAGGTATTCGAAGAAGGCACAGCTCAGTCACACTCGCCCCATTAATGGCCCCTGGACAAACCTCCAGATCGATTTTATAGGTCCATTGCCCCCTTGCAGGAATGGCTAAAGATACGTTTTGGTGGTCATTGATACATTTACGAAATGGGTAGAAGCTTCACCTGGCTGTGGACCTGAGCTTATGTCTTCTGCTCGTGGTGTTTGCATGTCCCTGCATCCAAATGTGAAAATAAACCAGAAGAACAACTTGTCGACTACAGTGGCCTAGCGAAACACGGAGAGATTAACCAACCAAGAGTGTAAGTTAAAGGTTCTGGAAAAATACTCTGAAATCGCTTCATAGGTTTCCTTTATCAATCCCAAGTCATTTTAAGTCACTTGGGTGGCACAGTGGGTAGCACTTCTGCCTCACAGCTCCAGGGTCCCAGGTTCGATTCCAGCCTCGGGTCACTGTCTGTGTGGAGTTTCCATGGTCTCCCCTTGTCTGCGTAGGTTTCCTCCGGGTGGTCTGGTTTCCTCCCACAGTCCAAAGATGTGCAGGTTAGGTGGTTTGGCCAGGCTAAATTGCCCTTTAGTGTCCAAAAGGTTAGATAGGGTTACGGGGATAGGGTGGAGGCATGGGCTTAAGTAAGGTGCTCTTTCCCAGGGCTGGTGTAGACTCGATGGGCCGAATGGCTCCTTCTGTACTGTAAATTCTAAGATTGTGTGAATTAGGTAAGACATTTAATCAAGAAAAATTTAAAACACTATTGGAGCCATGTTAGGATTTAATAATGCATGATGGATATAGAAGTAGATATAATGTGCCTGGATTTCCAAAAGACAATTGGTATGTTGCCACATAAAAGGGTATGGCACAAGATGGCGTACGGATGATAATAAAATGAATAGAGGACTGGCAAGCTAACAGGAAACAGAAATTGGGAATAAATTGTTCCTTTCCGGTTTGGCAAACCGTGAACCAGTGCTGTACCACAAGTATCAGTGCTTTGGCCTCAATGGTGTCTGATTTATATGAACAACTTGGATGAAGGGACCGACTACATTGTAATCAAATCTGCTGATTACACAAAGATAGGGAGGAAAACAAGTAGCGAGGCGGTGAGAAACTGTCTTCAAAAGTACATAGATAGGATATGTTAGTGGACAATAACTTAACAAATTGAGCGTAATGTGGGAACATAACAGACCGTCCATTGTGGTGGGAAGAAACGAGAATTAAAATATTATTTGCCTGGAGATATGGGTGTACTTTTACATAAATGAGAAAATGTTGGCATGTCGGCACATTATGCCATTGGAAAGACAAATGGAAAGCCATTCTTTATTGCAAGGGGATGGGTGTGTGAACATGGGGAAGAGCATAGAACATAGAACAGTACAGGCCCTTTGGCCCTCGATGTTGTGCCGAGCAATGATCACCCTACTCAAACCCACGTATCCACCCTATACCCGTAACCCAACAACCCACCCCCCCTTAACCTTACTTTTTAGGACACTACAGGCAATTTAGCATGGCCAATCCACTTAACCCGCACATCTTTGGACTGTGGGAGAAAACCGGAGCACCCGGAGGAAACCCACGCACACACGGGGAGGACGTGCAGACTCCGCACAGACAGTGACCCAGCCGGGAACCGAACCTGGGACCCTGGAGCTGTGAAGCATTTATGCTAACCACCGTACTGCCCCAGATTCAACAAAACTGACATTTTTGTGCCAGTGCGTAGAAAACTTTGTCAGTTTTAGACCCCTTACTTAAAAAGGTATATCATTGCATTTGAACTCGCTCTGCAAAGTTTCACTCGTTGAATCCTGCGATTCCTGCATTTGAAGAAAAGTTTGAACACGTTGATCATGCTGAATGAAGAAGAAAGGCAAGGATATCGTGGTGAAACATGTAAGATTTCGACAAGACTGAACAGGGTGTATGTTAAGCTGTTTCCCGCGTTTTGAGCAATATAGACTGAGGGACACAGTATAAAGATACCAGGCGTCTCACATTTAAGATGGAGCTGAGGATGAATTTGACGGTTATTCGTCATTGGAATTATCTGCCCCAGAGAACAATAGAAGTTGGTTCATGAAGGATAAGATTCAGTATGGGAGGTTTGGATCAACAAAGGTTATGAGTAA
Organism: Scyliorhinus canicula; assembly: GCF_902713615.1. Taxonomy (NCBI): domain Eukaryota; kingdom Metazoa; phylum Chordata; class Chondrichthyes; order Carcharhiniformes; family Scyliorhinidae; genus Scyliorhinus; species Scyliorhinus canicula. Next base: position 209,122,121 of record NC_052151.1, read on the forward strand.
GGGAAGTAGGAGGAGGCGCCAGGCAGAAAAATGGGGTTAGGGCCAGAATCAGTTTAGAATGATCCTATTGACAAGTAGGGTTTGATCGATGGGTTAGATTATCTACTCCTGTTCCTATCTGATCAATTTCTGATCCTGATCTATTCATTATTTTTATGACAGAGGCAGTAAAAGGTAGGTCTATGGAGTCGATGAATGTAACAACTATATCAGCCAGTGTATTATGTTGGTGAATATGTGGTACAGTCCCTCCTTCAATACTCAGAAAGATGTGTGCTCAAGTCAGAACTAAAGGGATGCTTTCATTTTAAGATTGTTTCCACTGAGCGACCACCACACTATCCATACTTCAGCAAGGGAAGACTACACATTCAGATGGTCAGTACTGAGGAGATTCAGCGCTATGGAAGCCTCAGTACGGAGTGAGTGCTGCATTGTTGGAGGATCAGTACTGAGGGATTGCTGAACTGTTGGAGTGTCAGTGCTGATGAAATGTTGCATTGTCAGAGGGGGCTGAGCTCTTTGTCGTGTGCCGATTGGAGATTTGTGGATGAATATTACATTAATTACCTGGAAACAGTGGGACTCAGTTGTTCATGCATTCATTAATTTAATCATTGGTGTCATTGGATATTTCAACGCCTTCATGACCTGCTGTCTGAACTTGGACTGAGTCACCCCGTAAATAAACGTGTTTGTGCAGCAGTTCAAATTCTGCAACATAAACCCGACTTGTTGAACTGTAAATTCAGAAACGGTGTAGGAAAGTAATCCTCTAATGTTATAATATAAGAAGCATATAACAGTCAGCAACCACAGGAGTATGAAGCTGCCGGATATAGTGAAGAGTAAAATCACAGACCTCCTTCTACTCTCTGCCTCTGGGTCACTGCAATTCTCTCCCTTACTCTGACCTATCAGTGTCTTCCGGATTCGACTGGTCACTACAATGTGTCTGACCGTCAGAGCGTTGAGCAACAGAATTAAAACAAATGGGAGCAATGGGGTTAAAATCTTGTTAAAAAGGTGAAACCCCAGCCATCCTGGATCAACAAAAGAGCTTAGCTTTGTCTTACAAAACCAAGGTATATTGTCAATTAGCACTAAAGGTTCAAATGTAAAGTATAGAGGGATATTTTTTAAACACAGCAGAATGGTAGCTGTTGTTAGAACCACAGCTGCAGTTTTCTCAGTGCAATATTCTGTTTTCATCTTCTGGCAACAAATGACCACAAACCGCTCAAATGAGAAAGTGACGGTGAACCAAACAGAACAGTCTGTGGCTGCAACGATCAGGACAGCGTGCACACTGCACACAGGGATGAGATCCACAAAAGACCATGGGAAATAATAAGGAATGATGTATTTCAGTACCACCTGAGTGATAATGACCAGTAGATCCGCTGTAGCCATGGACACCAGGTAACGAGTTGTACAGGTAGAAAGGCCACACTTTCCCCGGGACAGGATCACAATTGCCAGTAGGTTAACTGGAAGAGAGCAAAGGGAGAATAAACTGTAAATAACTGATTGAACATTCTCCATTTCCCACAGACGGGACATGATTTTTAGCGTCAAAAGCAGGTGGACTGGGCGCGAATCAGAGTTTAGAATTAAACAATTCTGATCCTTAAACCAAGACACTTGCAAATCGTGAACTCCAGGGTTTAACGGAGTTGCTTTGGATTTGGACAGACACCTGTTCCCAGAAGATGGGTTGGTAATTTAAAGATCATACTGAAGTCTCCAATTTGATCTGTTTTACAGTTTTAGATTTGACCGGCCGTGTCCCGCTATTATGCCCCATGCCACACATTTTTGGCATCAAGCCTAACCTCTACCTCACACATATTTCAGGGGCGGGATTCTCTGACCCCCGCCGCGTCCCGAATACTCCGCCACCAGAGATTCAGCGGGGGTGGGAATCGCACCCCGCTGGTCGGTGGCCAACCCCCCACCCCCCCCTGTCCGGCGATTCTCCAGCCCACGATGAGCCGAAGTCCCGCCGCTGTCAACCCTCTCCCGCTGGCGTGGATCAAACCACCTACCTTACCGGCGGGAGCAGGCAAGGTCCTGACCCGCGATCGGGACCCACCGATTGTTGGGCGGGCCTGTGCCATGGGGGCACTCTTTTCCTTCTGCCTTGGCCATGGTCTTCACCATGGCAGAGGCGGCAGTGACCCCCTCCCCTACGCATGCGCGGGGATGATGTCAGCAGCCGCTGGTGCATGCGTGGACTTACGCTGGCCGGCGAAGTCCCTTCGGCCCCGACTGGCGTGGCGCCAAAGGCCATCCACGCCAGCCGGCGGAGCGCCAACCACTCCGGCGCAGGCCTAGCCCCTCAAGGTGAGGGCCTGGCCCCTAAAGGTGCCGGGACTTCCGCACTTTTGGGGCGGCCCGACGCCGGAATGGTTCACGCCACTCCATCATGCCGGGATCCCCTGCCCCGCCGGGTAATGGAGAATCCCGGCCCAGACTCTATCTGGGATTGAACTCTTGCTGAATTTCGATTATTAGCATTCCTCAGAATCAGCACTCCGAAAGTATGATCAGATCCCTCCTCATGATAGAAAATCAAATTCAGGATCAGATCCTTTTCCAGTTCACACTATTGCCAGGGACAGACCCTCTTCATGTTCAGCCCCTCCCCAGAATGTATCCAAATGGCGATTTCCCATAAAACTGGTGCCTGTATAGACCCATTGCAATTTCAGATCTTCGCCATGATTGGATTCCTTCCAAGATCAGACACTTACACGATTGGAACCTTCGGGTTTGGACACTGTGCACGATTGGGCCAGACTGATGGACTGGTTCACCAGGAACAGATCCATTTGTGTATCGGATTCATCTATCAAAGTTGGATTGGGCTTTCCCCAGGATGAGACTCTCAGATAATGAAAGGCCCCCCCTGATCAAACCATCTCAGAACAGACCCCCTTTCAGTGGCTGAACATTTTCTGATGACAGGGTCTCCCTGTAATTTGAGGAGCCGGTGCGTGACACATTCCCTGCTATTCCAAGTGCACCACAGTTATTGCAAGCTCTACTGAGCATTAATTTGTCCTGGGGGGGGGGGGGGGGGGTACTTTCACTCTCACTTTTCAGTAAGTCCTGCATTCGAGAACTGCCAGCATATGTGAATGTCTGGAAGATCTCCATTCACCGCAGGAACAACAGCTGCAGTGGACTGAAGAGGAACTATGGCAACATGCCTGAGAAATCACGAACACATCCAGCAACACAGGGCTGAGAAAGGAGGCCCTGTGGGCCATCAGCAGCAGCACGGTCGACCCAACCACAATCTGTAACCTCATGCCCTAGCATATGTCCGACTCTACCATGACAACCGCCAGAGGATTAAACCTGGTCCAATGAAGGGTGCTAGAGATTATGCCAGAGGCAGTACCAGATGTGAGGTGTAATCCTGCTGATGTTACAACATAAAACTACTTGCGTGCCAAACAGTGTAAGCGGCATGCGATGGATAGAACTAAATGACCCCAGAAGTAAGAGATCATATCTAACTTATGCAGTCCTGCCACATCCAGTCTTGCGTGGCGAAAACTGATTAAACAACTCGCTGGAGAATGAGACTTTACAAAATATCCCAATTCACAATGATGGGGGAGAACAGCACCTCAAAGTTAAATACGTGGATCAACCAGTTGCAATAACTTTCAGCCAGAAATGCCGAGTGGATAATCCAACTTGGTCTCCTCTAGAGGTCCCCAGCCCCCACACAGATGCCAGTTATCCACCAAATCCATTCATTCCACAAGATCCCAATAAACAGTTGAATGCTGCAAAATCAATGTGCCCTGTCAATATTCCAGTAATAGCATGAAGGCTTACACTCCACAACTTGCAGCACCTCGAGACAAACTGTTGCAATTTAACAAACATATTTGCTCCCGTACACATTAGACCGTTTTCCATTATCATTAGAATGACAGAATTGGTCATTAACAGTGGGATTAAGCGAAACTTTCTTAATTTAGATGACCAGACCTCAATTTATGTTAGGAAGCTGGAAGAGGCCCCAACAATTTCTCAATTTGTAAAACTGTGAGGAAAGTATACTTTGCCCCAGGAGTGATTCTACTGACCAATAGGGAACTTGTATATTAAAACAAGCTTTATTATTAACACCACATTAATATCACATAAGATAGCTCTACAATTATAAAGCAGCCCATTTGATTGGCACCTCATCCTCAATGATCCACTCGTCCAATAGTGGCAGCGGTGTGTACCATCCACAAGATGCACTGTCAGAACTCGTCAAGCATCCTCAGAATGCAACTTCCAAAATGTTCTCTCAGACTGCACATACCAAACCTACCATCTATAAGGCCAAGGCAGCAAACACTTTGGAAACACCAACACCTGGTTATTTGCCCTTAACCATGATTGTAAGTAGATTAACGCTATTTCATTGTCGCTTGGTTAAACGCCTAGAGCCCGTTTATTACCAGAGCCGTGGTAGTAATCCCTTTAAACTGTACATTCATACCTTTAGTGATTGCAGAGGTTTAAGATGTCAGCGCTTCACTACAATCGCAATGGTAATTTGGGCTGGGCAATGAATGGTTCACTAGCCAGTGACACACACAATGCATTAATGAAGACTGAAAAGGAAAACAGCCACATGTCTAAGCATGGAGGGTGTGGCCACAAATAAAAGAAGGGACAGCTAGCTGACGACAGAAATAGAGCAAGACGTAGATGCTGAAGAGGATTCCTCTGAAAGGTGGTTTGTGGAAAATAGTTTTCCACAAGCATCACTGTAATTTATCATTTGTATTTACAATATACACTCGGGATACAGGAAGATTATATCAACATTTGCATCATGGTTTAAGTTGAGTGCACAGTGAGTTCAGATGCTGAAGACAACACCATTTCTGGACACATTAGTCGTGTTATTTGATAAGCTTCCACAGTGGGGATTTGAGTGGGGTGTGAATTGGCGAAAGTAGGGGATTTGAGTGGGTGTGAGTTGGCGAAGGTAGGGGATTTGAGTGGGTGTGAGTTGGGCAAAGGTAGGGGTTTTGAGTGAGGTGTGAGTTGGGCAAAGGTAGGGGATTTGAGTGGGGTGTGAGTTGGAGAGGATAGGGGATTTGAGAGGGGTGTGAGTTGGCGAAGGTAGGGGATTTGTGTGGGGTGTGAGTTGGGCGAAGGTAGGGGATTTGAGTGGGGTGTGAGTTGGGCGAAGGTAAGGGATTTGAGAGGGGTGTGAGTTGGGCGAAGGTAGGGGATTTGAGAGGGGTGTGAGTTGGCGAAGGTAGGGGATTTGAGAGGGGTGTGAGTTGGGCGAAGGTAGGGGATTTGAGAGGGGTGTGAGTTGGCGAAGATAGCGGATTTGAGTGGGGTGTGAGTTGGCGAAGATAGGGGATTTGAGTGGGGTGTGAGTTGGCGAAGATAGGGGATTTGAGTGGGGTGTGAGTTGGCGAAGATAGGGGATTTGAGTGGGGTGTGAGTTGGCGAAGGTAAGGGATTTGAGAGGGGTGTGAGTTGGCGAAGATAGGGGATTTGAGTGGGGTGTGAGTTGGCGAAGATAGGGGATTTGAGTGGGGTGTGAGTTGGCGAAGATAGGGGGTGTGAGTTGGCGAAGATAGGGGATTTGAGTGGGGTGTGAGTTGGCGAAGGTAAGGGATTTGAGAGGGGTGTGAGTTGGCGAAGGTAGGGGATTTGAGTGAGGTGTGAGTTGGGCGAAGGTAGGGGATTTGAGTGGGGTGTGAGTTGGGCGAAGGTAAGGGATTTGAGAGGGGTGTGAGTTGGGCGAAGGTAGGGGATTTGAGAGGGGTGTGAGTTGGCGAAGGTAGGGGATTTGAGAGGGGTGTGAGTTGGGCGAAGGTAGGGGATTTGAGAGGGGTGTGAGTTGGCGAAGATAGGGGATTTGAGTGGGGTGTGAGTTGGCGAAGATAGGGGATTTGAGTGGGGTGTGAGTTGGCGAAGATAGGGGATTTGAGTGGGGTGTGAGTTGGCGAAGGTAAGGGATTTGAGAGGGGTGTGAGTTGGCGAAGATAGGGGATTTGAGTGGGGTGTGAGTTGGCGAAGATAGGGGATTTGAGTGGGGTGTGAGTTGGCGAAGATAGGGGATTTGAGTGGGGTGTGAGTTGGCGAAGGTAAGGGATTTGAGAGGGGTGTGAGTTGGCGAAGGTAAGGGATTTGAGAGGGGTGTGAGTTGGCGAAGGTAGGGGATTTGAGTGAGGTGTGAGTTGTCGAAGGTAAGGGATTTGAGTGCGGTGTGAGTTGTCGAAGGTAGGGGATTTGAGTGGGGTGTGAGTTGGCGAAGATAGGGGATTTGAGTGGGGTGTGAGTTGGCGAAGGTAAGGGATTTGAGAGGGGTGTGAGTTGGCGAAGGTAGGGGATTTGAGTGAGGTGTGAGTTGTCGAAGGTAAGGGTTTTGAGTGAGGTGTGAGTTGGGCAAAGGTAGGGGATTTGAGTGGGGTGTGAGTTGGCGAGGATAGGGGATTTGAGAGGGGTGTGAGTTGGCGAAGGTAGGGGATTTGTGTGGGGTGTGAGTTGGGCGAAGGTAGGGGATTTGAGTGGGGTGTGAGTTGGGCGAAGGTAGGGGATTTGAGAGGGGTGTGAGTTGGCGAAGGTAGGGGATTTGAGAGGGGTGTGAGTTGGGCGAAGGTAGGGGATTTGAGAGGGGTGTGAGTTGGCGAAGATAGGGGATTTGAGTGGGGTGTGAGTTGGCGAAGATAGGGGATTTGAGTGGGGTGTGAGTTGGCGAAGATAGGGGATTTGAGTGGGGTGTGAGTTGGCGAAGATAAGGGATTTGAGAGGGGTGTGAGTTGGCGAAGATAGGGGATTTGAGTGGGGTGTGAGTTGGCGAAGATAGGGGATTTGAGTGGGGTGTGAGTTGGCGAAGATAGGGGATTTGAGTGGGGTGTGAGTTGGCGAAGATAGGGGGTGTGAGTTGGCGAAGATAGGGGATTTGAGTGGAGTGTGAGTTGGCGAAGGTAAGGGATTTGAGAGGGGTGTGAGTTGGCGAAGGTAGGGGATTTGAGTGAGGTGTGAGTTGTCGAAGGTAAGGGATTTGAGTGCGGTGTGAGTTGTCGAAGGCAGGGGATTTGAGAGGGGTGTGAGTTGGCGAAGATAGGGGATTTGAGTGGGGTGTCAGTTGGTGAAGGTAGGGGATTTGAGTGGGGTGTGAGATGGGCGAAGGGAGGGGATTTGAGAGGGGTGTGAGTTGGTGAAGGTAGGGGATTTGAGTGGGGTGTGAGTTGGGCGAAGGTAGGGGATTTGAGTGGGGTGTGAGTTGGGTGAAGGTAGGGGATTTGAGTGGGGTGTGTGTTGTCGAACGTAGGGGATTTGAGTGGGGTGTGTGTTGGTGAAGGTAGGGGATTTGAGAGGGGTGTGAGTTGGCGAAGATAGGGTGCTCTTTCGGAGGGCTGGTGCAGACTCTTTTAAAAAAATATTTTTAGTCAAGATTCTCCATTTTACAATAAGTTGAAAAGCAAACCCATATTCCCCACAGTAGATGATACACACACAAACCCAAGATAAAAAACCGCGACCAACCATGGCCACCCCATTCACCAATTGATGAAAAACAGCCAAAAAACAAAGAAAACAGAACTCCCCCACAATCACCCAACCCATCTAGCAACTGACAATGACTGATTTTGTCAAGTGGGTAAAGAATGTCTGCCATCTCCAATTTCTGGCAGAACCCTCCAACCGACTCCCTAACTGTGTACTGTGCTTTCTCCAGGCATGGAGTTCCATTAGGGCACCCGGCCATACCACGGTGCTGGACGGAGCAGAGAGCCTCCACTCCAGCAGCACTCACCCCCGGGTGATTAATGATGCAAAGACAATAACATTTGACTTCACTCCTGTCTGCAGCCCCGATCCAACACCCCAAAAATGTCCAGCAGAGGACAAGGTTCCAGATCGATATCCAGAATGGCTGACATGGTGTTAAAGAACCATGAACCAAACCTCCAAGTTTGGCCAGAACCAGAACTTGTGTGTATGCAATGGGCCCACCACACACAATACCGCACACACCTGTCTTTGCCTTCACCCCATCTGCAAAATCCGAATCCTTGGACAGAATTCACTGATAAATACCTCACATGCTACCCCCCTCCGACCCTGCCAGTGAAATAATCCATTCCGTGGTATCGGGAAATGTTGAGACGGATACCTACACAGAAATCCCCATCTGGAGGCACCTGAACAATTTTGTCCCCACAGCCCAAACTTCGCCGACAATTCCTCCAAGCTGGCAAACCGTCCAATCTTGACAGCTCAAATAAGTGACTGGAACAGATAGGGGGCAACTTCAACACGGATCCAAGCTTAAAATGCTGGCTGAAATGTCGCCATATCCTTAAGGTAGACACGGCCACTGGGTTTGAGGAGTACTGAGCTGGAGAAAACAGAAGTGAGGCCATCACTAACGCACCCAGACTAGATCCCCTCCACGATCTTGTTTCTATCTGTCCCCATACGGAACCTGGGTCACTGAACCACCCAGCACTCTCTCTGCATTTGCCGCTCAATAATAATAAAACAATTTTGCCAATGCTAGCCCCTCCCAACTGCGTATCCCTGGGAAGAACTACCCTAGGAATCCCTGGAGTCTTGCCGCCCATATAAAGATGAGATCAGCCTATTACACCTCACAAAAAAAGATTCAGGGAGGAAGATAGGAAGACATTGAAACCTTGAAAGAATATTCATTTTAATAGACTGGACTGTGCTCGCCAGGGATCTGGACATTTGTCCTACTTTTGCAAATCGAACTTTATTGTGTCCACCATACTTGCAAAGTTCAACTTATGCAGCTGGCACGAATCATGGGCACCCGGACTCCCAGATACCTGGGACTAGAGCTTGCCAAGTGGAAAGGCAACAGTCCCAAGTTGGCTCCCCTCCCTGGGGGGGGGGGGTTAACAGGAAAATATTCACACGTTTCCAGATTCAACTTTTAACTCAAAAATGGAACAATAGATGTATTTTGCAGTAGCTCTACAATAGTTAATTAGTGTTAGTAGTTTGTTATTTTATTTATCCTAGTTATCTTATTGTGCAGTTGTTCCTTCATAAATTATTTAAACTGGATGTTGTGTAGTTCATCATGCACTTTGGCCAGTCTATGGAACATGACAACCACCTCCACCGCCCACCCATCTTTCTTCCCCCCTCAGCGTCGCACGGCAACCAGTCCAGCCCAACCCATCGTTCACATCCTTCTGACAGAGCACCGAGGCAGGTTGGGATGTTTGTGCACAGGTGCTTATTGTGAAAAGATGAACATTTATGTACAATCTGTGCCCTAGCCCCTAACACTATCCCATATGCTGCATCCGTGCCAAATTAACTGGTGTCTAACTTTCTGGGCTTACGGGCCCGAAGGCAATGTCTAGGTGGTTCCCCAGGTGGTACATCAAGGTGGAGGCGGCCTGCTGTGAATCGCACCCTGTGCCATGGGTCCTCTTTGACGGCTGTCCTCTAGAGTGACTGGCCCTTCAGAGGCCCGTCAATCACTCGGGTGCCCAGAGCAGTTTGGTGCCACCCTATTATGCCCACAGCCCTCTGGCGACTGTGCCACCTCCCTCTGACACTGGCACAGGTCAGCCAGTTCCCGGGCAATGCCGACAGCTCCCTCAGCCATAACCCGCTGTGGCTCGGCCAAGCTCCGGAGCGCCGCAGCAATGTCCAGGTGGCCCTAGTTCATAGCTGCCTGTGACAGGGCAGCACAGTCCTGTGCCTTCGCCACCGCCCGCACAGAATGACCCAGGCCTTGGACATCCCAAATGCATGACTGATACCTCCACCCCAAAGGCCTCAACCAGGGACGCCACCCATTCAATGTTGCCCTAGGTGGCAACCATTGTTGGCGCCACCTCCTGCTCCTGCACGTGGTTGAAGTCCTCCAACTGAATCTCCAGTCACTAGATTGTTGCTGACAACCCCTCATGCAGTCCCTGACGCTATGTCTGCATCTCCATCAGCGATGCAGGGTGGGGGGCCTGCACACTGCCAGCGGGTGGGGTTCGGTCTTCCTCCAGGTGAGCGGCGTGTTATGGGTGTGTGGGATGTGGGTTGCTGCCGGGGGCACAATGCTGCCTACTCTGGCTGCCCTGATGAGTTTTGTAGCTTTTTTCGGCATGGTCCTGGTGGTGTGGCCCACGGCACTCATGGCCTCTGCCACCTGCACCCAGGTCTGGTGTGCAGCGGCTGGTGGCAGCCTCCTTCTACCCTGGAGTACAAGATGGCTCGCCTCTCCTTCACTGCATCAAGCAGGGCCTCCAGCTTGGCATCCGCAAACTGGGGTGCCGCCCTCTGTCCTGCCACCTTGTTGGCTGAGATGAGTGTGTGTGTTGGGATTGGAGTGCTGATATGCGGCTGCAGCATGTCAGCCCCTCGAGTGGCAATCCCGACCCTGGCGAATCGGACACCATTTTTCATTGGAATCCATCGTGTTCCACGTGGCACTGGTGCAAGCTCATTAACGGATCCCGAACAGATCTGGGTCCAGCGCCAATTTATTTGTCATAGAAGTCCACTGATTCAGTCCCGGCGTCAACACTTAGTTTCTGAAATGGAGAATCCTCCCAGTGTTTCACATCCAGAGGAAAGGAATTGAAGAAGCAAAGAGCTGAGACTAAGCTAATATAGAACCTTCCTGAGGCAACACTTTCTGCAGCATGTCTTGTTCCAATCTTCATATTTAGGAAATAAATGTTGCCAACAGTGCATAATGTGGAATCATTATTAGAAGAATGATACCTTAGCGTTCATTTTATATTCCATCATTAACCGTTTAGTAAAAAATTAATTAATGTGCTTCGCGTGTCGAATATGACAGCTCGATGTATCTGATCCTCATTACAGGTGTTTCTTCACACAGGAACAATGCTTACTGAGCTGATACCAGCGACACAATGTGCATGTGCACTGATCATATTTCAGAACTGACAAGGTCAAATCACAAACCAATGAGTGGGCGATTAAGTTACTTCTGTCAAATATTAATGCTGAACAATAGACAGATTAAAGAAAAATGTAACACTCATGACCCACAGTTTCTGACGTCCCCCTGGGGGAATGGAAATAATCAAGCAGGGATAGGAATGGTTGTTGCAGGTGCCGGGGTTTAGATATTTCAGTAAGCTGAGGGAAGGTGGTAAAAGAGGGGGAGGGGTGGCATTGTTAGTCACGGACAGTATTACGGTGGCAAAAAGGAAGTTTGATGAGGACTCGTCTACTGAGTTAGTATGGGCTGATGTTAGAAACAGGAAAGGAGAGGTTTTCTATAGGCCTCTGAAAAGTTCCAGAGATGTAGAGGAAAGGATTGCAAAGATGATTCTGGATAGGAGCGAAAGCAACAGGGTAGTTGTTATGGGGGACTTTAACTTTACAAATATTGACTGGAAACGCTATAGTTCGAGTACTTTAGATGGGTCCGTTTTTGTCCAATATGTGCAGGAGGGTTTCCTGACACAGTATGTAGATAGGCCAATGAGAGGCGAAGCCGTATTGGATTTGGTACTGGGTAATGAACCAGGACAAGTGTTAGATTTGGAGGTAGGTGAGCACTTTGGTGATAGTGACCACAATTCGATTACGTTTACTTTAGTGATGGAAAGGGATAGGTATATACCGCAAGGCAAGAGTCATATCTGGGGGAAAGGCAATTATAATGCGATGAGGCAAGACTTAGGATGCATCGGCTGGAGAGGAAAACTGCAGGGGATGGGCACAATGGAAATGTGGAGCTTGTTCAAGGAACAGCTACTGTGTGTCCTTGATAAGTATGTACCTGTCAGGCAGGGAGGAAGTGGTCGAGAGAGGGAACTGTGGTTTACTAAAGCAGTTGAAACACTTGTCAAGAGGAAGAAGGAGGCTTATGTAAAGATGAGACGTGAAGGTTGGGTTAGGGCGCTCGAGAGTTACAAGTTAGCTGGAAGGCTCTAAAGAGAGAGCTAAGAAGAGCCAGGAGCAGACATGAGAAGTCTTTGGCAGGTAGAATCAAGGATAACCCTAAAGCTTCCTATAGATATGTCAGGAATAAAAGAATGACTAGGGTAAGAGTAGGGCCAGTCAAGGACAGTAGTGGGAAGTTGTGCGTGGAGTCCAAGGAGATAGGAAAGGTGCTAAATGAATATTTTTCGTCAGTATTCACACAGGAATAAGACAATGTTGTCGAGGAGAATACTGAGATTCAGGCTACTAGACTAGATGGGCTTGAGGTTCATAAGGAGGAGGTGTTAGCAATTCTGGAAAGTGTGAAAATAGATAAGTCCCCTGGGCCGGATGGGATTTATCCTAGGATTCTCTGGGAAGCTAGGGAGGAGATTGCTGAGCCTTTGGCTTTGATCTTTAAGTCATATTTATTTACAGGAATAGTGCCAGCAGACTGGAGGATAGCAAATGTTGTCCCCTTGTTCAAGAAGGGGAGTAGAGACAACCCCGGTAACTATAGACTAGTGAGCCTTACTTCTGTTGTGGGCAAAGTCTTGGAAAGGTTTATAAGAGATAGGATGTATAATCATCTGGAAAGGAATAATTTGATTAGAGATAGTCAACACGGTTTTGTGAAGGGTAGGTCGTGCCTCACAAACCTTATTGAGTTCTTTGAGAAGGTGACCAAACAGGTGGGTGAGGGTAAAGCAGTTGATGTGGTGTATATGGATTTCAGTAAAGCGTTTGAAAAGGTTCCCCACGGTAGACTATTGCAGAAAACACGGAGGGATGGGATTCAGGGTGATTTAGCAGTTTGGATCAGAAATTGGCTAGCTGGAAGAAGACAAAGGGTGGAAATGTTCAGACTGGAGTCCAGTTACTAGTGGTGTACCACAAGGATCTGTTTTGGGCCACTGCTGTTTGTCATTTTTATAAATGACCTGGAGGAGGGCATAGAAGCATGGGTGAGTAAATTTGCAGATGACACTAAAGTCGGTGAAGTTGTGGACAGTGCGGAAGGATGTTACAAATTACAGAGGGACATAGATAAGCTGCAGCGCTGGGTTGAGAGGTGGCAAATGGAGTTCAATGCAGAAAAGTGTGAGGTGATTCATTTTGGAAGGAATAACAGGAAGACAGAGTACTGGGCTAATGGTAAGATTCTTGGTAGTGTGGATGAGCAGAGAGATCTCGGTGTCCATGTACATAGATCTCTGAAAGTTGCCACCCAGGTTGAGAGGGTTGTTAAGAAGGCGTACAGTGTGTTAGCTTTTATTGGTAGAGGGATTGAGTTTTGGAGCCATGAGGTCATGTTGTAGGTGTACAAAACTCTAGTGCGGCCGCATTTGGAGTATTGCGTGCAATTCAGGTCGCCACATTATAGGAAGGATGTGGAAGCATTGGAAAGGGTGCAGAGGAGATTTAACAGAATGTTGCCTGGTATGGAGGGAAGATCTTATGAGGGAAGGCTGAGGGACTTGAGGCTGTTTTTGTTAGAGAGAAGAAGGTTAAGAGGTGACTTAATTGAGGCATACAAGATGATCAGAGGATTAGATAGGGTGGACAGTGAGAGCCTTTTTCTTTGGATGGTGATGTCCAGCACGAGGGGAGATAGCTTTAAATTGAGGGGAGATAGATATTGGACAGATGTCAGAGGCAGTTTCTTTACTCAGAGAGTAGTAAGGGTATGGAATGCCCTGCCTGCAACAGTAGTGGACTCGCCAACACTAAACGCATTCAAATGGTCATTGGATAGGCATATGGACGATAAGGGAATGGTGTAGATGGGCTTTAGAGGGGTTTCACAGGTCGGCGCAACATTGAGGGCCGAAGGGCCTGTACTGCGCTGTAATGGTCTCTGTTCTAAATCAGATCGAGTTTGAAAAGTAACTGTAAATTGAGAAAGAGTAATCCACATGCAAGTAATATGATTATGTAACAATGTTGTACTGCCGTGCAATTGTTACGAATTAGTTAATACCAGTTTATGTTTGTGAATTTCAACAGGAAATGGAAACGCATTGATACATTTCAATTTGTACACTAATGGAGAAACATCAATGAAGGTATTTCTTTTGCAACTTATTAACATTCAAAAAAACAAAAACGCTCAATAGTTCACCCTAAAAAAAATCCATTCGAAATAGAAGCAATTTATTTCATTCCAGTTAGTGACTCACTCCCATTTCAAAGCTACACTGAAAAGGACTCCCAGTAATGCATGGCAACTGGGGTTAGGTTTTGCTCTCTGGGTCGACTCTCATTCATATCCTACACTGGCATATGGGTTCCAGTACAAATATCCATGACATCTCCCGGCACCAGTTCTGGAAGGTGATAATGCAGTGTTCCAACAAACAAGATTACTTCAATTGATTACGAGGCATCAATATAAATAGTATTTACTCAGCAAATGTTAAAGAATGGTAATTTTTTGGAAATTCCGTTTAATTAAATGATATAATCGATTGGGTGCGGTATAATGGTGGCTATTAGATCAGCACATAATAGTCAGAGTAAATCCAGAGAGCAGCTCAAACACAGATTTTCACAATTTCAACCATTATTAAAAAAAGATTACCAGGAACGCCAACAACAGCAAGGATCACGTAGAATATTTTCTCCGCTGTATAAATTGGAAGAATCATTTTCCGTGTGATGTGTGCCTTCACACTGCTGAAAAGATGTTTGTAATTATCTCTGAGCTAATACATCCCCATAACCGTTCAATTATAACCTGTGGCATCTCCTCAGGGATATTGACTTTGCATCATCGCTAATTTAAAAAAATGCATGTGAATAATAAGATGCTGGCAGTATGTTAAATCCTTATGGTGAAATACATATTCATTTAGCGTTGAGATTGATTGGACAAAGTTGAATGCCTGCTTAATCCTGGCCGCATTATTTAAATGGTAAATATAGAAACCGTATTGATTTCCCAATGCTGCTGTCAATTCAAGCACCATTTGACCCATCTCTAGATTTCCCACTGTTTCAATGGTATCCTTCACTTCATTATGAACATTCAGTAAATACATAACCAATGTTACAGATTCCCAACAAGGCTGTTCTACTGCGCTCCCCAATTGAATTGCTTCTTTAAATGTCGAAGTTCAGTTAAGTGATTAAAATGGGATATTTGTGATCAAGGACTAGAGGATTCAGTTAATAACGTCTCTGAAAACATATTCAACCTCACAAACTGATTCCATGTCTCAATCTGATAATCATCTCAAACTAATTCAACATTTCATCGTAATAGCTACAAGCAAATTACTGCTGATGCTGGAATCTGAAACAAAATCAGAAAATACTGGACAATCTCAGCAGGTCTTACAGCATCTGTGGAGAGAGAAGGGAGCTAACGTTGCTAGCCTGGATGACTGTGGATGACAAAGAGTCATCCAGACTCAAAACATTAGTTCCCTTTTTCCTCTATCCCTCTATTCCCATCCTATTCATGTATTTGTCAAGATGCCCCTTAAACGTCACTATCGTCCCTGCTTCCACCACCTCCTCTGGCAGCGAGTTCAAGGCACCCACTACCCTCTGTGTAAAAAACCTGCCTCGTACATCTCCTCTAAACCTTGCCCCTCGCACCTTAAACCTATGCCCCCTAGTAATTGACCCCTCTACCCTGGGAAAAAGTCTCTGACTATCCACCCGTCTATGCTCCTCATAATTTTGTAGACCTCTTTCAGGTCGCCCCTCAACCTCCGTTCCAATGAGAACAAACCAAGTTTATTCAACCTCTCCTCATAGCTAATGCCCTCCATACCAGGCAACATTCTGGTAAATCTCTTCTGCACCCTTTCAAAGCCTCCACATCCTTCTGGTAGTGTGGCGACCAGAATTGAACACTATACTCCAAGTGTGGCCAAATTAAGGTTCTACACAGCTGCAACATGACTTGCCAATTTTTATACTCAATGCTCCAGCCAATGAAGGCAAGCATGCCATATGCCTTCCTGACTACCTTCTCCACCTGTGTTGCCCCTTTCAGTGACCTGTGGACCTGTACACTTAGATCTCTCTGACTGTCAATATTCTTGAGGGTTCTACCATTCACTGTATATTCCCTACCTGCATTAGACCTTCCAAAATGCATTACCTCACATTTGTCCGGATTAAACTCCATCTGCCATCTCTCCGCCCAAGTCTCCAAACGATCTGAATCCTGCTGTATCCTCCGACAATCCTCATCGCTATCCGCAATTCCACCAACATTTGTGTTGTCCGCAAACTTACTGATCAGACCAGTTACATTTTCCTCCAAATCATTATACATAACTTGCGAAAAGATTTCATTCCCCACGAAATGACAAAAAAAAGCACTACTTTCTCCAAGCAGTTGATTTACAAAAAAAAACACTTCCTCGAAATGGTTGTAAATTCCACCAGTTTTAAGAATTGTTTCTACATTTCCACCTTCCTTAAGAGTGGAAATGTTTCCAGACATTTCTCTTGGTTTGTCTAATTCCGTGCATCAGTGACGACAACCCTATCTGCACTGTCACCACAACCTGCTCCAGTGTGCTGTCAATTCCAGTTCCAGTTGACCCGAAGGCAGGAATCTCTTTAAAATGGGGGCCAAAGGAACTTACCAAAATCCCTTTAATAAATCAATTTTCAAGAGGCATGGTGTAGTGTCCACCCTATCTACACAGTCCTCCAAACTGGGAGTCAGGTACGAATCCGGGTTGGTTAGGGCATCGACCTTCTAATTGACTGAGCAGAATCGGGTTGACCATCCATCCTTCTTGTGTGTTCACACGACCGGTGAACTCCAGCTCTTCTTACTGGGCTCGATTAAATAATTCTCCAGCATGTATATGATTTCTGCTTCTATCTGAGCTAGCTTCCCTGGGTTCAGTCGATATGGATGCTGCTTTATGGGTTAGAGTTACCTACATCTACATCACGTCCAGTTATTGTAGTGCATCCCAGTGGGCTCCTTTCAAATCTTCTTATGGTTTTGCAGGAGCCTTGTGAGGCCTTTTCATTGTTCTTATTCTAAGTCAGATGCTGCGCTATTGGAATCTGCAGATGGTGAAATCTGAATTCAATAAAAAAATCTGGAATTAAAAGTCAAAAACTCATGTGGTTTACGAATATCCTTTAGGGAAGGAAAGCTGCATTCTTTACCTGGTCTGGCCTCCATGTGACTCTTAATTACCCCCTCGAGGGCAATTAGGAATGGCTAATAAATACTGGCCCAGCCTGGGACGTTCCATATATGAGTTTTTAAAAAAAACATCTTGTTTAGATTATCCCTAAAATCGTTCGGTCGAAGCATGATTTTATATGTGCGTTGAGCCAGGGTAGTGCAGCATTATTTCACATGGATGAGAAATGGAAGTACCAGTGAAAGCAGTGATATAACAGCTTGTAAGTGACTGTAAAATAAAGTCAGTGATAATACTGTTACTATTTACAGTAACTGCCCTGAATGTGTTTGATGGGACGCTGTACAGTGTTATTTACTTGGGAACTAAATCTATAATGTAACTTCTCTGTGAGTGTTTGATATGGACAGTTTTGGGGGGGTTGTACCTCGTCTCTATCCACGTGCTGCACATGCAGTATGTGTACTTTATGGGTTCCTATAGAGGGGACATGACTATGTTTCCTGTGCTCTCTGAATCCTGTGAGTGTTTGACAACAAAGGTGCATGGACATTTAGTCTGTAACTAAACCAAAGCTTTAACTGGCCTAAGAATGTTTGATGGGGCAGTGCAGAATGAGTTTTACTGTGTAACTATTGCAAGTCTTTACCTTTCCTGGGACTATGATAGTGCAGTAGCGAGGGAGATATATTCTGCTGTCAGCTAACTCCACACACTCTCTGTCCTGGGAATGTTTGATGGATTAATGCAGAAGAAACTGTACTCGGTATTCACAACGTGACTGTGCATACTGGAAGTTGTTGATGCGACTGTGCAGAATGGAGCTGTGGTGGAAAGCTCTGATGGGACAGTGCAGAATGGAGCTGTGGTGGAAAACTCTGATGGGACAGTGCAGAATGGAGCTGTGGTGGAAAGCTCTGATGGGACTGTGCAGAATGGAGCTGTGGTGGAAAACTCTGATTGGACTGTGCAGAATGGAGCTGTGGTGGAAAGCTCTGATGGGACTGTGCAGAATGGAGCTGTGGTGGAAAGCTCTGATGGGACTGTGCAGAATGGAGCTGTGGTGGAAAGCTCTGATGGGACTGTGCAGAATGGAGCTGTGGTGGAAAGCTCTGATGGGACTGTGCAGAATGGAGCTGTGGTGGAAAGCTCTGACGGGACTGTGCAGAATGGAGCTGTGGTGGAAAGCTCTGATGGGACAGTGCAGATGGAAGTTTATTATGTTACATTCTCGAAACATTTACTTTACTTTCTGTGCTTTCCATCCAACAACATCTTGATTTAAAAACGTGTTTTTTTCAAATCCCTCCATGCTCTTACTCATCCATACCCGTATATACTTGTCCAGCTCTGCAAACCTACCTATCTCTGCAATGTCTTCTAACCTGCAGAACCCTGCCAAAGTCTGTAAGCCCCTCCCTGGAATGCACCATCAGCAATTACAACCCTCAATGTCTCTGCAGACGCCTTTAACAATGGGAACATTCCATATCTCTTTGCCCTTCTCCAGTCCTTGCACCCATCCAGAACATGTGTGCGCCTCCATTATGATCCCTCGTATTTTACCATTTTCAATCACTGCGCCATTATAGCTTTCTGATTGAAAAGCTCTGGGCTACCCTACTGAAACCATTTAAACTCTCTCTTTCCATCATGTAACATGTTCCTTAAGAACCCTCTCGTCCTATCATCTCCATGGCTTCCTGTACACATTTTGCATTATAACATTTATTTATTTACGGGATGTGGGCATCGCTGGTTAGGTTAGCATTTGTTGCCCATCCCTAGTTGCCCTTCAGAAGGTGGTGGTGAGTTGCCTTCTTGAACCGCTGCAGGCCCTGAGGTGTAGGTACACCCACTGTGCTGTTAGGGATGGAGTTCCAGGTTGTTGCGCCAGCCACAGTGAAGGAACAGTGATATATTTCCAAGTCAGAGTAGTGAGTGGTTTGGAGGGGAATCGACAGTGGTGGGGTTCCCAGTTATCTGCTGCTCTTGTCCTTCTAGATGGTAGTGTTCGTGGGTTTGTAAGGTGCTGTCTAAGGAACCTTGATGAGTTTCTGCAGTGCATCTTGTAGATGGTGCACAAGACTGTCACTGTTCGTCGGTGGGGGAGGGTTTGAAAGTCTGTGGAAGGAGGAGCAATCAAGCGGGCTGCTTTGTCCTGGCTGGTGTTGAGCTTCATAAGTGTTGTTGGAGCTGCACACACCCAGGCAATTGGAGAATATTCCATTAAACTCTGACTTATGCCTTGTAGATAGTGGACAGGCATTGGGGAGTCAGGAGTTACTCGCTGTAGGATTCCTCGACTTTGACCTGTCCTGGTAGCCACAGTACTAATGTGGCTAGTCCTGTTCAGTTTCTGATCAATGTTACCCTCCAGGATGTCGATTGTGGGGGATTCAGCAATAGCAATGCCATTGAATGTCAAGGGGCGATGGTTAGATCCTCTCTTATAGGAGATGGTCATTGCCTGACACTTGTGTTATGGGCCAGGGTTTAGAGAACACCAAAGTATATCATGGAGTTCACCTCACCCACAACTTTTAATAGATTTTGGTTATGGGGAACACAAGGGCCCACTTTACAGGTATGATGCAACAGAAAACTAAAGTACTTTTAAAACAAAACAATGTTTATTCTATGAATCCAGTTAACATTTTATAAACACACAGTGAACCTCTTAGTAACTATCAACTCAAATACTCCCCCCAAAGAATACAGTACTCTATAAGTAACCCTTAATCTTTCCCTGCAACATCCATAAGACAAATACCCTTTTTAATACAGAGATCGGGTTTAAATTATCTACTGAGAGCAGTTATCACTTTTAAATTAGCAAGTGATATGAAGACATTCTTTACATTCAGAGAGAGGTCAAAATTACACCTTATTTGGCTGGATGCAGCTCCAACTCTGAAAACTAAACTAAAACACAGACACACACCAGCTTTTAGCTCAAAGTGAAAGTAAAAAGCCACAGACCAAAACACAGCTCCATCCACACTCTGACAGCACTGCAGCTATTCGACAAACACCCATTTCTTAAAGGTACAGCTACTACAGCTATTGATAAACACCCATTCTTAAAGGTACTCTCACATGACACTTGTGTGGTGCGAATGTAACTTGTCACGTGTCAGCCCAAGCCTGGATATTGTCCAGGCCCTGCTGTATTTGGATATGGACTGCTTCATTGTCTGAGGAGGTGCGAATGGTGCTGAACATTGTGCATGATGTGGAGATGCCGGCGTTGGACTGGGGTGAGCACAGTAAGAAGTCTTACAACACCAGGTTAAAGTCCAACAGGTTTGTTTCAAACACGAGCTTTCGGAGCACGGCTCCTTCTTCAGGTGAATGGAAAGAAATGTTTATATAGACACAGTCAGAGATGCCCCGGACATTGTGCAGTCACTCCATTTTCATTTACTGATGATGGAGAATAAACATAAGGGTGGTAATTGGCTGGATTAGTCACTTAAAGGGGCAACACAGGTGGAGAGGGTAGTCAAGACGGCATACTTGCCTTCATTGGCCGGGGCATTGAGTACAAAAATTGGCAAATCATTTGCAGCTGTATAGAACCTTAGTTGGGCCACACTTGGAGTATAGTGTTCAATTCTGGTCGCCACACTACCAGAAGGACGTGGATGATTTAGAGAGAGTGCAGAAGAGATTTACCAGGATGTTGCCTGGTATGGAGGGCATTAGCTATGAGGAGAGGTTGAATAAACTTGGTTTGTTCTCACTGGAACGAAGGAGGTTGAGGGGCAACCTGATAGAGGTCTACAAAATTATGAGGAGCACAGACAGAGTGGATAGTCAGAGACTTTTTCCCAATTACTGGGGGACATAGGTTCAAGGTGCGAGGGGAAAGGTTTAGGCAAGTTTTTTTACACAGAGGGTAGTGGGTGCCAAGAACTCACTGCCAGAGGAGGTGGTGGAAGCAGAGACGATAGTGATGTTTAAGGGGCATCTTGACAAATATGAAATGAAATGGAAATCGCTTATTGTCACAAGTAGGATTCAAATGAAGTTACTGTGAAAAGCCCCTCGTCACCACATTCCGGCGCCTTTTCGGGGAGGCTGGTACGGGAATCAAACTGTGCTGCTGGCCTGCCTTGGTCTGCTTTCAAAGCCAGTGATTTAGCCCTGTGCTAAACCATCCCCAGACGTACATGAATAGGGTGGGAATAGAGGGATACGAACACCGGATGTGTAGAAGATTTTAGTTTAGACGGGCAGCATGGTTGGTGCAGGCTTGGAGGGCCGAAGGGCCTGTTCCTGTGCTATACCTTTCTTTGTTCTCTGTTCTTTGTTCTTTGGATTTGTCCTGTTTCCTGTGTACAGAACATACCTGGGCAATTTTACACATTGCCGGATAGATACCAGTGCTCTATACTGGTGTGGAGATGCCAGTGTTGGACTGAGGTGAGCACAGTAAGAAGTCTTGCAACTCCAGGTTAAAGTCCAACAAGTTTGTTTTGAATCACTAGCTTTCGGAGCACGGCTCCTTCCTCAGGTGAATGAAGGGTGGGTTCCAGAAACAAAGATATGGACAAAGTCAAAGATGCAAGACGATACTTTGAATGCGAGTCTTTGCAGGTAATTAAGTCTTTACAGGTCCAGACAAAACAACTGGAGAGAGGGATAATCACAGGTTAAAGAGGTGTGAATTGTCTCAAGCATGGACAGTTGGTAGGATTTTGCAAGCCTAGGCCAGATGGTGGGGAGTGAATATACTGCAACATGGATCCAATGTCCCGGTTGAGGCCGCACTCATGTGTGCGGAACTTGGCTATACGTTTCTGCTCGGCGATTCTGCGTTGTCACGGGTCCTGAAGGCCGCCTTGGAGAACGCTTACCCGGAGATCAGAGGCTGAAAACCCTTGGCCGCTGAAGTGTTCCCCGACTGAAAGGGAACATTCCTGCCTGGCGATTGTCGCGCGATGTCCATTCATCCGTTGTCGCAGTGTCTGCATGGTCTCGTCAATGTACCACGATTCGGGACATCCTTTCCTGCAGCGTATGAGGTAGACAAAGTTGGACCAGTCGTTCTTGAGTATTTACCACGTGCCTGGTGGGTGGTGTTCTTGGGTGTAATGGTGGTCCCCATGTCGATGATCGGGCACGTCTTACAGAGATTGCCATGGCAGGGTTGTGTGGTGTAGTGGTCGCTAACTACCCAGCCTTCAGAACAATGAGCCCACCTTTTCATTCACCTGAGGAAGGTGCTGTGCTCCGAAAGCTAGTGATTCGAAACAAACCTGTCAGAACTTTAACCTGGTGTTGTCAGACTTCTTACTGTAGTTATACCGGAACAGCTTGGGTAGGGGTGTGGCAAGTTCTGGAGCACAAGTCTTCAGTACTACTGCCGGAATATATTCAGGGCCCATAGCCTTTGCAGTATCCAGTGCCTTTAACCGTTTCTTAATATCACATGGAGTGAATCGTATTAGCTGAGAAACTGACATCTGTGATGCTGGGGACCTCCGATCGAGACCAAGATAGATCATTCACTCGGTACATCTGGCTGAAGGTTGTTGCAAATGCCTCAGCCTTGTTTTTTGCACGCATGTGCTGGGTTCCTCAATCATTGAGGATGGGGATATTTGTGAAGCCTCCTCTTCCAGTGTTCTTTAATTGTCCACCACCATTCACGGCTGGATGTGGCAGGACGGCAAAGCTTAGATCTGGTGTGTTCGTTGTGGAATTTTAGCTCTATCTCTTACTTGCTGCTAATGCAGTTTGGTACAAATGTATTTAAATCGTATGCTATAAAATTGACCACAATTTCTTTTAAGACTCACAGTTTTAGACATAAGTGGACATTAAACCTTGAAATGGCCAAGTTCTCCTCGGAGGTTTGTTCTGTTGTTGAGCCTTCACTCAGGGTGCTTTGTGTGTGATGTGGGTCTCGAACGAAAATGGTCTCAGATCTCTGATTTTTATACTTTTGTGTCCTGTGGATTCTATAGACAGGTCAAACCCTTGTGTTCTGCTCTGAGATGCCGCATGATGTCTTGCTTCTAACCACAGGTCCATCCTTCAGATAACCAGCTTTTCCAACATTCAGACATTGTGGTCGCAGGTGCAGATAAACTTTCGATTTATGCATTTAAGACTCCTATTTTTGCACGTTGCAAACTTTTCTTAAATAGGTCAGGTCAAAACGTCCCTGAATATTGTCATTTGAAGTTGACCAAATCTCCCAACAGACCTGTAGTAATCATTTTAGCACAAGCTGGGTCTTATCGCAACCCTCTGAACCACAGAATTCTGCAATCTCTGTCCATTGAAAAGAATTACGGCTTTTTCATCCTCCCTGTCAAAAAAGCCGAGTTCACATTTTCCCAAATTATACTCCTGTCAATTTGCTGCTCAACTCACGGGACCTGTCTATATCCCTTCGCAGACTCCTTTTCACAGCTTAGTCTCCTACCTATCTTTGTGCCATCAGCAAATTTAACTGCCACACATTCGTTCCCCTCCTCCAAGTCATTGATGTGTGTAATGAACTCCAATTGGCTTTATTGGTTGGCCAATTGGAGTATGAGCTCCCTCAATGATAGCTCATTGAGGGGGCCCATTTAATCACCTGTGTAGTCTTTGTGAGCAGTCTTAAGTTGACTGGACTGCTAGCAACACTGTTTGTAGCTGCTCCTGTAATATTGTTATTGTAAATAAATATTGGTGTGGTGACGGAACTCCTGCCTCCCATGGATTACTACAATGTGGATTAAGAATTATTGAGGCCCCAGCACTCATTCTCAATCATTATAGTTGCTAACCTGAAATGATCCATTTATCCCACCTATCTGCTTCCTGTAGCTAACCCATCCTTTATCCATGCTAATGTGTTACCCCTGCACCATGAGCTCTTATTGTGTAGTAACTGCTGATAGGAAAGCTTCAACACATTGTGTCTGCACTCTTTGGACTGCAGGAGAATGAGAGGTGATATAGTTGAATCATACATAAGGTTCTTAGGGGCCGATAATTGTTGGGAGGATGCTTTAACTCAAGCTAGAGTGTAGGACCAGAGGGCCTAGTGTTCATTCAAGATGGATTTCAAAAATAATTTCTTCTTTCAAAGAGTGGTGAGTGTTTGGAATTCTTTACCTCAGGAAGCTGTGGAGGCCGAGTCACTGAACATTTTCAAGACTGAAATTGATAGGTTTTCAACTTCCCGGTGGCAGCCATGGTGTGAGTGGTCGCACATTTGGTAGCTCCCGCTTGTGGCGGTGATTTTGGACCTTTTCCCAGGCTAACGGGCAGAATTATTGATGGAAAAAGGTGCCGGAATGGTGGAGGAAGAGTGTGTTCCATTGGTGGATGGATTCGCGGACCAGAAGTGGTTTTAAGCGAAAGGAGCAGTTGGAGCGAGAAGCTGTGTGTACCCAGCCTTCAGGAGAACAGCGACCATGACAGCACGCAACTTGCCATGGCAACCTCTGCGAGACACACCAGATCATCGACATGGGTACCACCATTACATATGAGAATACCACCCACCAGGTACGCGGTACATACTCGTGCAACTCAGCCACGTTGTCTTCCTCATACGCTGCAGGGAAGGATGTACCGAGGCAGATGGAGTTTAATCCGGACAAATGTGAGGTAATGCATTTTGGAAGGTCTAATGCAGGTAGGGAATATACAATGAATGGTAGAACCCTCAACAGTATTGACAGTCAGAGAGATCTAGGTGTACAGGTCCACAGGTCACTGAAAGGGGCAACACAGGTAGAGAAAGTAGGCAAGAAGGCATATGGCATGCTTGCCTTCATTGTCCGGGGCATTGAGTATAAAAATTGGCAAGTCATGTTGCAGCTGTACAGAACCTTAGTTCGGCGACACTTGGAGTAGTGTCCAATTCTGGTCGCCACACTACCAGAAGGATGTGGAGGCTTTAGAGAGGGTGCAGAAGAGATTTGCCAGGATGTTGCCTGGTGTGGAGGGCATTAGCTATGAGGAGAGATTGAATAAACTCGGTTTGTTCTCACTGGAACGAAGGGGGTTGAGGGGCGACGTGATAGATGTCTACAAAATTATGAGGGGCATAGACAAAGTGGATAGTCAGAGACTTTTTCCCAAGGTAGAGGGGTCACTTGCTTGGGGGCATAGGTTTAAGGTGCGAGGGGCAAGGTTTAGAGGAGATTACGAGGCAAGTTTTTTACACAGAGGGTAGTGGGTGCCTGGAACTCGCTGCCGGAGGAGGTGGTGGAAGCAGGGACGATAATGACGTTTAAGGGGCATCTTGACAAATACATGAATGGGATGGGAATAGAGGGATAGGGACCCCGGAAGTGTCGAAGATTTTAGTTTAGACGGACAGCATGGTCGGCACGGGCTTGGGGGGCCGAAGGGCCTGTTACTATGCTGTACTTTTCTTTGTTCTTTGTTTTTTGAGGCGTGGTTCATTGGCGAGACCATGCAGACGCTGAGACAACGAATGGACGGACATCACACGATAATCGTCAGGCAGGAATGTTCCCTTCTGGTCAGGGAACACTTCAGCAGTCAAGGGCATTCAGCCTCTGATCTTCGGATAAGTGTTCTCCAAGGCGGCCTTCAGTACGTGGGTTAACACAGGATCACCGAGCAGAAACTGATAGCTAAGTTTTACATGCATGAGTACGGATTTTGGATTCATGTCTCACTACATTTAATCCCCCCACCATTTGGTCTATTCTTGCAAAATCCTATCAACTGTCCTGACTTGAGACAATCCACACCTCTTTAACCTGTGATTATCCCTCTCTCCAGTCACACCGTCTGGATCTGTAAAAACTTAATTACCTGCAAAGACTCGCATTCAATGTATCATCTTGTATCATTCATTGGCTTTGTCTAAAGACACATGTATAACCTACCTCTTCACTCAACTGATGCACTGCGAAAGCTAAAGCAAACTGATTCTAAATAAACATGCTGGACTTTAACCTGGCGTTGTAAGATTTTATTGATGGTGGAGCAGGTCCATGAGTATCACATCACACACACAAAGAAACTCAGGATTTGAATACAAACATTATCCTTCTTCCTACCCAAATATCTGACCCACCCGGGAATAGACTCTTCACGAGACTGGACTCATGATGGATTTGGACAAACACCTGGATGATCAGAATCCCCCAGGATGAGCACGTCCATCCAGAAACAAGTCACTTCCCAAAATTGAAAGATAAAACAGGTTTTAAATCTCCCCAGGAACAGACCCTCTCAGGTTTGGATGCTCTCCAGGATTTGCTCCATATGCCACTTCCCCAAAACCTTCAGTCTGATGACCTGACCAATGGCAGTTTGGGATATTTCTCATGATTGATTGTCTTCAATGATTGGAGCCGGTTCACTGCCCATGATTGGACCTAATTCATCGATTGTTCATCCCCAGGAACAGATCTGTTTCTGGATCGGGGCTGCCTACCAGAATTGGCCAGTTTCTCAAATTGATCCATCCAAATGGGGGAGAAGGGCAAGGGAGGCACCCTTCGACGATGGGCGAGTGGACCTCACAGGGAGGTGGGAAGTGGGGGTCTGTGGGAGTAGCGGGACTCGGGGTGATTGGGGGATAGATAGGGGGTGGGGAGTGGGTGGGTAAATGCTGCTTGCAAATGTCGCATGTGGGGACGGCCAGAACAAAGCCGAAGATGGTGACCATCTTGGATGGCCCCAAACAAAGGAAACCTTGGAGTGCAGGGGCGCATCCACATGGTGAGTATGGCTGATGCCGCAGGGGAATGGGCACAGAATAACCACATTAGCCAGCTGGAACGTCAGGGGTCTTAACAGCTGGTGAAATGATCGAGAGTCTTCGCTCATCTGAATAGACTGAGGGCCAAGATAGGCTTCCTCCAAGAGACACACCCGAGAGAGCAGAACTGACGGAAGGCAAGACCGAGCTGGATAGGACAGACCTACCAAGCATGTTACTGGACAGGTGCTAGGGGCGTGGCCATACTGTTCAGTAACAGGATGATCCGTGAACCTCACCTCAGAAGGGACAGGGAGGGGAATGAGGGGGGACGGTGGGGAACAAAGAATACATCGGAAATAGGATGGGGAAAAGGAGTTGGCACTCGCAATGGCTTTGACAGGCAGGGAGCAGGCCGAGGAAACAAGATGGCGCCGCAAGTAGAGACTTTGGAGAGTCCCTAGACAAAGCGAAACCCCGGAGCGCAGGGGCTCGGCCACCAGGTCAGTATCGTTGAACCCGCAAGAACGGGAGGCACAGAAACCACCCATCAGGATTATTACCAGGAATGCAAGGGGACTCAAAGGCCCAGTGAAAAGATCCAGAGTCTTCGCCCATTTAAGAAGTCTGAAGACTGACATAATCTTCCTGCAGGAGACACACCTGAGGTAAGAAGGACAGACTGCTGGGTAAGGAAGGGCTGGGTGGGGCAGATGTACAACTTGTGCTCCGGGACGATGGCTGGGAGACTACCTGGGAAACTAAAAGGATGAGATTAATGGACACGGTACCAAGGGGCTCGGTACGTCATGGTCAGTGGTGTCTGAGATGGTGCACCAGTAGTATTGGTTAATTAATAGAAAGCAAAGAGTTGGGATAAATGGGTGTTTCTCTGGTTGGCAATCAGTAGCTAGTGGTGTCCCTCAGGGATCCGTGTTGGGCCCACAATTGTTCACAATTTACATTGATGATTTGGAGTTGGGGACCAAGGGCAATGTGTCCAAGTTTGCAGATGACACTAAGATGAGTGGTAAAGCGAAAAGTGGAGAGGATACTGGAAGTCTGCAGAGGGATTTGGATAGGTTAAGTGAATGGGCTCGGGTCTGGCAGATGGAATACAATGTTGACAAATGTGAGGTTATCCATTTTGGTAGGAATAACAGCAAACGGGATTATTATTTAAACGATAAAATATTAAAGCGTGCCACTGTTCAGAGAGACTTGGGTGTGCTAGTGCATGAGTCACAGAAGGTTGGTTTACAAGTGCAACAGGTGATTAAGAAGGCAAATGGAATTTTGTCCTTCATTGCTAGAGGGATGGAGTTTAAGACTAGGGAGGTTATGTTGCAATTGTATAAGGTGTTAGTGCGGCCACACCTGGAGTATTGTGTTCAGTTTTGGTCTCCTTACTTGAGAAAGGACGTGCTGGCGCTGGAGGGTGTGCAGAGGAGATTCACTAGGTTAATCCCAGAGCTGAAGGGGTTGGATTATGAGGAGAGGTTGAGTAGACTGGGACTGTACTCGTTGGAATTTAGAAGGATGAGGGGGGATCTTATAGAAACATTTAAAATTATGAAGGGAATAGATAGGATAGATGCGGGCAGGTTGTTTCCACTGGCGGGTGACAGCAGAACTAGGGGGCATAGCCTCAAAATAAGGGGAAGTAGATTTAGGACTGAGTTTAGGAGGAACTTCTTCACCCAAAGGGTTGTGAATCTATGGAATTCCTTGCCCAGTGAAGCAGTTGAGGTTCCTTCATTACATGTTTTTAAGGTAAAGATAGATAGTTTTTTGAAGAATAAAGGGATTAAGGGTTATGGTGTTCGGGCCGGAAAGTGGAGCTGAGTCCACAAAAGATCAGCCATGATCTAATTGAATGGCGGAGCAGGCTCGAGGGGCCAGATGGCCTGCTCCTGCTCCTAGTTCTTATGTTCTTATGTTCTTATGTACTGGTAAATGTATACACTCCCAACTGGGACAACACAGACTTTAAAGGAAGACCATGGCGGAAATCCCTGACATTGGCACACATCGACTGTTAATGGGGGGTGGGGGGGGGGGGGGGGGGGGGGGCGACTTTACCTGCGTGCAGGACCCACTGACTGACAGATTAAACCCCAGAACTGGGAAAAAGACAGGCCTGGCTAGGGAGCTGGGAACACTCATGGAACAGATGGGGACGGTGGACCCAATGAGGTTCCTGCACCCCGGCAAGAGGGAATTCTCATTCTTCTCACAGGTCCACAAAGTATACAACCAGATCGACTTCTTTGCAGTAGGTAAATCAGTGCTTCTGGGAAAAGTAAGAGCAGGATACTCTGCGATAGTCATCTCCGACCACACTCTCATTACATGGGTGTGAGTTTGGAAATAGGCCGTGACCAGCGCCCCACACAGTGGCTGAGCACGGGCCTCCTGGCCGACAAGGCCTTCAGCCAGAAAACATCAAAGGCCAGTAACGTTGCTAATAACCAGAACGGGGAAGTCTCACCTTCCACGTTCTGGGAGGCTCTGAAGGCTGTGATCAGGGGAGAATTATAGCCTGTAAGGTTATACATGATCAATTATACAAAGACGAGAGTAATCAAGGCTTTATTATACTGAGATGTGTGGCTGACGAAATGGCTGCTGTACAGGGAGCACACATATTTATACTCCGCCTACTAGGCGGAGCCAGCAGGCAGGGATCTATCCCCGTACCTGTAGTACAGGGGCCTTGCCGTAAAGCACCTATGTCAACATCCTATATATATAATATATACATCTGTGGTGACTACCATATTCACCCCAGTTAAAAATTGAGTCTGGCGGGGGTGTGGAGAACTATATACAGAAAGTTGTGTTTTAAAAGTACAGATATTACAAATTCAGGCGGTCCGGTGCCTTGGTCTGTCGGCGAGAACGCCGCAGTGCTGATGGTGACTCTGGCATCGGCTTGGTCTTCGGTGACTCCGGGAGCATGTCGAAATCCTCTTCATCCCCGGGTGTGAGCAGGGGGAGGACGGATTGTCCTGGAGCGGGGGCTGCAGTGAAGTGTGCTGGGGGAGGGGAGGGTGGCGCCGGGATGGAGGGGGGGTTGTGTGTGGAACCAGCTGGTGCCAGGTCCCTGAGGGAGACTGTGTCTTGGCGGCAGTCAGGGTGCGCTACATAGGCGTACTGCAGGTTGGCGTGTAGTAGCTGTACTCTCTCAACCAACAGGTCCGCCTTGTGGAGTTGAACGTGTCTACGGAGGAGAATGGGCCCTGGAGCTGCCAGCCATGTCGGTAGTGAAACGCCGGAGGTGGACTTCCTAGGGAAGGCAAGGAGACATTCATGGGGTTTTTGTTAGTCGCGGTGCACAGGAGCAACCGAATGGAGTGAAGTGCGTCGGGGAGGACCTCCTGCCAGCGGGAGGCTGGGAGATTTCTGGACTATAGGGCCAGCTGGATGGCCTTCCAGACCATCCCATTCTCCTTCTCCTCCTGCCCGTTTCCCCAGGGATTGTAGTTGGTCGCCCAGCTCGAGGCAATGCCCTGTTGAGCAGGTACTGGCGCAGCTCATCGCTCATGCATGAGGATCCCCTGGATGTAGGTGGGAAAGCCGAACAGAGTGAAGATGGTGTTGAGGGCTTTGATGATGATGGCAGACGTCATGTCGGGGCATGGGACGGCAAAGGGGAATCGGAAATATTCATCGCCCACACTGAGAAAGTACGTGTTGCGGTCGGTGGAGGGGAGGGGCCCTTTGAAGTCCACGCTGTGGCGTTCAAAGCGCCGGGAGGCCTTTACCAGGCGCGCATGGTCTGGACGGTAGAAGTGCGGTTTACACTCCGCGCAGACCTGGCAGTCTCTGGTGATAACCCTGACTTCCTCGATGGAGTAGGGCAGGTTGCCTTGATGAAATGGTAAAAAACGTGTGACCCCCGGGTGACAGAGGTTGTCGTGCAGAGTCCGGAGTCGGTCCACTTGTGCGCTGGCACATGTACCTCGAGATAGGGCATCAGTGGGCTCGTTGAGCTTACCGAGGGGATACAAAATCTCGTAGTTGTAGGTGGAGAGCTCGATGCTCCACCTCAAGATTTTAATGTTTTTGATCTCGCCTCACTGTGTGTTATTAAACTAGAAGGCAATCAACCGTTGGTCAGTGAGGAGAGTGAATCTCCTGCCGGCCAGGTAATGCCTCCAATGCCTCACAGCTTTACCGATGGCTTGGGCCTCCTTCTCGACGGAGAAGTGCCGAATTTCGGAGGTGTGGAGGGTGCGGGAAAAGAATGCCACGGGCCTGCCTGCCTGGTTGAGGGTGGCTGCCAGATCGACGTCTGATACATCGCGCTCGACTTTGAATGGTAACGTCTCGTCGACCGCGTGCATTGCGACCTTGGCAATGTCGGCCTTGATACTGTTAAAGGCCTGGTGAGCCTCGGCCGTCAGTGGGAAAACGGTGGAGTGGATGAGTGGGCGGGCCTTGTCCGCATAGTTAGGGACCCACTGGGCGTAATACGAAAAGAACCCCAGGCATTGTTTGAGGGCCTTGGGGCAGTGAGGGAGGGGGAGTTCCATCGGGGGCACATGCGATCGGGGTCAGGCCCCAGAACTCCGTTCTGGTCCTCATAGCCGAGGATGGCAAAACGGTTTGTGCTGAACAAGCACTTCTCCTTGTTATACGTGAGGTTGAGGAGGGTGGTGGTGTGGAAAAATTTGGCAAGGTTGGCGTCATGGTCCTGCTGATCGTGGCCACAGATGGTGACATTGTCCAGGTACGGGAAAGTGGCCCGCTGCCATTCCGGTCAACCATTTAGTCCATCTCCCATTGGAAGACCGAGACCCCATTGGTGATGCCGAAGGGAACCTTAAGAAAGTGGTAAACGCAGTGTATGGGCGGTCAACCTTGCGGATGTGGAGCTGGTGGTAGGCAGATTTCAGGTCCACTGTCGAGAAGACCCAGTACTGTGCAATCTGATTGACCATATCAGATATGCGTGGGAGGGGGTACGCGTCGAGCTGCGTGTACCGATTGATGGTCTGACTGTAGTCAACGACCATCCTGTTTTTCTCCCCAGTTTTGACCACTACCACTTGGGCTCTCCAGGGGCTTTTGCTGGCCTCGATGATGCCTTCCCGAAGCAGCCGCTGGACTTCAGACCTGATGAAGGTCCTGTCCTGGGCGCTGTACCTTCTGCTCCTGGTGGCGATGGGTTTGCAATCCAGGGTTTGGTTTGCAAATCGGGAAGGTGGGTCAACTTTAAGGGTCGCGAGGCCGCATACAGTAAGGGGTGGTAGGGGCCCGCCGAATTTCAGAGTTAGGCTCTGGAGGTTGCACTGGAAGTCCAAGCCAAGTAGCAAGGCAGCGTAGAGATAGGGGAGGACATAGAGGTGGAAGCCGCTGAACTCCACGCCCTGGACAGTGAGAGTGGCGATGCAGTACCCCCAGATAGCCATGGAGTGGGACCCAGAGGCCAGGGAGATTCTCTGGTTAGCGGGGAGTACCGCGAGGGAGCAGCGCCTTCCCGTATCGGGGCGTCCAGCAGGCAGGAGATCTCATGCCTGTTGACCTTCACTTTAGTTGAAGCAGTCGCGAGGTTGTGTGGTCGAGACTGGTCAATCGTGACCGAGGTGTGACACAGCTGGTCATCAGTGGTTGCAGGCGATGAGCGGCCGGATGAGGTGCCCGACGGGCATGGGTCCTGAGTCGGGTAAGATGTTGGTCTTGGGAGGAACAAGATGGCGGCGCCCACTGGCTGCATGTGGGGGGTGACGGGACAATAGCGGTGATTGAACATGCCTGGCACACTGCAGCGGAATGTCCCTTCTTGCCACAGGCCTTGCAGAGGGCGTTCCGTACCGGGCAGTGCTGTCGGGGGTGTTTTGACTGCCCACAGAAGTAGCATTTGGGTCCTCCGGGGTTGGTTGGCTGCCGTGTGGCACAGGCGTGGGATTGGCTGAGGGCAGTCGCTGATGGGGTCCACGATGGGGCGGCCGTCTGCAGAGTCCATGATGCACAGGGGGGGTGGGTCGCACGGTCGGGGCATAGGCCTGAACGTTGCGTGATGCGACCATAAGTGAGAGCGCTAGTATTTTGGTCACCACGTGGTCAAGCGTGGCGCCCTCTAAGAGGCGCTGGAGGATGTAGTCAGACCCTATGCCCATAACAAATGCGTCTCTAATTAGAAAATTCGAGTGTTCCGTGGCCGAAATGGCCCGACAGTCACAGTCTCTAACTAGGGGCAGCAGGGCGCGACGGAAATCTTCCACCGACTCACCGGGAAGTTGAGGCCGCGTGGAGAGGAGGTGCTTGGCGTCGAGTGTGTTAGTCCGCTGAGCGTAGTTTTCCTTAAGTAGCGCCATGGCCTCAGCGTAGGTTGGCACGCCCTGGAGAAGTGGAAAGATGTTGGAGCTCAGCCGCATGTAAAAGATCTGGAACTTCTGGAATTTCGTCTGCCACAGACCCGATGCATGCTTCGAAACAGGCTAGCCAATGTTCAAAGTCCTTTTTGGCGTTGTCTGTTTGCAGATGCAGCTGCAGGCGATCCAGCTTGATGCGGAGGTCCATCTTCTGAAAAACTCAGTGTAATAAATTGATGCACGATCAATTACACAAAGACGAGAGTAGGATGTAATCGAAGCTTTATTACACTGAGATGTGTGGCCTCCTACAGCAGCTGATGAAATGGCTGCTGTACAGGGAGCACACATATTTATAGTCCGCCTACTGGGCGGAGCCAGCAGGCAGGGATCTACCCCCGTACCTGTAGTACAGGGACCTTACCGTAAAGGACCTGTGTCAACATCCTATATATACAATATATGTATCGGTAGTGATGACCACAAAGGCGCACAGAGATAGGAAAGAAAGGGTGGCCAGGCAGCAAGTGATCGACTCCATCCTGTAGGTCGACAGGAAATACTCCTGTAGAGCTTCTGGCGGGGAGGAAAATGCTGCAGATGGACTTTAACCTGCTATCCACCAGGAAAGCAGGGCACCAACTCCACCATACATGGAGAAAAAGCCAGCCGCCTACTGGCTTACCAGCTGAGAAAGCAGGCAGCCACGAAGGAAATTATGCAGATAAAAAACAGCGGAGGCAGACTGGTAACTGAGCCCAAAGAGGTCAACCAGGCATTTGAGACCTTTTACCGAAGGGTCTACATCTCTGAGCCCCCCCCTGACGGGGATGCAGGGATGAAACAGTTCCTCGATGGACTGGACATGCCAATTGTGCGGGAGAACCAGTGGGAGGAAGGAGAAACACCAATAGATGTGGGAGAAATAATGAAGAGCATCAGCTCCATGCATACGGGAAGGCGCTGGGACCTGACGGGTTTCTGGCGGACCTCTATAAAAAATCCGCACCGGTGCTGGCCCCACATCTAAAGGACATGTTTGCAGACTCGCTGGCGAGGGTCACCCTCCTACGCTAACACAGGGCACAATATTGCTGATACCCAAAAAAGACAAAGACCCGACGGAATGCAGATCATACAGACCTCGCTAAAGTCCTGGCCACGAGGGTTTAGAACTGCTTGCCAGAGGTGATCGCAGAGGACCAGACGCACTTTGCCACGGGTAAGCAGCTAACTGCAAACATTAGGTGGCAGATTAATGTAATAATAACCCCCTTCCCCCCCGGGAGAGAACACCAGAGGTCATCATCTCCATGAATGCAGAAAAGGCCTTCGACAGAGTTGAGTGGAAGTACCTCTATGAAGTACTGGAGCGGTTTGGGCCAGGAGCAGGGTTCACCTCCTGAGTTGTGCCCCAGGACGAGCATTCGAACCGACACCACCAGCTCTGAATACTTCCAGCCGCACGGAGGCAGATGGCAGGGATGCCCACTGTCCCCGCTCCTGTTTGCCTTGGCAACTTAGCCCCTGGCGATCGCACTGCGAGATGCAAAAAGCTGGAAGGGCATCCAAAGTGGAGGCAGGGAGCACAGAGTCTCACTGCTCCTCTACAGCTCGGAACTGCAGGAAGGACTGAGAGCAATCATACTGCTCCTGAAAGAGTTTGGAACCTTCTCAGGCTATAAGCATCACCTGGGCAAGAGTGAGGCATTCCTGGTGAATCCAGATGGTGGAGGAACCAAGTTTGAGGGACTGCCATTCAAATTAACCCAAAACAAATTCCGCTAACTGGGGGTTCAAATAGCCAGGGACTGGACCGAGATCCACAAGTGGAACCACGGAGGAAGTTAAAAAGGACCTACAGAGATGGGGCACACTCCCAGTCTCCCTGCCGGGGAGAGTGCAGACGATCAAAATGAGCGTACTGCCGAGGTTCCTCTTCCTGTTCTGATCTGTACCGATCTTCATCCCCAAGATCTTCATCCCCAATGCCTTCTTCCACAGCATAGATAATTGTGTGTGGGGGGAGGGGGGGGGGGGGGGGGTAAGAATCCAAGAATCCGCAAATCAACACTGCAAAGGAGAAAAGTCATGGGCGGTCTGGTACTACTGAATCCACAATACTACCACTGAGCAGCAATGTCAGACAGAGTGAGGCGATGGATACACGAACCCACCATGGAATGGGTGAGGATGGAGGTGTCTTCTTGGCAAGGGAATGACCCTCGCCATGGCAGAGCTCCCCCCCCCCCCCCCCCCCCCCCCCAATGAAATACGCATTCTGCCCAGTGGGAATGACCCAAGGAATGCCCAAGGGAATGACCCTCGCCATGGCAGAGCTCCCATTCCCCCCCCCCAATGAAATACCCATTCTGCCCAGTGGTGGTGGCACCACTAAAGATATGGAACCAGATGAGGCAACATTTTGGTCCAACCGATAGGTCCCCCATCTGCAGCAACAGCAAATTCCCACCTGTCATGCTCGACACCACTTTTTAAAAATGGAGACAGGACAGGGGGACAGTTAGGGATTTTTACATGGGGGACAGATTAGCGAGACAGAGTGAGCTGATGGAGATCTGGAACTACCGACAGGACAGGAACTCAGGCACCTCCAGGTAAAGCTCTTTCTCCGCAAGGAGGCAGTAGGATACCCATGGGCCCCGAGAACTACTCTATTAGAGGACCTAATAAAGACGAATAGTAAGGCAGGGGGAATCTGCGGGAACATCTACGGACAGCTACTGGACAGGGTGAGACTACCACTGGATGAAGCCCGACTAAAATGGGGGGACGAACTAGGGACAGAAGTGGGGACTCTGGAGTGAAGCACTGAGCAGGGCCATCTCCATCTCTGCAAGGCTCAGCCTCAGACAGTTCAAAGTGGTGCACAGAGTGCACCTGAGCAGAACCCAAATGAACAGGTTGTTCCCGGAGGTGGAGGATAAATGTGAACGGTGCCAGGGAGGCCTGGCCAACCACACCCACATGTTTTGGGCTTGGCCTAGAGTTGTAGGGTTCTGGACAGTCTTCGAGGCAATGTCCAAGGTTGTGGGAGTGAGGGTGAAACCATGCCCAATAGTGGCAATCTTCGGGATAACAGAGCATCCAGAGTTACACATGGGGAAGGGAGCCGACGCCCTTGCCTTTGCTTCCCGAATCACATGCCGGAGAATCCTGCTCAGCTGGCCATCAGCAGCACCACCCACAGCTGCAGACTGGCTGGCAGACCTGGTGGAATTTCTCCACCTGGAGAAGATCAAGTACACCATCCGAGGGTTGGAGGAAAGTTTCCTCAAAGCATGGGGACAATTCATCGGACTGTTCCAAGACCTGTTCGAGGCCAACAGCGACTGGGGAAAGAGGGAAAGACGGGGGGGAAACAGACAAAAAGACTGAGAGGTACAAAAAGGGAAGGGGAGAGGAAATGAAGAGGAAACTTAGGGGAACCACATGAAGAAGCATAGAGGAGGAGGGAGGGGCAGGAAGCCCCCCCTATAATCCTCAGAAGGAAAGGGGGGGAATAGTGGAAGAGGGGAATACCAAGGAGGTGTTTGGGAAACGGGGGGGGGGGGGTGTTGCACGTTTTACTATGGGTGTAATACGCGTTTATTGGAGTGTATTAATACGCCTCCGTTTAAAGGCCGTGTGCTTAACACTACTAGGCTCCATGTATGTATTTTCAGCTCAGGAGTCGCCAGATGCCATATAGACACCTCACAAATATTCCAAGGTCAGGTTCAAAGTATATGGATTTCAGTAAGGCGTTTGATAAGGTTCCCCACGGTAGGCTATTGCAGAAAATAAGGAAGTATGGAATTGAAGGTGATTTAGCGGTTTGGATCAGTAATTGGCTAGCTGAAAGAAGACAGAGGGTGGTGGTTGATGGCAAATGTTCATCCTGGAGTTCAGTTACTAGTGGTGTACCGCAAGGATCTGTTTTGGGGCCACTGCTGTTTGTCATTTTTATAAATGACCTGGAAGAGGGTGTAGAAGGATGGGTTAGTAAATTTGCAGATGACACGAAGGTCGGTGGAGTTGTGGATAGTGCTGAAGGATGTTATAGGATACAGAGGGACATAGATAAGCTGCAGAGCTGGGCTGAGAGGTGGCAGATGGAGTTTAATGCGGAAAAGTGTGAGGTGGTTCACTTTGGAAGGAGTAACAGGAATGCAGAGTACTGGGCTAATGGCAAGATTCTTGGTAGTGTAGATGAACAGAGAGATCTCGGCATCCAGGTACATAAATCCTTGAAAGTTGCCACCCAGGTTAATAGGGCTGTTAAGAAGGCATATGGTGTGCTAGCCTTTATAAGCAGGGGGATTGAGTTTCGGAACCACAGGGTCATGCTGCAGCTGTACATAACTCTGGTGCGGCCACACCTGGAGTACTGCGTGCAGTTCTGGTCACCACATTATAGGAAGGATGTGGAAGCTTTGGAAAGGGTTCAGAGGAGATTTACTAGGATGTTGCCTGGTATGGAGGGAAGGTCTTACGAGGAAAGGCTCAGGGAATTGAGGTTGTTTTCGTTAGAGAGGAGAAGGCTGAGAGGTGACTTAATAGAGACATATAAGATAGTCAGAGGGTTAGATAGGGTGGACAGTGAGAGTCTTTTTCCTCGGATGGTGATGACCAACACGAGGGGACATAGCTTTAAATTGAGGGGTGAGAGATATAGGACAGATGTCAGAGGCAGTTTCTTTACTCAGAGAGTAGTAGGGGTGTGGAACGCCCTGCCTGCAACAGTAGTAGACTCGCCAACTTTAAGGGCATTTAAGTGGTCACTGGATAGACATATGGATGAAAATGGAATAGTGTAGGTCAGATAGGCTTCAGATGGTTTCACAGGTCGGCGCAACATCGAGGGTCGAAGGGCCCGTACTGCGCTGTAGTGTTCTATGTTCTATGTTCTAAAGTAATAAAACGATACACCGATTAGTAAGTTCCAAACGATCAATATTTATTATACAAATATAATAAATACGCATGCACACGCTAAGAGACTAAGCTATGACTAAACTAAGCGATCAGAATACTTAACTAAACAGGAACAGGCAAGGTCAGGGAGCGAGGCCTTCGTTCCGATCTTGGTCTGCAACCTTCAGAGAGCGTGCTGGTCACTGGGGGTCTAGAGGGCCTGGTTCGCGTAGCGAGCGTCGTATTGGCACTTACGGTTCGGCGGCTGGTGCTCAATGGCTGGAGTCAGGATACAGGTTGGAGTTCTTGGTCAAAGCCGGAGCACGAAACAACAGACAGGACCATGGGTGGGGGTCTATCTTTTATAGGGGTCCCCAATGTCCTTGCCTTTTCTGGGTGGGCTTTACCTTCAGTTATCGATTGGATCACTCCCAATCGATATCTTTTGAATTCCTCCAATGTGAGGGTCTTTCTTGATGGCGGGGGCGGTTTCTATAGTGGATACTTCTGGTGCCGCTCTGTCTGGACATCCACTTAAAGTATCTTATTCAAACCCAAATGTTGCCATTGTGTGTGCCTAGATCTGGACTGCCTCATTAGTATGTAAAGCGTTTTGCTATTATCACCTTTGGTTTGAGATCTTCCACCTGGCCAGAAACTAGTTTTGCTGCTTGCAAAATGCTAATGAGTCTTTGCAGACTGCTGCCTTGGCTAAACTGCTTTTTCCCTGCAGTCTTAGCGATTCTCCATCTTGTTTAGTCCCGTGTCCATTTTAGGTGGCTACAGTGGCTACAGGGGGGGTAGTAGGGAGAGTGAAATGAAATGAAAATCGCTTATTGTCACAAGTAGGCGTCAAATGAAGTTACTGTGAAAAGCCCCTAGTCGCCACATTCCGGCGCCTGTTCAGGGAGGCTGGTACGGGAATTGTACCGTGCTGCTGGCCTGCTTTCAAAGCCAGTGATTTAGCCCTGTGCTAAACAGCCCCAGTGGAAGGGGGCGAGAAGATATATCAAGAAAGATTGTATGTACATACGAACTGTTCAAATTGTAAATATCGAATGCAAAAGTTTCACTATGTAAAATTGAAAATGCCAAGAATAAATCCTGGCTGGAAATTTCAGGCTCATGTGAAAGATAATTATGTTATCTATAATTATGGATAATGAATTACAAACTTGCTATTTTGTGGGCATTAAAAAGATGTAGCTGAAATTTAAAAATATCAGCACACCTTGGTGATTCAGGAATATTATATTGGATTGGATTGGATTTGTTTATTGTCACGTGTACCGAGGTACAGTGAAAAGTATTTTTCTGCAAGCAGCTCAACAGATCATTCAGTTCATGGGAAGAAAAGGGAATTGAACAGAATTCAAGAAAATACATGAGAATTCATAATAGGGCAACACAATATATACAATGTACTACATAAGCATTGGCATCGGATGAAGCAGACATGGGTGTAGTGTTAATGAGGACAGTCCATAAGAGGGTCATTTAGGAGTCTGGTGACAGTGGGGAAGAAGCTGTTTTTGAGTCTGTTCGTCCGTGTTCTCAGACTTCTGAATCTCCTGCCCGATGGAAGAAGTTGGAAAAGTGAGTAAGCCGGGTGGGAGGGATCCTTGATTATGCTGCCTGCTTTCCCCCGGCAGCGGGAGGTGTAGATGGAATCAATGGATGGGAGGCAGGTTCGTGTGATGGACTGGGCGGTATTCACGACTCTCTGAAGTTCCTTGCGGTCCTGGGCCGAGCAGTTGCCATACCAGGCTGTGATTCAGTCCGAGAGGATGCTCTCTATAGTGCATCTGTAAAAGTTGGTAAGGGTTAATGTGGACATGCCAAATTTCCTTAGTTTATGAAATGAATGAATAAATGAAAATCGCTTATTGTCACAAGTAGGCTTCAAATGAAGTTACTGTGAAAAGCCGCTAGTCGCCACATTCCGGCGCCTGTTCAGGGAGGCTGGTACGGAAATTGAACCCGCGCTGCTGGCCTGCCTTGGTCTGCATTAAAAGACAGCTGTTTAGCCCAGTGTGCTAAACCAGCCCCTGACATGTAACTCCCACATGGAAGAGCCGGACTGAATCCTGATCCACACCCATTCTATTACAACATTATAGAACAGTACAGCGCAGAACAGGCCCTTCGGTCCTCGATGTTGTGCCGATTATGTTTCCACACTCAACAAAACATTGCCTTCCTATGGCGCCCTTAACGTATCTATTGTGGAATCTCAGGGTTGGATTGCATCAGGTTCTGGACGTATGAATAATTATGATTTGCATTGTGAAGATTACAAATGCAATATTGTGTGTCTCTGTTTGGTGCTTCTGAATTAATTATGTAACTGAGTTATCTCTCAATGTGTTTGCGTTTCTGTGTTTTGTACAAATGCATTTAGGAGTAATTGGAACCAAAAGAAAAGAAGTAGACAGAAATAAAAAACTTTTCTGATCAAATCAGATCCAGCTGAATATGGAAGGAATACAGGCCCAGTTAAGCAGCAGGGTGATGATAACGTTTATAACCGGCAAAATGAATCACAGTCACATGGGAGAGAGGCTGGTTCTCAGAATTGCTTTGAGCGAAATTCAGTATGATTTTGACGCTATGATGGCAGGTAGGCGTGGCCCAGTGGTTAAGCGCCAGGCGATCTATGTGAACATTTCCACACAATTCTAATTCCTGCCAACTATAGCTCAGTTCCAAAATTTGACTTTGTATGCCTTGGAGGTTGTTTGTGTCTTTTAAAGCGGAAGATGACTCGAGTCAGAGTCATAGAGATTTACATCAGGAAAAGAGGCCATTCGTACAGTCTCACTGCGTCGGCGATCAAGCACCTATCGATTCTCATCCCAACTTCCATCACTTGGTCCGTAACTTTGTTTGAACATAAAACATCCAGTGCAGAAGGAGGCCATTCGGCCGATCGAGTCTGTACCGACCCACTTAAACCCTCACTTCCACCCTATCCCCGTAACCCAATAACCCCTCCTAATCTTTTTGGACACTAAGGGCAATTTAGCATGGCAAATCCACCTAACCTGCACGTCTTTGGACTGTTGGAGGAAACCGGAGCACCCGGAGGAAACCCACGCAGACACGGGGAGGACGTGCAGACTCCGCACAGACAGTGACCCAGCGGGAATTGAACCTGGGACCCTGGTGCTGTGAAGCCACAGTGCTAACTACTATGCTTTGGTGTTCCAGGTGCTGATCTAAATATTTCTTCAATGTTGTGAGGGTTCTCGCCGATGCAAACTTTGCAGGCAGCGAGTTCCAGATTTTCACCATCCTCTGGGTGACAAAACTTTTCCACAAATACACTTCAATCTCCTGTCCCTCAACTT
Source organism: Scyliorhinus canicula (assembly GCF_902713615.1). NCBI lineage: Eukaryota > Metazoa > Chordata > Chondrichthyes > Carcharhiniformes > Scyliorhinidae > Scyliorhinus > Scyliorhinus canicula. Next base: position 209,163,465 of record NC_052151.1, read on the forward strand.
AAATTGATACCTCTGGTTATTGAGCGCTCTACTAAATGGAACGGTTTCCTCCTACCTACCCTATCTATGTCCTTCATAATTTTCTTCCACCACACACATGACCGCCCCCAGCTTTCTCTGCTCTAAGGAAAACAACCCCAGGCTAACCAGCCACTTTTCAGAGCTAAAACACTCCAGCCAACACAACATCCTGGTGCAGCATCTACACCCTCTCCAGTGCAATCACATACTTTCCTACTGTGGCTAACAGTATGCATAAAGTATTTAGCTGTGGCCTAATGATCTTTTTATACCGTTCCATCATAAACTCCCTGCTCTTAAGTTCCATGCCTCGGCTACTGAAGAAAAATATCCCATATGCCTTCTTAACCACGTTATCTACCGGTCTTGCTGCCTCCAGGGATTTATGAACATGCATCCCGGGTTCTCTGGTCCTCTGTATTTCCTAGAGCCCTCACTTCATTCTATATGCCTGCGGCTTGTTATTCCTCCCAAAATGCACCACCTCACACTTTTCAAGGTTAAATTCCATTTGCCTCTGCACTGTCCATCTTACCAGCCCATTTATCTTGTCCTGGATTCTAAGGCTTCCCTTCTTGCGATTTATCACACCCTGAATTTTCATGTCATCGACAAACTTACTGATCAAACAGCAAGGGTCCCAGCACCGATCCTTGCAGTACACCACTGGACACAGCCTTCTATTCACAAAAACAAGCTTTGACCATCACCCTCTCCCTGTGCCCACGAAGCCAAATTTGGATTCAATTTTCCAAATTATCATGGATCCAATGGGCTCCTAGAATCCTGACTAGTTTCCCAAATGGAGCCTCCCTTTTTTTAAAGTTCAATATTTATGGTCTCAATTGAGGACATTTCTAAGAAAGCATTCCTCTTCACTGTGAGAGGCGGTGGACCAGAAATCCAGGGTAGTGCTCTGGGATCTAGGGTTCAAATCCCAACATGGCAGGTGCTGAAATATGAATTCAATACAAATCTGGAATTAAAAGTCTAATGATCACCAATGATTGATTGTCGTAATGTTGATTGTCTTGAAAACCCATCTGGTTCACTAATGCCCTTGAGGGAAGGAAATCTGCCGTCCTTACCTAGTCGGCCCTACATTTGACTCTGGAACCACACAACGAAGTGGTTAATTCTTAATTACCCCTACGACAGTTCAAGGAAACTAGGGATGGGCAACAAATGCTGGTCCAGCCAGCTCCACCCATATCCCATGAACGAAAAAAGAAAAGTAGTTAACTCCTTGATAATTATGCAAAATTGCCCATTTGTTTACATGCGCTGCCTCGCATGATAACCCATAATATTGAGCCAAGAGTCTACCGCTCCCTCAACCGTGCCTTTAGGAGAGATTCAGCGATCGTGATACAGTTGAATGAAAATTAGTGATTGTCAGATCCTCTCTTTTTGGATAAGTGAATTGCCTGGTAATTACCCCTATCAGTCTGAACTCGCTTCAGAGGATAGTGTAAGTCTGATTCCTGTGGTATCTGGATTCCAACCCGAGTGAATGTTACTTGCCACTTGTAAGCCCAACCTTGGATATTGTCCAGGTATTGTTGCTTTTGGACACGGACTGATTCGTTATCTGAGGAATTGCAAATGATGCTGAATATTGTGAAGCCATCAACGAATATGCCTGCTTCGATTTTATGACGTAAGTCAGGCCATTGATGAAGTAGCAAGGGGTGGCATATGGCACAGTTGTTAGCACTGGGACTACGGCGCTGAGGACCCACTCGAATCCCGGCCCTGGGTCACTGTCCATGTGGAGTTTGCACAGTCTCCCCGTGTCTGTGTGGATTTCACACCCACAACCCAAAGTTGTGCAGGTTCAGTGGATTGGCCATGCTAAATTGCCCCTTAGTTGGAAAAAAATAATTGGGTCCTCTAAATTTATTTATTTTTTAAATTTAAAAAAAAATTGATGAAGTAGCTGGAGGTTTTGGGGCCTAGGACACAGCCCAGATGAACTCCTGCAGTGATGCCCTGGAGCTGAAATGATCAACCTACAATATCCATAACCATCTTCCTTTGTGTCAGATATAATCCCAAGAAGCAGTGTTATTTCCCTCTGATTTCCACTGACTCCAGTTTTCTGAGTGATGCTTGATGCCAAACTCGGTCAAATGCGCCAGTCACTCTGCCCTCAGCTCTGGAGCTCAGAACATTTGATTATCCTTGACCATGGCTGGAATGAGGTCAGGAGCAGCGTGAGCCTGGAGGAACCCAAGCTGAGCATCAGTAAGCTGGTCATTGGTGTGTACGTGTCGCTTGATACCACTGTTGATGACCACTTCTATCACTCTACTTATGATCCAGAGTAGACTGATTGGGCAGCAGTTGACTGGGTTGGATATGTCCTGATTCTTGTGAACAGCACATACATGGCCAATTTTCCACGTTGCTGGTTTGATGAAAGTGTTGTAAACATAAGGCAACAAATGTGCCAGGAGTACGGCTAGTTCTAATACATGTCTTCAGTACTAATGCTGGAATATGGTCAGAACCCATTGTGTTTGCAGTATTCACTGCCTTCTGCTGTGAATGCGAGTCTAATTCACTTGTTTCTCAGTCCGGAAAAAACGATCTCGAACACGTCCGTACTTCAGAATATTCTTTATTGTGATTGGGGCCGCTCTCTAGGTATTCCAAAGAAACACCTTTCTGAGAGTGCCAAAGTCTTGCTCAAAGCACCCTTCTTTTATATGTTTTTTTAAGGGGTTGTCTCTTACATTCACTTGAGCTTGCCTCCAGTACAGATTACAGCTTGTTTTTACCAAATGTTTAGTACATGATTAATTTGTTATTGTCATATTTTCAATACATAATTTTACAGACATTGAGATAGATATTGAGGTTATCTATTGGCACATGATAATGTAGCAGTTTTAGCTTAATTAGTAAATGTTAGCTATAATTGCAAGCGGCCCCCATATTTCATATCTCATCATCCGGCCATTCGCCTTGTTTCTCAAGGCTGTTTGGCTTATAGTCACACTCCCTTACCTTGAACATCCTTCAATGGCTTCAATAACATATTCTTTTAATTTGTGATGTTCCACCTGGCTCTTTCTGGCTATTAACCCTTGCTTCACATCCTCACTGCCATCACTTGATATCACGTAGATTGAATCCACCGATTACAGATCTTACTTTTTGTTTGTTTCTGCCCCCACATCACAGCTTTCTCTGTCGGTTCCATTGATTTAAAAATATTTTCCTAGTTGCTTAGTATATACCTGAAGCTCATATACTTAATTCTGGCTTCTAATAAGGGTGGGTTAAATTGGCAGGCCGTCCATTCAAATGGCAGCCCGGTTATCAAGACAGGTGAGAAGCAGTCTGGAACATGCCACAGGCCCCTATCAGTCTGAACTATGAACATGCTTCAGAGGGGAGTGCAAATCTGATTCCTGTATTCCCTGGAATCCAACCCAAGTGTGGTTTCCAAACACGGGCCTGTAACTTATCCAAATTCTATCCCAGGATGTGGACTAACTCTAGCCGTGTCCGGGATTGGGTGGAGTAGAGACCTAAGGTTGTGATGGGCCAGGTTGAGGGGAGGAAATGTTTGCTACATCAGAAGGTATTCTGAGTCTCGTAAAGGCCATTCTACTAGAATACCGTCAGAAATGGGGCAGCATGGTAGCATGGTGGTTAGCATCAATGCTTCACAGCTCCAGGGTCCCAGGTTCGATTCCCGGCTGGGTCACTGTCTGTGTGGAGTCTGCACGTCCTCCCCGTGTGTGCGTGGGTTTCCTCCGGGTGCTCCGGTTTCCTCCCACAGTCCAAAGATGTGTGGGTTAGGTGGATTGGCCATGCTAAATTGCCCGTAGTGTCCTAATAGTAAGGTTAAGGGGGGGAGTTGTTGGGTTACGGGTATAGGGTGGATATGTGGATTTGAGTAGGGTGATCATTGCTCGGCACAACATCGAGGGCCGAAGGGCCTGTTCTGTGCTGTACTGTTCTATCTATCTATCTATCTAAATCGCGTGCGACTATCCTGGGAATGACCCGAGTTCAGAGAGAGGGAGGACACAGCGATAGGGATAAAGATATAAGAATTTTTATACCGGCTGTTGGAGATTATAGGGTAATATAGATTTGTGGGGTTTTGTTAGGGTACAGATATAAGGCATTTTCTATGTTCAGGAGGTGTTTTGAGATGTAGGCCAAGATTCTCCAAAATCCAAGCCAAGTGTTAATGCCGGTGTCAAAATGGGCACGAGCGATGTGGGGGTCAATGGGCCTCGAGGCCCAGGCATTCACCCCTTCCTCAGGTGTTACAACGGCGCCCGAGTGCTGTGCGCTGCTCCAGCGTTGAAAGCTGGCCCACCACGGCCAGCGCGAGTCCGTGCATGCGTGCCACGGCCATCTTCTCGCCGGCCCCCGGGCAATATGGCCGAGCCCTACAGGAGCCTGGCATGGAGGAGCATAGGCCCCCTTGGAATGAGCACGCCCGCTGATCGGTTGCCTCCGATTGCGAGCCTGGTCACCGTGGAGCCCCCCCCCCTTTCGCAGAGTCAGCTCCCCCCGCCTCCCCCCAACAGGATGGCCCCTGTAGCCAGAATGCCGAGGTCCCACCGGGTAGGACCGTACACAAATGATGCCAGCGGAATTCGGTGGGCACTTGGCCCAGAGTGCGGAGAGTCGCTGGGTCGTGGCCACTTTCAATGGCCTCCGACCGGTGCCGCAACGACTGCGCTGGCGCAACCAGAGGCCTATTGTCGGAGCGGCCTAGCGGAATTCGCATGCACCCCCCCCCCCCTCCCCGGCGATTCTCCGACCCAGCGCGGGATCGTAGAATCCCGGCTGGCAGGATCGTAGAATCCCGGCTGTAATGTTTGCATTGGAAGAATTTGCAAAGATCGGGAGTGTGCTGGGAATGTGCAATGTTAGTGAGATGGGCGAAATTCTCCGCGGACCGTCGTGACACCGATTTCCGGCGAGCAAAAGTGGTGCAGATGACTCCGGCGTTGGGGCCTTCTTTTAGGCCACTAATCTCCGTTCCCGGAGGGGCCAGCATCGGACCGACGCGATACGCGTCATTTTAATGCGCTGCAGAAGTGGCGCGTTGAGAGAGGACGGGTACCGGCGTGGGGAGAGGAGGAGGAAGGAAGGTGGGGGTGAGGAGGAGGAAGGAAGGTGGGGGGAGAGGAGGAGGAAGGAAGGTGGGGGGGGAGGAGGAGGAAGGAAGGTGGGGGGGAGGAGGAGGAAGAGGGGGGGACGAGGAGGGAGGAAGGTGGGGGGGAGGAGGAGGAAGGAAGGGGGAGAGGAGGAGGAGGAAGGAAGGGGGGAGGAGGAGGAAGGAAGGGGGGGAGGAGGAGGAAGGAAGGGGGAGAGGAGGTAAGAAGTGGGGAGAAGGAGGAAGGAAGGTGGGGGGGAGAGGAGGAGGAAGGAAGGTGGGGGGGAGGAGGAGGAAGGAAGGTGGGGGGGAGGAGGAGGAAGGAAGGTGGGGGAGAGGAGGAGGAAGGAGGGGGGAGAGGAGGAGGAAGGAAGGGGGGAGGAGGAGGAGGAAGGAAGGGGGGGAGGAGGAGGAGGAAGGGGGGAGGAGGAAGAAGGAAGGGGGGAGGAGGAAGGAAGGGGGGAGAAAGGAAGGGGGGAGGAGGAAGGAAGGGGGAGGAGGAAGGAAGGGGGGGGAGGAGGAGAGGGGGGGTGTGTGTGGGTACCGGCGTGGGGAGGGGGTGTGGGTACCGGCCTTCAGGGGGAGGGGGGGATGTGGGTACCGGCCTTCAGAGGGAGGGGGGGTGTGTGGGTACCGGCCTTCAGAGGGAGGGGGGGGTGTGGGTACCGGCCTTCAGAGGGAAGGGGGGGGTGTGGGTACTGGCCTTCAGAGGGAAGGGGGGGTGTGCGTACCGGCCTTCAGGGGGGGTGTGTGTGGGTACCGGCCTTCAGAGGGGGGGGTGTATGGGTACCGGCCTTCAGAGGGAGGGGGGGTGTGTGGGTACCGGCCTTCAGAGGGAGGGGGGGCGTGTGTGGATACCGGGCTTCAGAGGGAGGGGGGGTGTGTGGGTACCGGCCTTCAGAGGGAGGGGGAGGGGGGTGTGGGTGAGGGGGATGTGGGTGGTGGTGAGGGGGGTAGGGGTGGTGAGGAGGGGGGTAGGGGTGGTGAGGAGGGGGTAGGGGTGGTGGGGTGGGGGCAGCGGCGTGCAGAGGGGGGGCGATGGTGCGTTGATGCCGCCCCCACCACCCCTACCCCCCTTCAACGTTGCCTCCCCTCTCTCTCAACGCCGGTACACCCCCTCTCTCTCTCTCAACGCTGGGACCCCTCCCCACGCCGGGACCCCCTCCCCCCCCCCAACGCCGGGACGCTCTCCCCCCCCACCCCACAAACGCCGGCACTCTCCCCCCACCACCCCACAAACGCCGGTACTGTCCTCTTCCCCCCCCGCACTCGATATTGGTAACTGAACGGCGTCAACCATCATCAATGGTTGACGCCGTTTTAAAGGTACTTTGTTTTTCGCCGACGTGACCCGTGGCCACGTCGGCGGGACTTTGGCCCATCCGGGCCGGAGATTTGGTGAAAGTAAAATTATAACGAAATTCCACCGGCGCCAGCTGTTCTCAGAGGCTGCCGGCGGGATTTGCACAACGCCGGTTTTTGGCCGGTCGGAGATTTAAAAACCCGGCGGGAGCGGGAATAACGCCGCCGCCGGCCGATTCTCCAACCCTGCGTGGGGTCGGAGCATTTCGCCCCTGGTGTGTGATTGGGTCTGGAGGAGAAAACATACTTTTGGATAAGTGTAGTTTTGCCTGCACCATACCAACTGCATGTTTATCATGCTGCTACACTAGTGTCCTTTAATTCCAGGCCTCAGGTAGTGGACCTGGATTTACCCACTGTACCTTTGAACTGCTGTCAGTTCTTTTATTTATTAACAAATTGTATGATTGCTGTAAACGGATATTTCACCGCCCTCTTCAACTGCTCTCTGAACTTGGACTGTGTCGCCACATAAATAAAGGTGTTGGTGCAGCAACTTAAATTCCGCAGCATGTATGCAACTTTTGCAAAGGTGTAAGCACCGTCCTCGTTTAAGTGTTCTGACACATCAAAGAAATGCAGAAGGTATACAAACCACAGAATTATGAAATTGCACGATATTGCAAAGAGTAAAATTATAGATTTCTTTCTGCTCTCCATTTCCGGGTCACTGCAGGTCGCTCCCTCCCTTTGACCCCTTAGCCCCTGACGCACTCGACTAGCCACTAAAATATGTTGGACTGTCAGAGCATTGAGTAATAAAATTAAAACAAAAGGCAATAATGGTGTTAGAACCTTTTCAAACATCCTAAATACAATCCACGCAGGATCAGTAAAATAGTTTGGCTTATTTGAACAGGACCACGGAACATTGTCAATTATCTTTCTCGGTTTAAACCTAAAGTACATTGGAATGTTTTTTAAACAGAGCAGAACGCCACTTGTTGCTAGAACCACAGTCGCAGTTTTCCCGGTGCAATATTTTGTTTTCAGTTTCTGACAACAAATGGCGACAAACCGGTCGAAGGAGAATGCAACAGTGAACCAGACAGAACAGTCTATGGATGCACGCAATAGTATGTAGACTATACGGCACACGGGGGTGAGGCCCAGGAAGGACCTTGAAAAATAATAAGACATCATCCGGTTCAGTATAACATCAGTGATAATGAACAATAGATCCACCGTTGCCATTGCCACCAAGTACTGAGTGGTGCATGTGGAGAGACCACACTTTCCCCGTGACAGGATCACAATCGATAATAAATTTGCTGTAAGAGAGGGAAGATAAAATTGACATGAAATTAATTTTGAAAACACGTTATTATGTGCTATCGTTCAATGGATTTGGGCATTGCTGTCAATGTTCGCATTTGTTGTCCACTCCTAATTGTCCTTGACCCAGTCTCAGAATGAACCATAATAATAATGTTATTGTCACAAGTAGGCTTCAGTGAAGTTACTGTGAAAAGCCCCGAGTCGCCACATCCCTGTACGTGTTCGGGGAGGTTGGAATAGGAATTGAACCCGCGCTGCTGGTCTTGTTCTACATTACAAGTCTTAGCTCACTGTGCTAAACCAGCCCTGGTTGAAATATAGCTGTTGATGAAAACACACAGCGGGGGCAAACCAGATAAGGATGGCCGTTTGTTTTTTCCTTCCCCAAAGGACACTCGTGAACCAGGTGTGACTTCACAAAAACTAGATGGCGATTCCATGGCATTATTGGAAGGATGTGTGTGTAAGCACATGAAATGTGGGGCCGATATTTGTTTGCGTTTGGGTCAGTGGATAAAGGATTCAAACCATGTTTTGAACCCTTCACCAACCCATCTGCTTCTATGTTCGACAGGGACAGGGCATCAGTCAGGTAGCAGATCCATCCCGGCAGGCTGGTCGGTATTTAACATATTTCAATAAGTTAATAAGAAACAGGTGAGTTGGTGACCCTTTCCATTAAGCCGGCAACTCCGAACATTTTCCCAGATTACGATACCTCACCCCTAACCCCCAATGTGGGAAAATTCCCAGGAATAGGAGTCCCACAGATTCATACTAATATACAATAAAGTTACCAGGCTTCCTCTTGGCTCGATTGATTTGCTAGGCCAGCAGAGCACTTTCCCTGACACAGAACAATCCAAGAAACAAAATACCATATACTCGGTTATTCCCCTTAGTCTCAGACTCGGTAAGGTAAAGTCGTCATACTCCCAGGTGACCAGAGGCTGCTTTCCCTGGGGAGGGAGAGAGCTGCCTGGTGGTTGTTCAACCTGAGGATCGCCTGACCTCAGGTGAGAGACACGTTTGAGGAGATGGGCGTTCATGAATCACAGATTAATCCACGGTTAGTGGGCCGCTGTACAGGGCAGGACAGGGCAAATAAGATACGTCCCTTAGCCAACAGCACCCCGTGTAGCCCTGCAATGCAAGTATACAAAGACACGCTGTCAGTGCACAGTGGTGGAGGAAGACATTTGACATATATCACTCTGCAGGACAAGACATCATTGCATGGAATTGGTCGAATCCTGGATTGGAGATTTATTTTCCGAGCATCCCCAGAAAAATACCCGATCCCAATCTACACCCCCCTCCCCCCCCCCCCCCCCCCCCCCCCCCCCCCCCCCCCCCCCCCCCCCCCCCCCCCCCCCCCCCCCCCTCCTCCTCTGCCCCACCACCCCAACCACTCCCCATAATACTGCCCAGTGTAGCAATTCTCCAGATTTGGACCAATTCCTAGGGTGGGTGTCACTCCTGGATTCTGAACATACTCCACATGAACCTTGCATCACTCCCTGGGCCGGGGGACGCTGCCAGACCCGGAAACTCTCAGTGTGAAATCCCCATGTTTATCCACCAATCTCAAGGAAAGGAAACTGTCCAGTCCTCAGTTAGTGCCGGGGATCGGAGATTGCTCTGCTCCCGTTATTGTTACTGTAGTCAGGAAGGACTCCGGCTATCTCACACATGCACCACGATTCAGACATATGTAGTCCTGCAGCAAGCTCCAGATTTGATTCTTGTCCAAATGGACGTCAAGCCGTTGAATCAGGCTGACATCGAGCAGTGAGAGTGGGTATGAGAAAACCATCCTCCTGCTGCAAACTGTACACTGTGTGGGTAAAGGCACTGTTCAAAACTCCAGCTGCCAACCATGTACCCCGCCCCATGTTAATATCCCCATGGAGGAATTGGGGGGAACTGAACACTGAGCCTCAGCAAAACCTGGTCAAAACAGAAAACTGCCAACCAGCAGAAGGTCAGGCCACATCTGTTGAGAGAGAAAAACATAATTAAAGTTTCACGTCTGTAACTTTTCACACAAACTGGAAAAGACTCGAGGTGAACATGTTCCAAAATATCGCGAGAGGGAGAAAAAAAGTCAGGGACAAGGAAGGAAAGAATCAAATTGAAGACCTGTGATCAGGTGGAGATTTGGTGGAGGCACAGATCCCAAACGCTTTTAAAAAGTACCTGCATCTGCACCTGATGTGCTGTAAGATGCAGGGCTATGGACCGTGGGCAGGAAGACGGGATGAGAAAGGGCACCTCGGTTTCTTTGGGTCGGCATGGAGAAGATGGGCCGAATGTCATGTGTCATTTGTATGTTTCTATTTCAGTGACATCATGTAAGGCCCTAAAAGCACAAACACTTTAGAAGGAATAGACCATTTCCACCATTAAACCTTCTCCTTCATTCAGTTCGGTCCTAATTGATCTGGTTGTGGCCTGAACTCGACTTTCTTGCCTGTCCTCGACAACGTGTGACCCCCTTGTCAATCAGTAAATCACACTCTCTCAATCTTTCATCAATTCAAAGATCCAAAGTGCATAGGCGCCGAAGAAAAGTGGCTAATGCCCTTCAGAGATAAGACTTTCCACCTCATCTGTGTCTTCCATGGGAGAGAGTGTTTTTATTTTGACGCTCAAGGTTTTAGAATACTATGTGCAGTATTGGTATGTTTTATTTCCTGAAGGATGCAGATCCGTTGGAGGCGGTTCAGAAATGGTTTACTGTGTTGACAGCTGGGTTGATTCCTGCGGGGAAAGGTTGGACAACATGGATGTGTTCCACTGGAGTTCAGAAGAGTGAGGGGTGACTTGATTGAAGTATGTCAAATCCTGAACCCCACTGACAAGTAAATGCCTAAATGCTGTCGCCTGTGCTGGATGTGTCCAGAACTCGGGGGCACTGCTTGAAAATGAGGGGTTGCTCTTCTGAGACAGGAGTTTTCTCTCTTGGAGCGGGATGTCTCTCTGACACACTCTGTCTCAGAAAGTGTTGGAGCCGAACTCACGGAATCTTCTGAAGTCCAAAGTCGACAGGTTTTCCTTAGGAAGGCAATTCGCGGTTATCAGGGGTATGTGGAAATGTAGAACTCAACAAAAACAGATCAACAGTGAACTTAATGAAATATGGAGAATGCTCGAGGGGCCGAATGGCCGACTTCTGTTCTTGTTTCATCTGTTTTATAATCCCCCAGGAGGTGAACCATCCTCTCAGTTTCTAAACTCCAAAGACTATTGGACCAACCTGCTTAGCGTTTACTTATAAGGTAAAATTATATCACCAGAACAACCTAGAATTCAGTTTGCGACTGCCTTCCAAAGCTCAATCCTTCAGTCCGGAGATAAATACAGCAATTGGCTGTCGCGTGGGGACGGGGAGTGGTGTGATGTTGTGTCTGCAACACAGATAATACCTAACACTCTGCAACATGTGTTCACATTCCACCGTGGCAGCTGGTGGTACTGAAATTATATCAATTAAAACATTTACTTTTAATTCCAGAGATGGTCGGATGCAAAGTACTTTTGAGAAGTGATATCCCTCAGGGAAGAGAATATGTCTGTTCACCTGGTTTGGCGCCCAGGTGACTCGACCCAAGAGCTGCTGCCACGGGTCGGTAGCTGCTGTCTGCGAAGCCATTTTGCTGGGGAGCAGCTAGAGATCGACACGTGCCTTTGGCAGCAGCACTCACATCACATGGAGAAATAAACCAGGGGACAGGGTGCTGGGGTGGGATGGTAAGAAGGTGAAACCATTGGAAATCTATTCATAAGTGTGACAGATCAATACTGGATTCCCACCTACCTCATTCGCTGCAGGAAAGGATGTCCCGAAGTGTGTTACATTGGTGGGATCATGCAGACGCTGCGACAATGGATGCGATAATGTGCGACAATCGCCAGGCAGGAATGTTCCCTTCCAGTTGGGGAACAATTCAGTAGTCAAGGACATTCTCCGCCCCCCACGCTGGGTGGGAGAATAGTGGGAGGGCCTCCTGACATTTTTCACGCCCTCTCGCTATTCTCCCCCCCCCCCCCCCCCCCCCACGCCTGACCCACGCCACAAATAGCCACTCGCCGTTTTGTACGGCGAGCGGTGATTCTCCGAGGCCGATGGGCCGGCCCTTCACGGGAGCACCACGACTGTGCTCGGGAGGTGACAGGCCCGTGATCAGTGCCCACCGATCGTCGGGCCAGCGTCCAAAACAGACGCACTCTTTCCCCTTCGCCCAGCAAGATCAAGCTGCTACGTCTTGCCGGGTGGCTGAGGAGAAAGACGCCAACTGCGCATGTGCGGGTTGGCGTTGTCCAACCTGCGCATGCGCGGCTGGCGCATCGGCCGCATCAGCCGCCATGACGCTTGACGTGCGGCCTTGACGCACGGGGCCGCGCTCCTAGCCCCGCCCGGGGGGAAGAATCAGCCCCGGAAGTGGCCGTGAAGGCTGCCGTGGGTCACGGCCAGTCCCACGACAGCCTTTACGATTCTCCGCATTTGCGGAGAATCTCTCCCTCAGACTCTGGGCCGGGATTCTCCCCTACCCGGCGGGGCGGGGGGTCCCGGCGTAGTGGAGTGGCTTTGGGGGCTAGGCCCGTGCCGGAGTGGTTGGTGCCACGCCGACTGGCGCCAAAACCATCGCCAGCGGCCTTTGATGCCTGCCGGCAGGCACCGGGGCTGGCCGAAAGGCCTTTGACGGTTCACGCATGCACCGGTGGTGCGTCAGCTGCCGCTGCGTCACCACCGGCGCATGCGCGCTGGGGGATTCTCTTCCGCCTACGCCATGGTGGAGGCCGTGGCGGCGGCGGAAGAAAACGAGTGCCCGCCCGGCGATTGGTGGGCCTCGATCGCGGGCCTGGCCACCATGGGGGCACCCCCCGGGGTCCGATCGCCCCACCCCAGGAACCCAGGGGCCCGCTCGCGCCGCCGATCCCGCCACCACCAGAGGTGGTTCAAACCTCGGCGGCGGGAGAGGCCTCTCAGCGGCGGGACTTCGGCCCATCGCGGGGGGCTCGTCGATCGGCGCGGAGGGCAGGCCGATTGGCGGGGCGTGACTCCCACCCCCACCAATTCTCGGGTGACGGAGAATTTCTGCCACGGCGGGGGCGGGATTTTCGCCGACCCCGGGCGATTCTCCGGCCCAGCCGGGGGTGGGGGGTCGGCGAATTGCGCCCCTAATCTTCGGGGAAGCGTTCTCCAAGGCAGATTTCAGGATGCGTGACAATGCAGAATCGCTGAGCAAAAACTTATAGCCAAGGTCTGCACACAAGTACGGTCTCAACCGGGACCTTGGATTCATGTCGCATTACATTCAACCCCCACCATCTGGCCTGGGCTTGCGAAATCGCACCAACTGGCCTGGCTTGAGACAATTCACACCTCTTTTATCTGGGTTTACCCCTCTCTCTGGATCTGTAAAGATTTAATTACCTGCAAATGCTCGCATTCAAAGTATCGTCTTGCATCTTTGACTTTGTCTATATATATATATTTCTGGAACACGCCTCTTCATTCACCTGAGAAAGGAGCTGCGCTCCGAAAGCTAGTGTTTGAAACAAACCTGTTGGACTTTAACCTGTAAGACTTCTTACTGTGCTCACCCCAGTCCAACGCCGGCATCTTCATATCATGATTCCCATTGAAACAGCAACCCAACCCCCTCCATTACCGTTATCACTGCTTTCCCCACCCTCTTGTGTAAGAGAATGCCGTTTGAGAAAATAGGAGTGATGGTTTAAATCTGAATCTGACATGAGGAGGAATGATCTCATTCAAGGGGTCATGAATCTGTGGAATTCTCTACCCCATGCTGGAACACTAAATAAGTTGAAGGCGGTGGCAGATACGTTGTTAATTAGTGGGATGAAGAGTTATAGGGAGCGGGTAGGAAGGTGCAGATCAATGATCGTATTGAATGGTGGAGCAGGTTCCAGGGGCTGAATGGCCTCCCCTTGCTCTTGGTTGTTGTATTCTTATGTTATGTTCTACGTGACAGATACTTCCCACTCCCACTAATACACATTCATTGGGACCAGGATTTCTACTCCGGACTCCCAGCAAGATGATAATGCAAAGTGTTGTCTGGTCACAAAGCTGATTCAGCAGTACACGAGATCCTGCTAAATGCGCAAGAATTTTCTATCACACCGAATCTTCTCAAAAGAGTTAAAGCAACAGAATCAAACGACAAGGATGTGTTAGGGAATTTGACTTATTGACATTACTGATTGCATTACTGTTTAACGGTGAGCAACAGTCCAACCTGCATCATAAACTATCGCTCAGCAAATTAAAGACCAGTTTATGCACAGATTTAGACAAAGTCATTGGTAATCGAAACTTACCAGGAACACCGACAATAGCAAGGATCGTGTAGAATACTTTTCTGATCAATTGAATTGGGAGATGCATTTTCTCTGAATTGACGTGTCCCTTCGTGCTCGAGGCAATATCCTGAATGTAACTCTGAGGAGTCACATTGAAAGTTTCCTCAGTTTATACTTTCCAGCACCTCCACAGGGATATGGAATTGCAAAATTACCGACCTTGTTTTTGTTTCGAACTTTGAACAAACACATTACAGTAGCTGAGGTAATTCTCCCTTGATGGTACAGAATTAGCTCTAAAATTGAACTGGACCCACTCTCAAAAGCTCGATATGTTGGGTCACATAAAGTACCCAGTGCTGTTTGAAACAGCAATGGAGACATTCTTTCGAACAACATTAGTCCCATCTCTTGATTTTTGTCGTATTTCAGTGATGTTTTACATTCAGCGCTGATTACATTTGTTGATTCAAACGATGGCTGATGTCTCAAAGTTGTTACAGCGCAGGAGCAGATCTTTGGAGTATCACGAGAAGAACAAAAGCTGCTGGAAATAAATTCAGCCGGCTTGGCACCATCGGTGGAGAGAGAAAGAGGGTTATCGTGCAGAGCCCCTGTGACTCCTTCATGAGACAGAATGAGAGTCACACGGACTAGGAACGATAACGCACTTTCCCTCCACACGTGCTGCCATTCCTGCTGTCATTTTCCAGCAATGTCTGATTGTTTTTAATTCCAGCATCGAAAACATTGTTTTTTTAATCAAAAAAGAAATCTCCTATCGGTGTCGGATCCTTGCAGAAGCAGCTGACCTGCTTTCAATCCCCATTCCAAGCACAGCAATGCAATACCTTTCCCGAACGTCAGTTGCTTATTCAGTTTTCGTCCAGTTGAAATTGAATTCACAGTAATTTTAAACAGTCAATTTCAAAACCTAACCACGCTCTGTGTAAAAGAATAACCAGAATCCTACCCACACCCGCAGACACAGTTTCAAATACTAACCAGGCCACCTGTACAAAATTTAAAAATTTAATAAAGTACTGTGTACACAGTTCTATATCCAAACCAAATGCAAACCATGCACTGGCTACAATATTTGAATCCTAACCATTCACTGTGTACATAGTCCTGCATCCTAACCACGCACTGTGTACATGGTTTTATATCCTAACCATGCAATGTTTACATGGTCTTAATCCTAACCTCGCACTGTGTACATGGTTTCATATCCTAACCATGCAATGTTTACATGGTCTTAATCCTAACCTCGCACTGTGTACATGACTTAATCCTAACCTCGCACTGTGAACATCATCTTAATCCTAACCTCGCACCGTGTACATGGCCTTAATCCTAACCTCGCACTGTGTACATGACTTAATCCTAACCTCGCACTGTGTACATGACTTAATCCTAACCTCGCACTGTGAACATGACTTAATCCTAACCTCGCACTGTGAACATCATCTTAATCCTAACCTCGCACCATGTACATGGTTTTATATCCTAACCATGCAATGTGTACATGGTCTTAATCCTAACCTCGCACTGTGTACATGGTTTTATATCCTAACCATGCAATGTGTACATGGTCTTAATCCTAACCTCGCACTGTGTACATGGTTTTATATCCTAACCATGCAATGTGTACACGGCCTTAATCCTAACCTCGCACAGTGTACATGACTTAATCCTAACCTCGCACTGTGTACATGGTTTTATATCCTAACCATGCAATGTGTACACGGCCTTAATCCTAACCTCGCACAGTGTACATGACTTAATCCTAACCTCGCACTGTGTACATGACTTAATCCTAACCTCGCACTGTGTACATGACTTAATCCTAACCTCGCACTGTGAACATCATCTTAATCCTAACCTTGCACCGTGTACATGGCCTTAATCCTAACCTCGCACTGTGTACATGGTTTTATATCCTAACCATGCACTGTGTACATGGTTTTATATCCTAACCTCACACTGTGTACATGGTTTTATATCCTAACCATGCAATGTGTACACGGCCTTAATCCTAACCTCGCACTGTGTACATGGTTTTAATCCTAACCTTGCACCATGTACATGGTCTTAAACCTAACCTCACACTGTTTACATGACCTTAATCCTAATTTTACACTGTGTACATGGTCTTAATCCTAATGTCACACTGTGTACACGGTCTTAATCCCAACCTCACACTGTGTACATGGTCTTAATCCCAGCCTCGCACTGTGTACACAGTCTTAATCCTAACCTTGCACTGTGTACACGGTCTTAATCCTAACCTTGCACTGTGTACATCGTCTTAATCCCAACCTCGCACTGTGTTCACGGTCTTAATCCTAACCTTGCACCGTGTACACGGCCTTAATCCTAACCTGTCCTGTGTACATGGTCTTAATCTTAACCTAGCACTGTGTACATGGTCTTAATCCTAACCTTGCACCGTGTACACGGCCTTAATCCTAACCTGTCCTGTGTACATGGTCTTAATCTTAACCTAGCACTGTGTACATGGTCTTAATCCTAACCTTGCACCGTGTACATGGTCTTAATCCTAACCTTGCACTGTGTACATGGCCTTAATCCTAACCTTGCACCGTGTGCAAGGCCTTAATCCTAACCTCACGCTGTGTACATGGTCTTAATCTTAACCTAGCACTGTGCACATGGCCTTAATCCTAACCATGCACCGTGTACACAGCCTTAATCATCACCTCGCACTGCATACATGGTGTTTATCCTAACCTCGCACTGTGTACACGATCTTAATCCTAACTTCGCACTGTGTACACAATCTTAATCCTAACCATGCACTGTATACACAGTCTTAATACTAACCACACATTGTGTACATGGTCTTAATCCTAACCTCGCACTATGTACACGGTTTTATATCCTACCTACGCAGTGCACATAGTCTTATATCCTAACTACGTAATGTGTACAATGTCTTATATCCGAACCACGGCACGGTGTACAGGGTCTTATATCCTCGCCACGCATTGTACACATGGTTTCAAATCCAAACCATGCATTGTGTGCATGGCTTCAAATCGTAGCAACGAACTGAGGATAATATTCCGAATCCTAAATAAGTACTGTGTTCTGCATTACAAATCTTTAATGACAAAATCGGTACAAAACTCCAAATTCTAACCACACACTAGGCACACACTTTAAATATTAATGCTGCACGATGTGCAAAATTCAAATCCACAAAGAGTGACAATGTAGAAAATACAATCCTAACACAACACTAGTATTCATTTTTGCTGCACACTGTCCCGTTAGGAGTTGACATTTTGTACATCGTGCAGCATTAATATTTGAAGTTAGTACATAGATTCAAATTCACACAACGCACTGCGTATACAGTTCCAAATTCGAATTACGCAATGTGTTCACAGTTCCAAATTCTAACAACGTACTGCATAAACAGTTCCAAATTCTAACAACGCACTATGTACACTATTCCAAATTCTAAACACACTGTGTACACAATTTTAAATTCTAACAAAGCTCTGTGTACAGATTCAAATTCTAACAACAAACTGTACACAGTTTCAAATTCTAACAATGCACGGTGTACACAGTTTCAAATTCTAACAAACTAAATACACAGTTTCAAATTCTAACAATGCACTGTCTACACAGTTTCTAATTTTAACAACCCAGTGTGTACATCGTTTCAAATTCGAGCAGAGTACTTGTGTACACAGTTTAAAAATTCAAAAAACGCACTGTGCACACAGTTTCAAATTCTAACAATGCACTGTGTACACATTTTCAAATTCTAACAATGTACTGTGTACGCTGTTCCAAATTCTAACAATGCACTGTGTACACATTTTCAAATTCTAACAACACACTGGGTACCAAGTTTCACGTTCTAACAACAAACTGTGTACACAGTTTCAAATTCTACCAGCGCACTGTGTACACAGTTTCAAATTCTAACAATGCACTGAGTACACAGTTTCAAATTCTAACAATGCACTGAGTACACAGTTTCAAATTCTAACAACAAACTGTGTACACAGTTTCAAATTCTAACAACAAACTGTGTACACAGTTTCAAATTCTAACAGCGCACTGTGTACACAGTTTCAAATTCTAACCATGCACTGTGTACACAGTTTCAAATTCTAACCATGCACTGTGTACACAGTTTCAAATTCTAACAACAAACTCTGTACACAGTTTCAAATTCTAACAACAAACTGTGTACACCGTTTCAAATTGTAACAATGCACTGAGTACACAGTTTCAAATTCTAACCATGCACTGTGTACACAGTTTCAAATTCTAACAATGCACTGAGTACACAGTTTCAAATTCTAACAGTGCACTGTCTACACAGTTTCAAATTTTAACAACCCACTGTGTGCACCGTTTCAAATTCGAGCAGAGTACTGTGTACTCAGTTTCAAATTCTAATAACGCACTGTGTGCACAGTTTCAAATTCTATGTACACAGTTTCAAATTCTAACAACACTGTGTACACAGTTTCAAATTCTAACAGTGCACTGTCTACACAGTTTCAAATTTTAACAACCCACTGTGTGCACCGTTTCAAATTCGAGCAGAGTACTGTGTACTCAGTTTCAAATTCTAATAACGCACTGTGTGCACAGTTTCAAATTCTATGTACACAGTTTCAAATTCTAACAACACTGTGTACACAGTTTCAAATTCTAACAATGCACTGTGTACACAGTTTGAAATTCTAACAATGCATGTGTACACAGTTTCAAATTCTAACAATGCATGTGTACACAGTTTCAAGTTCTAACAAACTGTGTTCGCTGTTTCAAATTCTCACAACAAACTGTGTTCGCAGTTTCAGATTCTCACAACAAACTGTGTTCGCTGTTCCAAATTCTAACAACAAACTGTGTTCGCTGTTCCAAATTCTAACAACAAACTGTGTTCGCTTTCCAAATTCTAACAACAAACTGTGTTCGCAGTTTCAAATTCTAACAACAAACTGTTCGCAGTTTCAAATTCTAACAACAAACTGTGTACGCTGTTTCAAATTCTAACAACAAACTGTACACTGTTCAATTACTAACCATGCACTGAGTTTCAAATTCAGTTTCAAATTCAGTTTCAAATTCAAATGCAGTTTCAAATTCTAAATCTCACTGTGTACACAGTTTCAAATTCTAACAGCGCACTGTGTACACAGTTTCAATTACTAACCATGCACTGAGTACACAGTTTCAAATTCTAAATCTCACTGTGTACAGTTTGAAATTCTAACAACACACTGTGTACCTGCAGGACATTGTTATCATTGCTTTACTGTTACTTGAAAAATAAGCTATGACGGATACTGGACAAATTGAGGGCAGCACCACCGTTAAATATGACGGAAGCTTGGATACCGAGATCTACTGAGCCACGATTCAAAAATATCACATTTACTCAGTTAGAATTGGAGCAAAAATGGAGACAAAACTCTTGTAATCGAAAGCAAAGTAATCAAGCTCAGTGTTTCCTTCCCTGTTGTGAGGGAATGCATTTTGGGAGGATTAACAAGGCAAGGGAATATGCATTGGACGGTAAGACACCAGAAAGTAGAGGATTAGAGGTTACTTGGGGTACATGCCCAAAGATCCTTGTAGGGAGCAGGACAGGTAGATAATGTGGTTAAAAAAGCATATGGGCCAACTGTCCTTATTAGCCGAGGCATGGATTATACGAGTAGGAATGTTATAATGGAGCTGTATAAAATTCCTGTTTGGCCACAGCTAGAATACTGTGTGCATTTCTGTTCGCCGCACTATAGGAAGGGTGCAAATACACTAGAAAGGGTGCAGAAAAGATTCAGCAGTGTGTTGCCTGGGCTGGAGTGTTCCAGCTATGAAGAGAGGCTGATTAGGCTGGGGTTGTTCTGTTCGAGCACAGAATGCTGATGGGGGACCTCAGAGTTTTATAAATTTATAAAGGATATAGATATGGTAAATGGGATGGAAATAGTCCTCTTAACAGAGGGGTCAATAACCAGGGACAAGGATTTAAGACAAGGAGAAAGAGATTTAGAGGGGATTTGAGGACTATTTGACCCAAAGGGTGGTGGGAATCTGGAACTCACTGTCTGAAAGGGTGGTAGAGGCAGGAAAGCTCACGACATACAAGAAGCATTTAGATGGGCAATTAAACGCTAAACGCTATAGCATATAAAGCCCCGGACCAAGTGCTAGAACATCGGATTATAGTAGATTAGTGTTTGATGGCCGTCACAGGCATAATGGGCGGAATAGTCTCATTGCGCACTGAAAAACTATATTACTTTATGTTTCTGAACCCAATAAATGAACAATGGTCTTTGCACCTTGCTCCCTCTAGTCTTTTTTATAATGAAATAATAAAGAAGTTGTTTATTGGGTAATAAAATGAGGAAAACATCTACTACTAGCTACTACATACAGTTTCTGAGGGTCTGCTGATCCTCATGTGAAAGAGTCAAGGAAAAGCAGTCACTGTCAACACTCACAATTCATTAATGACTTTGTCTAAATGATCAGTGATTAATCAGAACTATTCAGTAAACATAATGAGGAGCATAGATAAGGTAGATAGTCGACATATTTTCCCAACGGTAGAGGAGTCTAGAACGTGAGGGCATAGGTTTAAGGTGAGAGGAGAGAGATACAAAAGAGACCAGAAGGGAAATTTCTTCACACAGAGGGTGGTGAACATCTGGAACGGGCTGCCAGAGGCGGGTACGATTTTGTCTTTTAAAAAGCAGTTAGACGTGGGCAGGGTTGGGCGGCATGGACAAGCTGGGCTGAAGGGCCTGTTTCCATGCGTAAACATCCATAACTCTATGTAACTTTGTGAAATTCACATCCAGCTCTAAATGAGAATAAAGCGTTGCGAGGGACTGTCCGGATCGGGCTCAATGTCTTGATTATGACTGTGATGAGTAGCTGATCTTTACCCAAAATATGTTCAATCATCCGTTGAAACCACTGTACTAATATTTCCGGACACCCTGGAATCAAAAACAGGAGCCGTGGCACAAGGTAAGGACCCAGACTATATTGACTATTATGTTGTATTAATCTAGAAATCTGAACCAGAGTGGCTTTTTCTATCGTAGTGCAATTGATTCATTGACTAGTTAGAGCAGTGAAGGAGTTCAGCAAGTCCAGGTGGAACACCAAAACATCAATCCTTCAATTTCCACTATCCCATCCTCTTTGGTGCCCTGTTTCCTTCGATTATCTGTTTGTTTTATTTGGAAAATCTCAGTGAAATTGGATAAAAAAGATTGTTGTGGGAAGGCAAATGATTAGGGTGTACTAACAACAAGCTATTGGGCAACTAACAATTATTCTTCAGGATTTTGAATGTATATAGTGTACTACAGAACACTAAAGCAAAAAAAAACAATTCAACAATGTCAGCTACGAGCTAAAAGCTGACGTGGCATCATCTGCAGCTGTCAGCACAAGGGGCAAGCAACATGCTTCCAGTTTAACTAGTTCTCAGTGACCTTAACGGCATGTTCTTGAGACTCAATCTTCAAATGGTGAGGAGAAAGGTAACCCACATGTTTTCCTAAATTGACCTGAGGACCAGACACAACAGAGCAGACCAGACACGGGTCTGGCACAAACGTAGAGAGGTTAGTGGGTTGGGGAGGAATTCATAGCAAGGTGAAGGGTAGATAAAGGTAGATGACACTCATTCTGCCTGGGTGCACATATATAACTTGTTTAATGTAAAGTGTGAAACAGATTTGATCAAATGTAAACAATATTATTGCCTATATAATCAGCACTGTATGAATGATATACAGTTGCTTTCATGTATTGCGCAGAGTCAGCTCCGGAGGTCATTCTCTGAAGTTATGCTCTTCAAACGCGTTGGTCATTAAACAATCGTTCTCTGTCTGACACTCCTCCGATAATTTTATGGAAAAGAGAAAAACTACAACAAAGATTCTCAATGCTTCCCACAGTGGCAAGTTTCTCTGTACTTATTCTGTCCACATTGTTAATTATTTTAAACATCTCTTGAAACTTTTCAACCTCGCTTCTCCATGTTCCTAAACCTACTCATGTAACCTACATCCCTCATGTCTGATACAATTTCCATAAATATCATTCCCCTTGTCACACTTCCCACTAACTGAAGATGTTACGTATTTTCCTAAGCATGAGGTAAATTTTTCGACACATTATTCCTGCTTGAAACTGAACCAATGTTTTGTGAAGTTTCATCGCAAACTCATTGAATGTGAACTCTGGGGCCTCCTGACTCGCGATACCCCAAAAATGTTCTGGAGGACACCACAGAATTCCACGGGGAAGAATTGCGCGGCACTTTCCTGGTAATTTCACAGTTCCATTGGACCGTTGCCCTGTAATGGAACCATTAGATATTATGATATAAATCACCAACTTTCCGTGACTGTTTTACAATAACGGTCACACTGAGGATGTTAGAAGAATTAAAACCACTTCAAAAACCACTTCACATTTCTGGGCAACTAACGTACTGAGACACCCTTCGACCCTCCCCGGGAATCACCCCATCCACTGACCACGCTCCAGCATTAAATACCCCTCCCCCATCCCACAGACTACCCCCAACCACACCATAGGAAGCCTCGAGTGCCCAGCCAGCACTGCCCCGTGGGGCACCCTGCCCCTGCCTTACCCCCACGAAGAGCCATGAGACGCCATGAATGACCTCCTTGTCCCTAACTAGGGCATCACGGTAGCATAGTGGTTAGCACATTTGCTTCACATCTCCAGGGGCCCAGGTTTGAGGGCAACACAGTAGCATGGTGGTTAGCACAGTTGCTTCACAGCTCCAGGGTCCCAGGTTCGATTCCCAGCTTGGGTCTCTATCTGTGCGGAGTCTGCATGTGTGCGTGGGTTTCCTCTGGGTGCTCCGGTTTCCTCCCACAGTCCAAAGACTTGCTGGTTAGGTGGAGTGGCTATGCTAAATTGCCCTTAGTGTCCAAAAAGGTTAAGTGGGTTACTGGGTTACGGGGATAGGGTGGAGGTGTGGGCTTGGGTAGGGTGTGGTTTCCAAGGGGCGGTGCAAACTCGATGGGCCAAATAGACTCCTTCAGCACTGTAAATTGTATGACTGCACCCTTGCCCGTCTCTGCCTACCCTCCCATGGCACACTGCAGATATCCTCCCGACCAAGCAACTATCCCACCTCTGACCTTCCAAGCGATCCATTGACTACTATGAGATTCCCAGAGGACTCCTCACTATCGGACCCCTGTGTGGCCCCCACAAGTACAGTGCTGACTATCCTACAAACCCCAAAAGCTCTGATGTGTTCCCTCGATTAACCTCGCAGATGAACCTCCCTTTCCCCATGATAGGTCCAACCCCCCCACCCCCGTATTGACTAACCCCGACTAAACAACACCATTCACAGACCATCAACCCCACTGATCATCCATATCTTTGACCACCTACCCTTCTCACTGCAAACCCCTCATTGTCTACACCATTAACATTGTCTGTCCCCTGACCCTCCGACTAACCTCCCCCCCCCCCTCACCCCCACCACTGCCACCCAAATTCCTGATTGTTCCATTGGCCACTCTGACTGACCATCTGTCTTACACCCCATAATCCCCTTATTCTCTATCTTGCACAGGACTACAATCCTGGCTCCCACTAAATCTCACCTCCCACTGACAACCCACAACAGTGCCCATCCCGGTGATCGGCTAGCCACCTGATCAACCCGCTGGCCAGCAAACTGCCTGACCGTACCCATGGTGCCTTCCCTACACCCCACCCCCAACCCCATAGGTCTCCCTGACTAACACTTTGACATCCATGGGATCACATAGCTGCCCCCACCCCACGGTAGGTCCCAAGACCTACAGCAGGGCAACATAACTGCCCTACCCAGTTGTCGACTACCCTACTGCCCGCCCACTGCACTCACAATTGAGGGATCCTACGTATTACCACCAGATCTCTCACAGGACTCGGGACTGTCTTTCACAGTCCAATCAACATGAGAACCCTTCACTACACTGCCGAGCCCAACTGCAACCTCTATCATCTTTGTGTCTACTCTCCGATATTAAGCCCACATATTACCACTCACCCCCCCCCCATGACTACTCCCTGAGTGCCCACTGGCCACACCCCTAACTATCACCGCCTCACACATACGAGCCTCCAAAATTAATGAATGGCTCCACTGCCCACCCCTAGCATCGGTCCCCTGGCCTTCTTAATGACCCACCCCTCACTGACCATTTGCATTTCCCCCTACCTGAACTGGCCCTTCAACTGTCCCACACTAATAATCTCACAACTGATCTCAGACAATGACCATCCCACAGCGACCAACTCTCAAGTAACCTTCAGCCTCACCTGACATCACTCATCCACTTAAACATCCCCCTCGTCATGACCGCCCTGATTAGCACCAACCCCCCACAATGAACACCTCACCACTGAGCACAAGACCTCCCTGCCCATACCGACCTCCTTTCCCTCCCTGCCATCCAACCCACACACACATACGCTTCTCCGTGGCTTTTTCATGACTGTACCTGAAAACGTACTTGATTTATTGAGGTCTTAGAACACTACGATAAAGTTTAACAGGTTTGTTTCAAATCACTAGCTTTCGGAGCACAGCTCCTTCATTTCCTGATTTGAAACAGACCTTTTGGACTTTAACATGATGTTGTAAGACTTCTTACCATACCCACCCCAGTCCAACACCGGCATGTCCACATCAGGATTTATGGAAAGCAAGTACCCGAAACAAGGCCTCTGGAACCCGTTAGACTCTAAATTTCCATCCAGTCCTGGTTGCAAGTTCGGGTGGGAAATGAATGATTAGATTTCAAGGCAAAAAACAAGGAGAGGACTGGCAAACTGACCATAAATTTCCTGAACAATGCTGACTAATAGTGATTTCCTTCAGTTCCTCCCTTTCAATAAACCCTGTGTTCCCCAACATTCCAAGTGTTCACCAGCATCCCTTGTTCATAACACATGAGGACAATGGAATCTGTTGAAGACTGGCGACAGTGATGTTAAAAACCTCAGGATGAGGCCATGCTGGTTCACCCCCTGGCACATATGCCTCATGCTACACCTCACATGCCCTCTTCAAAGCGTTGTTGAAACAATCTTCATGCCCTCTTTTGACAGTGATATCAAAGTGGGTAATACAATGACTTATGACGTTACAGTTCTTTACTGCAGACAGTTGTGTTCTTGATCATAGACAACATCACTTCATAGATGTCCAAACTTGAGTTGAAAGACCTGCTCAAAATCTATCCCTATAAGACGGTGGTATTGCCACACAACACGATAGAGGATATGTTCTACTTATAGTGGGGAATTCTTCTCCACAAGTTCCGAGTGGAAGTTACGATCGTGGAAAGATCGACCTGCAACTGGCAGGTTGGTGGCAACGTGATTAATTAGCCCTTTCTCTCTTGTCTACCTCACCGGTAGTTGCAGTTCAACTCTGGAATCTCTGGCCATTAGGACCTGACAAGGATAATAGCGCTGCTGCCCAGTCACTCTTGGAATTCAATTGACATTGAGATGCCCCAGGCAGAGTAGATTCTGTCACCTGGTCAACCTCAGTGATGTTTAACATGGATGAATATGGATTGCGGCTGAATGGCGGGAGAATCAGGTGGTATTGAGCAGCATGTTGACTTGCCCAGGTTTATCCCGATGCCATGAACATTCATGGGGCCCACAGTTAATGTTGCAAGCTCATAACAACTCCCTCCTGACCACTGTGTCGGCATGTCTGGTCGATTTGTCTTGTTGGTGGGACAACTACTTGCTGATTCAATACCCGAAGTAAATCCATCCCACAAGCATCATCACAAAATATTGCCGATAAATGTTTATGATCCGCCTAATGACGGCTCAGATGGTTCCTTATTAACTGCAGACTATCTCCACGGGACTATAACCACGATTCAGCCGTTAATGATTAACCAGTTTATTATGGAAAATGTAAAATTACTGGGCAGTAGAATCCGGTTAATATTATAGAGCGCTGTATATCTAGATTAATAGAGCTAAAATACAAATATATTACATATAAGGAATTGGGACAAAAAAGCTACTGATCGAATGCAAAGCTCGAGATCACTTTGTGTGCTTCCCTCTGGAGTCTGGACCCAATAAATGAAAAATGCTCCTTGCACCCAGCGCTCGCCAGTATGTTATCGGCAATAATAAATAGGTTATACAGTGGGCAATAACATGAGGACAAAATCCGGCAGCATATGGTTTCTCGGTAGTGCCAACTGAATCTTACATTAAAGTCCCAGGAAAAAAATATTCACTGTCACCAGCCACAGAGCCAATGACTTTACCTAAAACCATCAGCGATTAAACAGAACAATTCAATTTAAATGTGTGTATGTAATTCAGATCGAGCTATAACTGAGATGTAACAGTGTGGCGAGGGATTACCCTCATCGGCTGAAGGTCTTGTTTATGACTGTGTAACTAACCTTTACCCATAGTGTGTTAGCTGTTACACTAATTGATCCAGACTCTCTGGAAACAGAATCGGGAACCGAAGCAGAAGGTAAGGATCCAGAATATAGTGGGAACCATTCGTGTGTTTTAATATGGAGAAAGTGACCCATCGTGTTTTTGAGGGGGTGGGGGGTGGTTCAATCGGCCGATAGAATGCTGGACAATGCTGAAGGAGTCAACAAGACCCTTCCGGGCCCTCTGAGATTATTCCTGCCAGTCCTGTTTCTAACCTTTCTTGTAGCCCTGTAAGTCTCCGTTCTGTTGGAGAATGTTAGTGAAATTGGATACAAAGATTTTTAATCCTTTCCGTAAAGAAAGTGGTTTCTGTCTATTTACATGGTATAGATTATTGATTGTTGTGAACAACTCTTCAACGCTTCAATCAACCTCTCTTCTCTAAATATAACCATTCTTACTTCTGAAATCTATCCAGCTACCTGAACTTCCTGATCCCCGCTACCATTCTGCTCTGCGTCTGAAGCTGTTACATCTTTCCTTAAGGGGCTGTGTTAAAACAACACAATTTCCCCGCTTGAAACTAAACCAGGTTTTTAGAAATGCTCATCAATCACTTTTCTCATGTTGCCACACCAGTATCAACTATTTGCGCGCATATGCTTCCCGTTTAGAATTACATACTTCATTTTATATTGTCTCTTCATGATTACACACTTTTTTCACGGGTTTGATTGCCTCCTTGGTTGATAACTCTTGCCCTGCGGTTTATCCCTTTCCATCATTAAAGTAAACGTAATCAAATTGAGGTCACTATCACCAAAGTGCTCACCTACCTCCAAATCTAACACCTGTCCTGGTTCATTACCCAGTACCAAATACAATACGGCCTCGCCTCTTGTTGGCCTACCTACACACTGTGTCAGGAAACCCTCCTGCACACATTGGACAAAAACGGACCCATCTAAAGTACTCGAACTATAGCGTTTCCAGTCAATATTTGGAACGTTAAAGCCCCCCATAACAACTACCCCTTTACTTTCGCTCCTATCCAGAATCATCTTTGCAATCCTTTCCTCTACATCTCTGGAACATTTCGGAGGCCTATAGAAAAATTCCAACAGGGTGACCTCTCCTTTCCTGTTTCTAACCTCATAAGAAAGCACTTTATGTTTAAAAGACACAGACAGCAATCAGATCTGTGAAGGGACCTTGTGGAGTGCCAGAGTGCAGGCAGCTTCTCTCAGGTCTTTAATCCTCTGTCTGAAGGGCTTAGAAGAGCCCACTCTGAGGACATTCTTCATAATACAGCTAGAGTTTCTTTGCAGAGATCAGGCAAGTGGAAGATATTGTAAAATTCAGATTTTAAGTTTCAGTAAAATTTCAGGGAGACGAGGGCTCCATCTGGTGGTTGGAAGTCAGAATTGCAATAACCTGAATCTCCTGTGTGAACTCCATCCGGTAGTCGGAGGTCCGATTTGCACCAACCTAGATGCCCTGTGTAAAAGTCCAGCTGGTTGTAGAAGGGCAGAATTGCACCGACATAAAACTCTCTTATAAACCCATTTCTTCAGAAGGTCACATATGGAGAAGACCAGCGCCTACAGAGGGCACAACTGCAGCAGTGAAGATTCATCTAAACCCTTTCCCTTCAATTTCCATTGTTTTAATTCTTCCCCTCCCCTTATTATGTCTGTCTTTTGTGCGTCTGGGTGGAGGGTGTGGTGGGATTTGGGAATAGGTAGACTGGTAGACCATTGTGCCAATTATTTCCGTTATATGTTCCTTTTTTAATTTTTTAATTAATAAATAAAGTTTGTTAATGTTTTACTTATAAATGTGGCGTCTGTAACTCATTGGAGCAGTAAAGGGTTAAAGATCTCAGGGAAACCAGAATTATTGCTTCATTCACTTATGTCGGGACTCCAGGGTCTGTGGGGTTGGAACTGAACGCGCACTCGCCCAGTGTGTCGTAACACTCTAAACTGCGTCTGTACACTTGATGGTTTGTTGTTCTCGATTTATAGTTAGTTTCGTTCAGCAATTTCTTCTATTGCCAGGGCAACAATCCATTAGATCTCAGTACAAGAGACAAACCTACGGAGATTGATTGGGGAGGAAAATTGGGGAAGGCGAGCTTTGGTGAGGGACAGAGGGGAGAGGCACATTTCAGAGACGGACGAAAGGCAGAGTTAATCTCGGGGAAAACCAGGGAGAGCCAAGTAGCAAACGACAAGAAAACAAATGGTATTGAGGCAAAGACGGGATCATAAAGAGGGGAAGTGGCACCAGCAGTGCAGACAAACAGGAGAAATTCAATAAAAAACACGCAGGCAAAGGAGCGGAAATAAACAATGGGGAGTGTCTTGGGGAGGGTAAAGGCAGCAGTTAGGGAGGGTGACAGGGAGAAGTTAGTGGGGAATCTGGCAGGGTGATGGCAGATTGAAGGTTCACATGTAGAACGACGCAGCAAAGTGGAAAATGGAGGAAGAGAGGGAGAAGGAAGGAGAAAGATATTGAAAACCGTCTGACAGATAGAGAATGACAGAAAAATTGGAGGGTGGATGAGGAGAAAGAGAGAAGTAGTGTCAAATGGGGAAGGCAGAGTGGATGCCAAGAAAACTGGTGAGATGGAAGATTGAAAAGGCCAATTTAAGAGAGTTGAGAACAGGGAGGGCCAGATGAGGTCACCCAAGAGAGAGAAATTGAGGGCAGGGAGAATTAAAGGATGAAAACAGAGTGAAGCAGTGAGCTAGGCTGTGAAGTGTGTGGGAGGGAGAGATCTCTAAGCAGAGGGGTGTGACTATGGAGGAGAGAGATCGGGAAGATGGAAGCAGGGGAGTATGTTATGGGTGGGGGGAGACGTACATAGGGAGATGGAGGGCTCAACTGTGTAGTTTTACGGAGAGAGGTTAAGCTGGGGAAAGATCAACAAATGGCAGATATGAAAGAGTTAGTTAGAGCGGAGAAAGAACGTGAATTAGATCGGGGGTGGGGGTTGGACGGAGTGGATGAAATGAGGGGGAAAGCACGAGGTGGAACGAAACACAGGAAAAGGGCAAAATAGACCAACAGTAAGACGGATAGTGGGAGCTATTAGCGACGGTGCAGCAAATTTGGGGGACAGACTAAGACAGTTAGGAGGTTGATATATTGGAGAGGAGAGATGGTAGGAGACAGAGGACTAGCGATCAGAGCGTCTCTACCCAAATGCTGGGCATTTGCAGGCTCCAGGTGGGCAAATTTAATTGTACTTCAGATTCACGATTGCTGTCATGTTTCCTGCTGTTGTAATTAGATAAACACTAGCCCTGTAGAGCGTAGACAAAGGTGACAAGGTATGGCAGGCAATGTTGAGAGTGAGACTGGGAGATGCTGACCACAAAGGCAGGAATCAGACTTCGCCAAATGATGCGGAGCACCAGGGCTCACCCCGGGGTGGTTGGTCATCATCCTCCATCCCATGGACCAGACCCGCTGATGCTGCAATACGCAGGCCCTATAGTGTGGCAAGTAGGAATACCAGAGGGGGGGTACAGGTGTGTGGATGGTTGCAGGGAATGTGGTCAGGTGCGGTGGTGATGGGACGGGAGCACGGGGAATGGACAGGGGAGAGGGGGTGTTCAGGAGAGGATAGGGGGAGTGGGACAGGACAGTTGCATTACCGTTGGCCAGGTCCCCATACAGCCGCTGTCACTCAACGCAATCATGGGCCATGGTGGATGGGAGTGCGGTATGCAGCTAGATGGCTGCTTTGAAGGCCGCAGGAATGGCAGTTCCTGTCTCCAGGTGGGTGACCACCGACCTGATGGCCCATCTCCTGGTCACCCGTCGCTGCTGCTCCTGGCACTGGCAAATGCCCTCCAGCCAGCAGCAAAGCCTTCAGCCCATAGTTGCGACTCTGGGAACAAGTCGTACCTCCTCTCACTCGCTCAGCAGCCATGACACCTCTTTCCCAATTTGAAATATTACAAGTGCACCTTACTTGTCAGTAATTCTTCTTGTCGGAGGTGAACCATCGCAGGAGGCCCAGAGAATACCGGGGCGGGCCCGTCAATGGTATGCCAATGCGTTTACTGTACAATTTGTATGGCTACACCGGTGTGCGGTGTAGAGCACATTCTTGCCGCTGTGGAGTATCCGGAGCGTGGAATTCCATTCAGCATTCGGTGCCAGGCTTGAGATTTGGCTGATGTGCGATTCTCCACCCGATCGTGTTTCGTGATTCCGGCAGCAGCCAATGGAGAATCTCGGGCGGGATTCTCTAATCCTGCAGCAGAGTGTCCATGCTGTCGTAAACGCTGTCGCATTTTACGACGGCGTGAGCGGGCCGCTGCTGGGACTAATTCTGGCCCCTAAAGGTGGCCAGCATGGCGCTGGAGTGGTTCGCGACGCTCCAGCTGTCGATCCCGGCGCAAACTGGGTGTCGTGCGATCTGTGCATGCGCAGTGGCACCGGCGCCAACACGCACATGCGCAGTGGCCTCCTTCAACGCGCCGGCCCCGACACAACATGGCGCAGGGCTACAGGGGTTGGCACGTAGGAAAGGAGGCCCACAGCTAAAGAGGCCGGCCCGCCGATCGGTGGACCCCGAGGCCGCCCCCTCCCCCCCCTCCCCCCACAAGTCACTACCCGACCCTTCAAAGCCGAGGTCCCGCCGGCTCAGAGCAGGTTAAAACGGCGCTGGCGGGACTCGTTTTTCTTTTCACGCCCGCCTAGCCCATCTGGGCCGGAGAATGGTGGGAGGGCCGCGTAGAGCGGCCCGCGACCTGCGTGCCAGCATCGGGGCGGTGTGGCCCGGTCACAGGGATTCTCTGGCCAGCCCAGGGCTGGGAGAATCCTGACCCTCGTCGCTTGCCTTTCCAGGGCAATCTGAAGTGGACTGGGTGCTTTTCAACTTTAAAGGGCAAGTCCTTCGGCCTATCCACAATTTTGTATGATATAAAGTGTGAATGAACTGACCTGAAGTTATTATCCCTCATGCTGCCTTTCTGGGTCCTATTTTCACATCAATGAAAAATGAAAATGAAATGAAAATCGCTTATTGTCACGATAGGCTTCAATGAAGTTACTGTGAAAAGCCCCTAGTCGCCACATTCCGGCACCTGTCCGGGGAGGCTGGTACGGGAATTGAACCGTGCTGCTGGCCTGCTTTAAAAGCCAGCGATTTAGCCCAGTGAGCTAAACCAGTATGTTGAGCAAATGGCCCTATTTACAATGTTGCCAACAAATCCAATTTCATATCGCGTGGAACTGCAAGAATCTGAACCCATATATTGACAAGTGGAGGTTGGTTTACGATAGGTTATGATAGTGAACTCCCTGGCAGATTTTACAACTTACATTGAGAAAGGGAAGTTTCTATGGTAAATTTGGTCACAGGTTTGAGCCCTTTATATCACGGAATTAAATTATTAAATGCAGCTTTGCATTTAACTACCGTTAGGTTTCACCCACATATTGGAAAAATGCAAGGGGTAGGATTTTGGTGTTATTCCATCGAATACACGTTTCTCGTGGAACTCAACAAAGTCAATAGTGAGACTGGACCTTGAGGAATCTCACTACATACCATATTTTTTTTCAAACTTGGTGTCATTGTAATTGAACTCAACTACACATGTTGCTAAGTCCATATGTTCAATGATTATGGATTCATGCAAAAGGGCAGGCCTAGATCGCTATGATGTGGTGTTGCAGCATAACTACCAATGACGTCCTTAAGTAGAACATTGTTGAATAGGCTAACAATGTCAAATGAGCACATGGACACATCATTCCTATCAGTCTGTAAGTCTTGTAAGACCGGCGCAAATGGGAATGAAACCTTTATGGTGAAAGTGAAAATCTGATTGTTACAATCTGCCCAACCATTTGGCCAATTAATGTGGAGAAGCAGTCAGAAGGTAGATCGTAAAACGGACATCAGTCTTGGGCGGTCTATGAATTTGCTGATGCAGTGAAGCCCGCCTCGGTCATATGTATCACGCAGCAGCAGCTTATTATTCTGCACAATTCCAGCAAGCGCTTTTTGGTTCACTATCAAGCAAGGGCAGCAGGGTAGCATGTTGGTTAGCATAAATGCTTCACAGCTCCAGGGTCCCAGGTTCGATTCCCGGCTGGGTCACTGTCTGTGTGGAGTCTGCACATCCTCCCCCTGTGTGCGTGGGTTTCCTCCGGGTGCTCCGGTTTCCTCCCACAGTCCAAAGATGTGCGGGTTAGGTGGATTGGCCATGCTAAATTGCCCGTAGTGTCCTAATAAAAGTAAGGTTAAGGGGGGGTTGTTGGGTTACGGGTATAGGGTGGATACGTGGGTTTGAGTAGGGTGATCATGGCTCGGCACAACATTGAGGGCCGAAGGGCCTGTTCTGTGCTGTACTGTTCTATGTTTCTATGTTTAAGGATGCCTGGTAATTTTGAGCAGCAGGTCCAATGGATACAAATTTAGACACATCATATACGTTCATGCTTGTTAAATATGACTATTCCTGTTCCTTTTTTATCCTCCGAGATCAATGCCTGGTTCAAATTTAAAACAATTCTTGTCAGTTAACTGTCAATCAACTGATGCATTCTCCATGGCAAAATCCCTGCAAATCAGAGTCGACTTGATAACGAATCATAAATTTCTTCTCGTACAGTATAAATTGTTGCTTTCCCCTTATATCGGTATTCTTGCGAAGCGTCCTAATGCGTGCAATCCAAAACAATTCAGCATGTCTAGTTTGTCCGCAATATGGAAATTCTGTACTACCAATCCACTGTTAATATTAAACTTATTTCAGAGCAGCTGAACCTGAAGTGCCTGCCATAACCATGGCTGAATGTTTAATGAGGGGAGAAGATCGAACATTAGAAAGAATGAGAATTGACACAGGTAGGTTCAAAAATAGTATAAAGTATAATCCCGCCCCAATAAAGGATCAAGATTCCATGCAAGAATCTGCAGCCCCTACGGGAACAGGCAGAGCGGCAGGGAATTAAAGCCAGTTAAACTGGGCCAGAATTCTCTGCTCATTGTGATTCACCCACGGCCACGGGCAATCCCATCGACAAGCGGCTGAAAGACAGAATCCCACCTCCAGGCAACAGCGCGCAGCTGAGAAACACGGGGGACCAGAGAATCCAGCACCCGAGGTTTTTTCCGAAAATGATAAGGAAATGTCCAAAGGTATCAGGCTGGATTTTCCCTTAAGCCACCCCACACGGGCAGGAAACCCATGGGCCGGAGCAGCCCATGCAGCCAGAGGGAAAAGTGAATCTCAGCAGTCCGAGACTTCTGGCCATTATTTATATCAATCCCCAGAGGTAATTTGGTCAGGATTTTCTAAATCTTCAATCATGAAATTGAAGGCAAATTATTGTCTGCCCGGAAATTGTTTGAGGAAGGAGCTGCGCTGCAAAAGCTAGTGATTCGAAACAAACCTGTTGAACTTTATTCTGATGTTGTAAGACTTCTTACTGAGTAGTAGGAGGCAGAGAGTAAGGATAAAGAAATTCATCTCATTATGAGGATGCAAGTTGGGGTGTCCTGCAGAAATTTGTGTTAGGCTCTCAATTATTCATCGTATTTATTGATGAATTATATGATCGAATAAAAAGCCACATCTAAATTTGTTGATGACAGAAATATAGTTGAAACAATGTAGTTGAAGGCGTAAAATTGAAAATGTGTCAACAGATTAAGTGAATGGGCACAATTGCGACAAATGGGTATTAATATAGACAAGTGTACACTGCACTACTTTCTAAAAGGGATGGAAGAGGTGACTTTCCAACTGGGCAAAGACTAGAAACAGTGACGGCTGAGAGAAACTTGGAAATCCCAGGATCAATAAAATTTCATAAAACAGGTACAAAAATAATTTCAAAACCGAACACAGTGCTGGTGCTAAATTCAGAAGATGGAAATAGACTGGGATAGAAGTTGTATTGTAAGTTTTAAATGTCCTGAATGAACCACACCCGCAGTTAAGGTCACACAGGTAGGCCATCCATGATCCCATTGAATTGCGAAGAAAGCTCATTGGGCTGTAACTATTCTCATGACATTACTACGAGTAGCTCGGCATCAGGTCTCAGGAAACATAGATTGGCCTCGGATGGAGTACACATTAGATTTACACAATGATTCCTGGACATAAAGGACTACATTTTGAGGAGGGGTTTCACAAACTAAGATTGTATTCTCTGCACTCTGGAATGTTAATTGCCGATTTAATCAAAGTTTTGGGTTTGTCAGGGGTATATAGAGAGATATATGTACTCTGATGGTGGGTTCAATTGTTGTTGGTGGTGGGGGGAGGGAGAGAGGGAGGGGGTGGAGGGGCGTAGAGAGAGAGGGAGGTGGCGTGGCAGTCAAAGACTTTGTGCCATATCTTTCAACATTGAAATTGGAAAACACTTGAACAGGCACAATTATTTCTGCGAAAGGCAATTATGCAAGAAATTTGAGATTGTTACCTTCTTGCGTATTAAGACAAAGCTGTTTATATTGAATATGGATAACAAATTAGCTATGATATCACTTGATGTCACTTTTGTTATTGATAATGTGGCTGAAAGGAGGCTTCCATTGGTTGTTACAATACGAATTGTAACAGTCTGCATATAAACTCGCTGAGTGTTAATTTTCTCCATTCGTGTTCACAGATCCAATCTCCACAATCACTGAACGCTTGGCAAATTATGATGATTACCAACTGTTCAAATTGACAACGTTCTACCGGCACAGACTAGAACAAGCGATTGAAGAAGGGGTGGAAGGACTTGGTCTCAATTTAACAGGCGCTGACCATTTTAGTGAACCAGAATATCAGGTAAGTGGGAGGGATAGAGAATGAGTTTAGTTTATTCTCACATTAAAATTTGGAAGAATAGTAACAAATAAATTGTTGTAAGATAGAAGACGAAGGTCTGTCTGACCACACTCCTAACAGCTGTTGCAGTACATATTCAAAAATGTGAAATATTGTACGGCCAGCCCATATAGAGAGGACACATCCAACAGGAAAATTAGCATTCCATTAGCTTACTCTCAATCATTAGCAAAGCGATAAAAGTGGCATCGCTTTGAAGTGGTACATGACTCAGCAATAAGCTCACTGAAGCACATTCTGGTTTCTGCCAATCTGCTATGCTCGCTTGATTTTTGACTTCATTACAGCTTTCATCCAATCGCACAGCGACAGCACAATTCGAGAGATCAGCCATGAGTGCCTCCCCGACATGAAAGCAGCAGTTGATTGAGGAAGGCACCATGCAATTACAGAAAATGTAAACCCACTGGGAACCTGCGTAAATCTCTCCACTGGTTGGAGTTTCATGTATCACACAATGACACACGGTTGTGATTGTTCGGGTCCAATGATGACAGCCCAATGATATTTCTGCAAAAGTTCTTCAAAGTAATGTCTTCTCCTCAAGTATTTCCAGTTGATTCTCTTCATCAGGTTTGGATGTTTGCTGATAATTGTACAGTTGATGCTTCATTCACAATTCCTCAGATAGCAATCAATGAGTATTACCCAGTGTTTGGTTGATAAGCGGTCAGTGACATTACTGCCACACAAGTGCCAGGCCATGAATGTTTCCAGCAGGAGAGAATCTAACCATTGTTGCTTGACATTCACCAATTGCCATTGCTGACCTCCCACTGTGAAAATCATGGTTACCATTGACCAGAAACCTAACTGGCCATATGGGTACTTTGGCTGAAGAACGGATCAATGGCTGGTAAATCTGTTGCAAGTGACTCACATTCTGACTTCTCAAAGCCTGTTCATCGTCCACAAGTGAAGAGTGTGATGGAATGCATTCTGCGAGCATGGATGAGGGGCACTTCAACACCACTCTACCTCCACCACTGAAGCAGCAGCAGCAGTACGTACCATCTACAGATATACAGAAGTAACGTTCGCACCACACGAGTGGAAGGCGGTGACTATCTTCAACAAGGCAGTATCTAACCATCTCAACCTTGTGATTTAATAATAGCATTACCATCGCCGAATCCCCACGATCAACATCATATCACTTTGAACAGAAACTGAAACGGACCAGCAGTTTTTAAAAAATTTCAGATATGGCTATCCCAGACTGGGCCAACATTAATTTTCCATCCCTAATTGCCCTTGAGGCGGCAGTTAAGAGTCAACCACGTTGCTGTGGATCTGGAGTCACATGTAGACCAGACAAGGTAAGGACAACAGATTTCCTTCCCTAAAGGATGAGTTTTTACAACAATCAACAATGGTTTTCATTGGATTTTTACCAAATTGAAATTTCAGCATCTGCAGTGGCAGGATTTGAACCTGTGTTCCCAGAACATTTTTACCAAATTGAAATTTCAGCATCTGCAGTGGCAGGATTTGAACCTGTGTTCCCAGAGCATTACTCTGTGACTCTGGTTTACTAGTCCAGTGAAAATACCACTGTGCCACATCCTCCCTTAATCATACAATACGTACAGTGCACAATAGTCAGTGCAAGAATGGGAACAAATAAGACGCGTGGATCAGGGATTAAGTCTTCATGGATACAAGTCTACACCAAATTAAGCTACAGGCAAATTGAAGACCTACGTCGTATCCATAACTACAAAATAAAACGACAAAACCAGAGGTCGTGAGGTGAATTCCACTCCTGGCCCAAAAACAGTATCAAACTTGTTCCATCAACAGTCCTCCCTCTGCAACAAGGACCTCCTCATGTGCCTCCAGCGCATTCATAAAAACACCTCTCAACTCTCACAATTAAGCTTTGGCAACCCACACCGCAGAGCCGAGTGGTGTTGTGGTATTCTCACTGGACGTAATACAGAGACCCAGGGTAATGCTCTGGGGATCTGGATTTGAATCCCGCCAGGGCAGTTGGTGGAATTTGAGTTCAATTGTCAGTTGTCGATTGCCATAAAAGTCCATCAGGTTCACAAATGTCCTTTAGAGAAGGAAATCTGTTGTCCTTGCCTGGTCTGGCCTACATGTGACTCCAGACCCACAGCAATATGGTTGACTCTTAAATGCTGTCAGGGATTGGCAACAACTGCTAGCTTAGCCAGTGACACACACATCACATGAAAAAAAAGTACTGATTTGGTTGGTGAGGGAGGGTGGAGGTAGGAATTCACCTCACGACCTCTGGTTTTGTCGTTTTATTTTGTAGTTATGGATACGACGTAGGTCTTCAATTTGCCTGTAGCTTAATCAGGAGGTTTGCTTGTCCGTGCTTGACCTGATGGCATGAGATTTCATGGGGTCCGGAGTCAATGTTGAGGACTGTCAGGGAAATTCCCTCCCAACTGCATACCTGTGTCTGCTGGCACCTCTGCTGGGTCTGTCCAGTGAGTCAGATGGTGATTGTGTTATCTGGGACATTGTAAGGTATCTGCTGGCACCTTTGCTGGGTCTGTCCAGTGTGTTCGATGGTGGTTGTGTTATCTGGGACATTGTAAGGTATGATTATTCAGCCTGTAATTTCCTGCAGTTCTATCCCATTCTGCAATATCACTCCTCGAGGGGACATTATAACCTAAGTTTCCTTGCTCTGTGCTTTTCTTTCTTTGTGCTCTAGAGGAATTTAGGAATATGAGTAGGCCATTCAGCCTATCGAACTTACTCCTATCATGGATGATCATCAACCGCAGCACCACTTTTCTGCACCATTGTCATATCCTGCTAAGTCATTGGTCTCCAAAAATCAATACCTCCCTTTTCAAACATGGTCATGGATTCTGTTTCCACAGCCCTTTGTGGTAGAGTTTCCAAAGATTCTTCACCCTCTTGAGTGCCGAAATTTCCTCCTCTCGGTCTGAAGTAGCCTTCCCCTTATTTTAAGACTGTCCTCTGGTTCTACACTCACCAGCCAGGGAATCATTTTATCTGCATCTATCCTGTCGCATTCCGTAAGAATTCTGTGTATTTTAATGAGGACACAACGCAATCTTTGGAACTTTTGAGAATACAGTTCCAGTCTGCTCAAACTCTCTTTAAAAGACAATCGCACTAACTCAGAATTTAACTTGGTGAACCTCCGTTGAACTCTTTTTAAGGCAAGTATATCCTTCCTTAGGTAAGGGGACCCAAACTGTGTACAATACTTCAGGTGATATCTCACCAAGGCTCTCAATACCTGCAGCAAGACATTCTTATTCCTGTACTAATTTCCCCCCTTGATGAACACCGACACATCAGTTGTCTCCCTCATTGCTTGCTGGAACTGCATATTAGCTTTCAGTGACCCAGGAATAAGAAGATCAAGGTCCCTTTGGACACCTGCACTTCCAAAACTCTCATTCTAGAAATACTCTGCCGTCTTGTTTTCTTTCTAGCAAGTGAAGAACTTCCCACATATTCACATTGAATGCCATCTACCCTGTTCTAACCCATTCAATTCGCCAGTTCAAGTTGTCTAAAATCCTTCTTGAGTTATCCTCACAACTTGTGATCCAATTTTGGTGTCTTCTGCAAATTTGGAAATGTTGACCCACACATCCAAATGATTCATATTGATTGTGAACAGCTGTGGACCCAGCACTCAAAATTTCAGTACCCCACACATAAAAGCTTGACACCTCGAGAATAACCTGTTTGTGCTTACTCTCTGTTTTCTGCCACGTAAACACTTTCGATCCATACTAATATATTTATCCCAATCCCATGCGCTCTAATATTATTTCCTAACCTCTCGTGTGGACTTTATCAAACACAGAACATCCACTGCTTCTCCTTTAAGTATGGTACAAGTAACATCCTCAAAAAACTAGTCATCAGAGAGAAATCTTCCTTTCTCTGTCCAGCTTTACCATTCCTTTCTAAATGTCCAGTTAGTACATCCTTAATAACAGATTCTAATAATTCTGCTACTATTAACACCAAATTAATAGGTCAGTAGTTCTCTGTTCTCCCTGTTCCTCCCTTCTTAAATAGTGGGGTTACATTTGCTTCTTTCCAATCTGCAGGAAACTTTGCAGAACCTAATGAATTATGAAAGAAACTCGACATAACATCCACCATCTCTCTTCAGTCATCTCATTCAATGCTCTGGTATGAAAATTACCTGGTGCTGGGAATTAATCAACCTTCAAACCAGTTAACTCTTCAATTCCTAATCTTTACTGATACTAATTTACTTAGTTCATCATTTTCACAAGTCCCTTGGCTGCCTCGCATTTCTAGGAGATTTTCTGTACCTTCTTCCATGAAGACAGATGCAAAGTAATTGTTAAGTTTTTCTACCATTTCCCTGTTATCGTGCTGAATTTCCCTGTGTCTTCTAATGGGCCCACATTTGTCCAAGCTAATCTTTCACTTCTCATATACTGAAAGAAGTGTTCACTTTTGAGTTCCACATTAAGTTGTATTCATATTCTATTTTCTCTTCTTAATCAGTTATTTGGTTCTCCTTTGCTGGGTTCTGAATTTCTCTCTATTCTCCGGTTTGCCATTTTCCTGGCATCTTTCGAAGCCATTTATTTTAATGTCCTGCAATCATTAGTTTCTTTCATTAACCATAGTTTGGATATTTGTGCCTTAAGGAATGTATATCTCGTGTGGACTGTGTAGCATTTCTTTTAAAACCAGTCATTGTGTGTCTACTATATAAATGATCTCCAAGTAGGAACAGAGTGTAGCATAGCAAAATTTGAGGATGATACTAAAATAGGTGGGAAAGCAGGCAGTGAAGAGCAGATAAACATTTTGCTGATGGATATAGGTAGACATGGAGATTGGGCCAAAATGTGGCAGATGAAGTGTAATGTAGATAAGGTTGAGTTTATCCATTTTGGCCAAAAAAATAGAAAGGCAACTTATTATCTAAATGGAAAACAGATTCAAAATGTGTCTGGGCAGAGGGATCTCAGTGTTTTTATTCATGAATCGCAGAAAGTCGTCATGCAGGTACAGCATGTAATTAAAAAGGCAAATGGAATGTTAACATCTACTGCAAAAGGACTGGAGTATAAAAGTAGCCATGATATGGAGATGCCGGCGTTGGACTGGGGTGAGCACAGTAATAAGTGTCATAACACCAGGTTAAAGTCCAACAGGTTAATTTGCAATCACTAGCTTTCGGAGCGGTGCTCCTTCATCATGTGAAGTGGAGGCAGGTTCACAAACACAGCATATATATAGGCAGAGACATAATTACAAGATAATTACAGTTTGTAATGCGAAGAATGTTTGGAATACAGGTCTTTACAGGTACGAACAATGTGAACGGAGTGAGGGATAATCACAGGTAATCAAGGTATGAATTATCTCGAGCAAGGTCAGTTATTAGGATTCTGAAAACTCTGGTAGTATGATGGGAGTTACATGTAACGTGACGTGAACCCAAGATCCCGGTTGAGGCAGTCCTCGTGCATGCGGAACTTGGCAAACAGTTTCTGCTCAGTGATTCTGCATTGTCTTGAAGGCCACCTTGGAGAATGTTTACTCAAAGGTCGGAGGCTGAATGTCCTTGACTGCTGAAGTGTACCCCGACTGGTAGGGAACACTCATGCCTGGCGATTAGTGTGCAGGTCCGTTCATCCATTGTTATGGCGTCTGCATGGCCTCGCCGATGTACCATGCCTCGGGACATCCTTTCCTGCGGTGTATGAGGTAGGCAACGTTGGCCAAGTCGCATAAGTATGTACATTGAATCTGTGAGTGGTGTGCTCACAAGTGATGGTAGTATCCATGTTAATGATCTGGCATGTCTTGTAGAGGTTGCCGTGGCAGGGTTGTGTGGTGTAGTGCTTGCTCTTTTCCTGAAGGCTGGGTAGTTTGCTGCGAACAATGGTTTGTTTGAGGTTAGGCAAGTAGTGGAGGTGGTGGATGGCCTTGGCGAGATGTTCGTCATCATCGATGAAATGCTGAAGGCTCTGAAGAAGATGTTGCACATTTTCTGCTCCGGGCAGGTACTGGACTGTGACGGGTACTC
Source organism: Scyliorhinus canicula (assembly GCF_902713615.1). Lineage (NCBI taxonomy): Eukaryota > Metazoa > Chordata > Chondrichthyes > Carcharhiniformes > Scyliorhinidae > Scyliorhinus > Scyliorhinus canicula. The sequence continues at coordinate 209,205,013 of NC_052151.1, forward strand.
TGTCGGTTGAATCCCGTGTTTGTCTTCTGAGGAGGTTGGTGCAGTTTTCCGCTGCGGCGTATCGTATAAAAGTAAAGAAGTGTTGTTGCACTTGTGTAGGGTGTTGGTAAGACCACATCTGGAGTATTTTGTCCAGTTTTGAGGAAGGATGTGGTGGTATTGGAAACAGTTCAGAGGAGGTTCACCAGATTGATTCTGGGGATGAAAGGGTTGGCGTATGAGGAGAGGTTAAACAGTTTGGGCTCATACTCGCTGGAGTTTAGAAGGATGAGAGGGTACCAGTCGAGGTATATAAAATACTAAAAGGAATTGATAAAGTAAACATAGACCAAATACTCCTCCCTTGTGGGGAAATCTAAAACAAGAGGTCACAGACACAGGTTGTGATGCAGTTCTTTTATAACTGAGATGAGGAGGAACTACTTCTCGCAGAGGATGGTGAATTTGTGGAACCCGCTGCCCCATAGTGCTGTGGAATCCATAAGACCATAAGACATAGGAGTGGAAGTAAGGCCATTTGGCCCATCGAGTCCACTCCGCAATTCAATCATGGCTGATGGGCATTTCAACTCCACCTACCAGCATTCTCCCCGTAGCCCTTAATTCCTCGCGACATCAAGAATAATCTCTGCCTTGAAGCCATTTAGCGTCCCGGCCTCCACTGCACTCCGCGGCAATGAATTCCACAGGCCCACCACTCTCTGGCTGAAGAAATGTCTCCGCATTTCTGTTCTGAATTTACCCCCTCTAATTCTAAGGCTGTGCCCACGGGTCCTCGTCTCCTCGCCTAACGGAAACAGTTTCTTTGCGTCCACCCTTTCTAAGCCATGTATTATCTTGTAAGTTTCTATTAGATCTCCCCTTAACCTTAACCAGTGCCAGTATGTCCTTCCTGAGATGTGGGGCCCAAAACTGGACACAGTACTCCAAATGGGGCCTAACCAGAGCCTTATAAACTAGCACATCGCTGCTTTTATATTCCAACCCTCTTGAGATAAATTACAACATTGCATTCGCTTTCTTAATCACAGATTCAACCTGCATGTTTACCTTTAGGGAATCCTCGACTAGCACTCCCAGATCCCTTTGTACTTTGGCATAATGAATTTTCTCACCGTTTAGGAAGTGGTCTATGCTTGGATTCTTTTTTCCAAAGTGCAAGACCTCACATTTTCTCACGTTGAATTGCATCTGCCATTTCCTGCACCACTCTCCCAAACTGTCTAGATCCTTCTGCAGCCTCCCCACTTCCTCAGCACTACCTGCCTGACCACCTAACTTCGTATCATCGGCAAACTTCACTAGAATGCCCCCAGTTCCTTCATCCAGATCATTAATATATATGGTGAACAGCTGCGGCCCCAACACTGAACCCTGTGGGACACCGCTGGTCACCGGCTGCCATTCCGAAAAAGAACCTTTTATCCCAACTCTCTGCCTTCTGTCAGACAGCCAATCCTCAACCCATGCCAGTAGCTCACCTCGAACACCATGGGCCCTCACCTTACTCAGCAGCCTCCTGTGTGGCACCTTATCAAAGGCCTTTTGGAAATCCAGATAGACCACATCCACTGGGTTTCCCTGGTCTAACCTACTTGTCACCTCCTCAAAGAATTCTAACAGGTTCGTCTGGCACGACCTCCCCTTACTAAATCCATGTTGACTTGTTCTAATCCGACCCTGCTCTTCCAAGAATTTAGAAATCTCATCCTTAACGATCGATTCTAGAATTTTACCAACAACCGAGGTTAGGCTAATTGGCCTATAATTTTCCATCTTTTGTCTTGATCCTTTCTTGAACAAGGGGGTTACAACAGCGATCTTCCAATTGTCCGGGACTTTCCCTGACTCCAGTGATTTCTGAAAGATCTCAAGCAACGCTTCCGCTATTTCTTCAGCCACCTCCCTCAGAACTCTAGGATTTAGCCCATCGGGGCCAGGAGATTTGTCAATTTTAAGACCTTTTAGCTTTTTTAGCACCATCTCTTTTGTAATGGCAACCATACTCAACTCAGCCCCCTGACCCTTTATAATTTTTGGGATATTACTCATGTCTTCCACTGTGAAGACAGACGCAAAGTACTTATTAAGTTCTCCAGCCATTTCCTCGTCTCCCATCACTAGCCTTCCAGAATCAGTTTGAATTGGCCCAATGTCTACTTTGGCCTGTCGTTTGTTTCTTATGTATTCAAAGAAACTTTTACTATCATTTCTTATATTACTGGCTAGCCTGCCTTCACATTTGATCCTCTCCTTCCTTATTTGTCTCTTTGTTAACCTCTGTTTGTTTTTGTAGCCTTCCCAATCTTCTGATTTCCCAGTGCTTTTGGCCACTTTATAGGATCTCTCTTTTTCTTTGATACATTTCCTGACCTCCTTTGTCAGCCATGGCTGTCTAATCCCTCCCCGGATAATCTTTCTTTTCTTGGGGATGAACCTCTGTACAGTGTCCTCAATTATGCATACAAACTCCTGCCATTTTTGCTCTACTGTCTTCCCCACTAGGGTCTGCTTCCAGTCAATTTTCGCCAGTTCCTCTCTCATGCCCTCGTAATTACCTTTATTTAACTGTAACACCATTACATCCGATTTTGCCTTCTCTCTTTCAAACTGCAGACTGAACTCAACCATATTATGATCGCTGCTTCCTAAGTGTTCCCTTACTTTAAGATCTTTTATAAAGTCTGGTTCATTACATAGCACTAGGTCCAGAATAGCCTGCTCCCTTGTGGGCTCCATGACAAGCTGTTCCAAAAATCCATCTTGTAAGCATTCCATGAATTCCTTTTCTTTGGATCCACTGGCTACGTTATTTACCCAATCCACCTGCATATTGAAGTCCCCCATGATCACCGTGACCTTGCCTTTCTGACATGCCTTTTCTATTTCCCGGTACATCTTGCGCCCCTGGTCCTGACCACTGTTAGGAGGTCTGTACATAACTCCCATTATGGTTTTTTTGCCTTTGTGGTTCCTCAATTCTACCCACACAGACTCCACATCATCCAACCCTATGTCGTTTAGTGCCATAGATTTAATTTTGTTCTTAACAAGGCAACCCCACCCCCTCGGCCCACCTCCCTGTCTTTTCGATAGGTTGTATATCCTTGGATGTTTAACTGCCAGTCCTGAACCCCCTGCAGCCATGTCTCTGTGATGCCTACCACATCATAATCATTCACGATGATCTGTGCTATTAGTTCGTCTACTTTGTTACAAATGCTACGAGCATTCAGGTAAAGTACCTTAATGCTAACTTTCTTATCATTACAGATATTGGAAGTCCTAAGATGTCCAAAGTTATCCTTCCTTTTTGTTGCATTCCTAGTCTGCCTCAAGCTTAAATCCACCTGCCTACGTTATCCTCCTGCGTATCTTGCCATTTAACTCCAGCAATCGGAGAGAATCGGAGGCATTAAATGGTTTCAAGAAGGAGATAGATATATTTGTGATTTTAAAAATGGGTCAAAGGGGCATGGGGAACAGATGGGGAGGTTGATTTGAGACAAGGAAGAGAGAAGCCATGATCTGATTGAATGATGGAGCAGGCTAGAAGGACTGAATTACCTACTTCTGCTCCCAATTCCGGTGTTCCGATGTACTGTCAAATCTTTGCACATTCCCCCACTCACCACAGCCAACTTGCCCCTCCTCCCATCATCATTTCCTTTCTTTAGATTTCAGACCAAAGTTTCAGAAATAACTATATCTTATTCAAACCTTATGTAAAGTTCTATCATATTATTGTCATTATTTGCAAAATAAATCTTGGCAGCAAGGTTATTAATTAGCACTTTCTCACTACGCAACTCTAAATCCAATACAGACAGGTTCCTCGCTGGCTCCTCAGCGTATTGCCAAGAAACCCAACTTATACAATCTCCAGGAGTTCCTCCCCCACATCAATCGTGCTGCTTCCTTTAAAACAGTCTATGTATAAATTGAAGTTATTTTTAAATTTAGAGTATCCAATTTTTTTCCAATTAAAGGGCAAGGAACGGGGCTGGGGGGTGAATGGACAGGTGGAACATGGATACAAAATTGCCTGGATAAAAGGAACGAGTCATGGTAAATGGATATTTTTGCCTGGAGCAAAGTTTGTAGTGGTGTTCCCGAGGGGTCGCTCTCTTTTCTTGATATATATTAATGATTCAAACCTTGCTGTGCAGGGACAGATTTGAAGTTTACAATGGACACAAAACCTTAGAATTATTGCAAACTACGAGGAACAGGGTGTAAAACTTGAAAGGGACATATCCAAGTTGGTGCAGTGGGCAGATAGGTGGCTGATGAAGTTCAATGCGGGAAGAAGTGTGAGTTCATACAATTCTGTAGGAAGAACATGGAGGGGCCGTAAAGTATAAGTGGTCAAATTATTAAAGAGGTGCAGGAGCAGAGGGATCTGGTTGTATATGTGCACAGATCATTGGTAGCAGTGCAGTAGAGAGAGCAGTTAATAAAGCATATATTTTTCTGGGCCTTAGTAATGGGGGAATAGAGTACAAGAGCAAGGAGGTTACGCTGAATTTATACAAGGCACTAGCTAGTCCTCAGCTGCAATATTGTGTACAGTTGTGGGCAGCACACTCTTGGAAGGATGTGAATATTGGGGAGAGTGCAGATGAGGTTTACCAGAATGGTTCACTTCTCTTATGAGGATAGATTGGAGAGTTCAAGACTTAGCTTGAAAAATTGAGGGCTAAGAAGAGATTTGATGGAGATGTTGAAATTCATGAAGGGGCTGAGCTAAGCAGACGGGGAGAATCAGTTGCAGCTTATAAAAGAATCAAAAGAAAAGTGCAGAGATTTAAAGTGAATTGTAAAATAAACATCGTGGGCTACAATTCTCCGGTCGTTGGGGATTCACTTTTCCCGCAGGCAATGCACCTCCACCTGCAGGTTCACGGCGGTGTAAGTTGTTTCAATGGCAAATCCCTTTGACAAGAGGCGTGAGGATAGAATCCCAGCGCCAGCGAACAGCCGAGAAACAGGCGGCTGGGGGAATCGGAGAATCCCGTTCGTGATGTGGTCTTCACACAATGAGTGCTTTGGGTCTGAAATACACTGCTTGGACGTGTGGTGGAGGCAGGTTCAATGCAGGCATTCAAGAGGCCATCAATTGATTATTTGAATGGAAAGAATGGCTGAAATTCTCCGGTTGTTGCGATTCACCTTTCCCGCTGGCGGCACCCACCCACCCGTGGGTTTCCCGGCAGGGTGGGGTAGTTACAATTGGAAATTCTATTGACAAATAACAGGAAGACAGAATCCTTCCATCAGCGAACAGTGCGCCACTGAGAAACTAGAGGTTGGGAGAATCCCGCCCATGTGTCAGGTTACAGAAAAGGTAAGACGGAACGCAATGAGCCATGATGCTTGTTTGGAGAGTTGGTGCAGAGACGCTGATCCAAATAGCCACCTGCGCTGTAACAATACTGCGAGTTTGCTCGCTGCTTCTCTCAGTTCTGGATCCTCCCTTCCCTGAACTGGGGTCTGGTTCCTGGTGTTCTATTCTTGCTTCAGTCACAAAGTGTGATAGCAGGAAGTGTGAGAAATAAGTGTATCCTATTGTCAATCAGTAATCTGATGACATGTTGAACATTGAAGGACAGAACCGAAACTGCTCATTTCTCTAATGTCAGTTAATGCTCCCTTCTCAAGTTATATCAAACTTAGTTTATTCATATTTATTTAATGTTTATCACTGAATCAAGAGATGCAATGTTTTTCGGTGTTCATTCTGGATTAGGGCACAGCCCAGTGACAGATTCCTTTGCTCAAACCAACTGGGAAATCCCATCACTAAGCCGGTCCTTTCCTTCTTACCTTCACTGTTTATCTTTCACTCCGCTCGTCAACATGTTCATTATTATCCTTTGCAGAAAGTCATTGAGCTCGTGAAGCAGGGAAACCTGGCAGACAGTTCCAAACTTCTCCTAAATCTGGTGATGGAGAAAGGCTCCGGGACCCGAAAGGTGATGTGGGAATCCCTTGTGAAAATGTGCCATCGCTTACCAAAGTTGGATAAAATATTGAAAGAAATACAACAACTTGGTACAGTAAAATCACAGTAAATAGTATTTCAGATTCACCCTGTAACGTTTCGCAGACTTGATTTCATCGAATGTGTTTGTTTTAATCAGGCTTTGATCACTCTGATTTTATGAAGACCAGGCAAGATTTATGCGGATTACCCAGTAACCTGAAAGGTAAGAGATAAGAAGGGAGATTCTTGTTTTTTGTTATCTTTATTGTCACATGTAGGCTTGCAATGAAGTTACAGTGAAAATCCCCTAGTCGCCACATTCCGGTGCCTGTTCGGGTACACTGCGGGATAATTCAGAATGTCCAAATTACCTAACAGCATGTCTTTCGGGACTTGTGGGAGGAAACTGGAGCACCCAGAGGAAACCCACGCCAACACTGGGAGAACGTGCAGCCTCCACATAGACAGTGATTAAATCCGGAATCGAACATAGAATTTAACATAGAATTTACAGTGCAGAAGGAGGCCATTCGGCCCATCGAGTCTACACTAGCTCTTGGAAAGAGCACCCGACACAAGTTCCACACCTCCACCCTATCCCCACAATCCAGCAACCCCACCCAACACTAAGGGCAATTTAGCATGGCCAATCCACCTAACGTGAACATCTTTGGACTGTGGGAGGAAACCCACGCACACACGGGGAGGATGTGCAGACTCCGCACAGACAGTGACCCAAGCCGGAATCGAACCTGGGACTCTGGCACGGTGAAGCAACAGTGCTAACCACTGTTCTACTGTGCCACCCAACCCTTGTTTAACTTTTGAGAGTCTGAATGATCGGTTGGAACAGCCTGTTGAATAAGTTGTCTGAATCTGATAATCAGGAAATAAAATTCTGAGAAACGTGTTTGAATATTGCTTGGATTTGTTGTCAATCTTCACCATTACCACAAAAGTTACAATTCATGGGCAGAAACTTGCACCGAATGCAAACATTCACTACGAAGGCTACAGTTGATCGATTTAGACATACTTTGAGCACCCACACATTCCTGAGGTGTTAGTTTCCGACAGAGGCACGGTTTTTACCAGTGCTGAGTTTACCACATTTATGCAATCGAACAGAGTTCACCACGTGCGTATCATTCGCTGCCACGCAGCCTCAAATGGGTTAGCCGAAAGAGCGGTCCAAACTTTTAAGCAGGGAATGGAAAAGCAGACCTCGGGATGCTTTGAAACGCGGCTTGCAAGGTTCCTTTTTTGCCATAGACCACTCTACATGTCACCATGGGGGTTGCATCATCCGAGCTACTGAGTAGACGCCGCCTCCGCACACACCTGAGTCTGCCAATCCCGGAAAATTGTGGGAGGGTCCCCCGTGGCCAAGCCTGATCGGAGCCGGACTGGGCCACTCGGACAGCCCTGCACAACTTCACAGTGGTGGACTTGGTGCATGTCCGGAACTTTGGCGATGGAGCCATGTGGATCCCGGGTGGTTTCATAGACCAGGCCAGTCTCACAGAAAGTGTGGGCACAAGGCCGTGAGGCAAGCAGACTTGTGGACCACCTCCGCAGTCGAATTTCTGATCTGCTGCCCCTGTTCCCGGGGGTCCCAGTTCCACACATTCCACCTGTTCCTTTGCCACCGCTAGCCCCAGCCGACACTGAATCCCTGGACTCCGAAATGGAGGACACGGACCAGTCCAACTCTGGCATGCAGATTCAGCCGCTGACAGTGCTAGAAGTCGCAGTTCCCGTTACCGCCAGCCCTGGAAAATGTTGCTCTCTTGTCCAGTACATGCCCCCAGACGCCGTACAGACGACACCCGAGCGCCACCCTGGGCGAAAAGGACTAAGTGTTCCTTGTGCCAGTCTGTGGACATCACTCCGGCTATTGGGGGGGGGTGGATTGTTACAACCCCCATGGAGGTCACTGGGCTTGGATCAATCGGTTCCCTGTGATATATTTTGGGATCAATCAACTAAATAGAACAGAAATTAACTGAGGGGTAAATTAAAAGGGGCCGCTCCGAAAAACGACAAAGGGAGCACAGTCCAAAAAAGAACAAAGGGGAACGGAAACTTATAAACATTAAATTAAAATCTGAAAACTGGGGTCGATCAAACAGTCCAACCCCTGCAGTGCCCACCGAGCACGGAAAGCACGGTTCCCTGTGACCTTCTACTGAATATGAACTTGGCCGGTAACGGGGCTTCTCCTTGAACGAGGGGAGCCCACATAGTATTAAACCCATGCCCTCATTGTGGGTCAGGATGGGAGGTCCCTCGGGGAGTGGAGTAAGTCTAGTGTGTATCTAAAATAAACCTTTATTTTACATCCTACATTTCGTTCCGCATGATCTCTCTGTTCAGCTTCTATAGTTAACAAACCAGCAGTTAATGTCAGATAGCCCTGAGTTATGTCTGGGAGTGAGCATGGCAGATAAGGGGCAAATCTCCTTTGGCTATGTCTCGTATTAATGTATTGTCCAAGATGGAGTCCTCCGAATTGGCAGAACCTCAGTCAGTTCTGACCAGTCCAAAGCGGGAGGTGCCCCACTTAAGCTTTGAATCCTTCAAAGTGAAACCTGAAACTGACACTTGGGTTTGAATTTACAGCGGGGAGAATATTGTTCTAACAATCTAGATTGACTTGAATTTCTTATGCCACAATGTATGCTTTCAAATGGTTAAATGGATTAGCCAATGGGTGGGGCTTAATCTTCTTCATACAGGTTCTAGCACCCGAGTGTGGGAGTGAAGTTTTGGAATCGAATGCTTCTAGAGTTCCATCTTAAACCAATCGTAGGGTGTGATTCTCTGGCTGATCGGCGAACGCGATTTCGGTGTTGGCGACTCCCCGTTTTCACCGAAATCGGGGGCGGCACCGCTTTTGCGATACTCCACCCCCTCGAAAACAGCATACTCGAACAATACCACGCACTCCGTCGGGACAGCCTCAGGACGTCACCTGAGGCCCTCCCCCGATGCTCCGCCCCGATGGGCCGATGTCCTGATGGGTGGAACACTTATCCTTTTCTTTTTATGAACTCGGGGGGGGGGGGGGGCGTTTCGTAGGCAAGAGGTGGCCTTCGCGGGGGCTGAGGGCACTGGAGGGGTGGTGGCGAGGGCGATTACTGGGGGACAGTATGTGGCAGGCCGGGTCCGCATACGGTCGGCGCCGTATCCGCAGGTAAAGCTGGGAACTTTACGCTGCATGGCTGCTAACCCCCCACCAGACGGAGGATCGGTGCAGCTTTTGTGTATTTTTCTCTTTGTAAAGCGCCACTGATCCCACACCGGCGTCAGCACTTAGTCTTCAAATCAGAGAATCCAGCCCATTATCTTTGAATATATATAGATATATATTTTAATTTTTTCATTCTCCTTTTTCACATTTTCTCCCAAATTTACACCCACCAACCATAAACAATAATCAGTAACAAATATGTCAATCCCCATATCAATAACAAGAATCGCATCCTCCCACCAAACCCCAAACATTAGCCCGCATGTTCACACAAATAAATGACAAAAAGGAATTAGGGATCACCCATAGTCGCTATTAACACACACAGACCCCTCCCCCCAACCCTCCCACCCACACACCCCAACTAATGTTCGATGTTATCGAGGCTGGGATTCTCGCCTACCCGGCGCATGTGCAGGGGAAGGATCTCTTCCGCCTCCGCCATGGTGAAGACCATGGCGAAGGCGGAAGAAAAAGAGTGCCCCCACGGCACAGGCCTGCCCACCGATCAGTGGACCCCGATCTCGGGCCAGGCCACCGTGGGGGCACCCCCGGGGTCAGATCGCCCTGCGCCCCCCCCCCCCCCAGGATCCTGGCACCGCCGTTCAGGTAAGTGTTTTGATTCCCGCTGGTGAGAGAGGCTTGACGGCGGTGGGACTTCGGCCCATCGCAAGCCAGAAAATCGCCACGGGGGGCTCGCCAACCAGCGTGATTCCCGCCCCCGCCGAATCTCTGGTGGCGGAGAATTCGGGACACAACGGGGGCGGGATTGACCGCCCCCGCGCGATTCTCCGACCCGGCGGGGGGTTGGAGAATCCCGCCCCCAGTTCTTGAGTGCATAATGAATAATGCCCATGAATTGTAGAACCCCTCCATCCTTCCCCTCAGTTCAAACTTAACCTTCTCAAGAGTCAAGAAATCCAACAGGTCCCCCTGCCACGCCAAGGCACAGGGTGGAACGGTTGCTCTCTCAACGAGGTGAAGGCTACAACATCTGCCTCCAACCCTGGCTGGTTCGACACCCCGAATATGGCCTCCCGGGGGTCCAGGTCCAGTTTCACGTGCACCAGTTTAGAAATTACCCTAAAAACCTCCTTCCAGTAATCCTCTAGCTTTGGACAGGACCAAAATATATGAATGTGATTAGCGGGGGCCCCCCTGCAACATTCACACACATCTTCTACTCCTTCAAAGAATCAACCCATCCTCGCTCTCGTGAGGTGTGCTCTATATACCACCTTCAGCTGTATCAGCCCCAACCTCGCGCACGAGGTGGAGGCATTCACTCTCCGGAGCACCTCACACCAGAACCCCTCCTCCATATCCTCTCCCAACCCTTCCTCCCACTTTGCTTTGATCCCTTTCAGTGATGCCTTCTCCTCTTCCAAAATAGCTCCGTAGACCACTGACACTACCCCCTTCTCCAGTCCCCCTGTCGTCAGCACCTCCTCCAGCAATGTGGAGGCCGGCTCCACCGGGAAGCTCTGTATCTCCTTTCTGGCAAAATCTCGAACCAGCATGCATCTCAACGTTTCCCCCTGCTCCAGCCCATACTTCGCTTCCAGCTCCTTCAATCCTGCAAACCGACCCCTAAGAAACAAATCTTTTAGTGTCTTAATCCCTTTCTCCCATTTCCGAAAATTTCCATTCCACCTCCCCGGCTCAAATCTGTGGTTCCCCTGAAACGGCATTTCCCTTGACCCTGCCCCCAACCCGAAGTGTTGCCAAAACTGCCTCCAAATTCTCAATGAAGCTATTATTACCAGACTCCCTGAGTACTTCCCCGGGGCCATTGGGAGCGGCGCTGTTGCTGGTGCTTTCAATCCCAACCCCAATATATATATTTTTGCATGTTTTCCTTTGTCTAACACCTACTGTGTCTTGACTTTTCCCTGTCAAGCATTCACAGTATATGGGCCTTTGGGTGCCATAAAGAACCAGTGATGGCACAGTTTCGCCTTCTGCCTGCCTTCTTGCCAGCTCTGCATTGCAGGGGGTACTTTTAACATAGTGCCTGTAGTTCACGCAATCCCCGCTCAGGTAGCAGTGTGATGGTTCAGCTTTTGAATTTTTAAAATCCCAGCATCCTTCATCCGAATCGGGCTGTTGAAAGGAGAATGCTCTTGAAATTTTGCATGCATTGTTTTGTGAGGCCTTTTCAAATTACTTATTTTACTCGAGGCTACTCTGGGGACAAATGCGACAAATGCTTTATCAGCAAGCGTACCGTACACAACACTACTACTGCTGCTCCTTGTTTGTATCCACACCCTTGTTTAGCTCATGAATACACAATATGAAATACATCTGTTAATGACTGAGTTTTAGGTGTGCCCTGAAAGTCAATCCGGAGCTTAAAACCCATTGATAAAACATTCTCTCAAGTAACCTCGTGTGAATCTTATCAAAGGCTTTCTGAATGTTCAGTGACCATGTCCACCAGATTTCCGTCATCCACTACTCTAGTCACTTCTTCGATAAACTCCAGCACAATTTGTTTACATTGTTATATGAATTTATAATGTTCACATCCCTTTGAACAGTAATCCCTTGAAACATCCACTCAATAACAAGGACCAGAATGATGGACGTGTAATTTCATGGTTCATATTTATCCCATTTAGGGATAACTACTAAGAGAAAACCATAAAGAAAGGAGAAATATTAAAATAAATAATTTCACAGAACAGAATAAGAAATCAGAAAATGTTTGATAAATGCAAATTTCTACAGATATTCACACAGTTAAACATTAATCTGGAGAATAAATGAGGAAAAATAAATATTCAGGGTTACTGGGAAACCAAACAGTTCAAATGAACTGTGAATGTTTATTTGCTCTAATATTGCAGAGTGAATTCGATAATTCTATTTTTTGCCGTAATCATTGCAGGACTGTTATAAAAACACAATTAAAGAATCTATGTGTAAAAATCCTGAAAAACAGCTCGTCATTTATGAAATACAAAATAATGGGGAATGGTTATTATTTTTGAGTGTTCAGTGCAAAGGTAGGCCCGACCCAAAGCTGAACTATTTCACTATGAGTTGGGCAAGAAGGCAGGCCCTGAATCCAACTCAGCCAGGAGGGGGGATCAAACCCCATGCTGCTGGCACAGTCTGACCCTCCAGTGGGTGTTTGGCCAACTGAGCCAACGGGGTCCTCAATAACTCGGGTAAGCTGGCAACAGCCTGATCGAATACTAGAATTCCCATATTCAAATCAGCTGCTCTCATATATGCAAAGACAATGGGCGGAATTCTCCCCCCCCCCCCCCCCCCAATCATCGCGGCGAGAATCACGGCTGGCCGCTGGGAGAATCGCTGCTCGCCGTTTGCAAAAGGCGAGTGGCGATTCTCCGGCCTGAATGGGCCGAGCGGCTGCCCCAATACGACAGGTTCCCACCAGCGCCATCCACACCTGGCCGCTGCCGGCGGGAGCTGCGCAGGAATGCTGGGGGGGGGGGGGGGGCTGTGGCAGGGGAGGGGGGTTCCTGCACCGGGGGGCCTCCAATGGGGTCTGGCCCGCGATCGGTGCCCACCAATCGGTGGGCCGGCCCCTCTAAAGGAGGCCCTCCTTTCCTCCGCCGCCCCGCAAGATCCATCCGCCATCTTATTGCGGGGCGGCCTCGGGGAGGACGGCAACGGCGAATGCGCGGGTTGGCGCCATCTAACCCGCGCATGCACAGGTGACGTCATTTACGCGGTGCCGGCCGCGTCATTTACGTGGCGCCAAGGCCCAGCGCGCATAAATTACGTGATGCCGCTCCTAGCCCCCCGGGGCAGGAGAATAGGGGGCTGGGAGCGGGCTCCGACGCCGGAGTGAAACACTCTGGTTTTCACTCCGCCGTCGGCACTTAGACACCCGTTGGGAGAATCCCGCCCAATATCAAAGATATCCTGCCAAAGGCAGCATGTAATAACAGTGAGACTCGAATAATTACAATATCGACATCACCCACTTAAATCTACTGAGACCGTAAGGCATAGGAGTATAAGGAAAGGCCATTTGGGCATTCAAGTTGTTCTGCCATTTAATGAGATCATGAGTGACCTGATGTGATAATCTGCAACTCCACTTTCACGCCTGATCCCCATAACCCTCGATTCCCTTACTGATTAAAAGTCATCTCAGCCTATTTCCCATTCTTGCAGCGAATTGGGATTATTGACAATTTCACAGACTTACTGACTAGAACATCGATTGTCAGATAATCAAGAACCTTGTACTTCCCAATGAGGTGACTATAGTAAGGCCAGGTCAGATAGGGTTAACCATCAGTGAGACCATCACCTTTATAAAATCCTCATCTTCAGCAAGTATTAAATCAAGTTATGATTAGAAACTTTAATGTGATATTGCTCACTTTCAAGCAATGTTTCAATTAATTTAATTTTAATTCTGTGCAAACTTTAATGCTAACTGTAAAATAAATCATCTAGTCAGTAATATTGTATCCAAACTTTATTGTGTTAATGCAATTTATTTCCTGTCTGTTCTAATTGAAGATGTTCAGCAGAAACACAAGGAGACACTCCGGGTACAAACTGAAACACTGAGAGTGAACACTATCCTGATAAAGGAGAAGGTTAAGATTTTCCAGCTGGTTGATCGATACGCTGAGCTAACGATCATTTCTACTGTTCGAGATCGGACACTTGTAGAACATGAACTGCTGGCAAGAGGCCGAGACCATGAAGAGTGGAGAGAGAAACTTCTCCGGAGAGAACTAGAAAAAATCCAAACTGATCAATTGTTCCAGAAATGTTCTTCCCCAAAAAAAAAACAAATCTGTGAATTCAGCAGCAGTGAGTGGAGTCCCAGGAATTGGAAAAACAACAATGGTACAAAAGATTGTTTATGACTGGGCCACTGGGAAAATGTACCCACGCTTTCAATTTGTTTTCAGTTTTAAATTCCGAGATTTGAACACAATTAACTGTAGAATAAACCTGAGGAATCTGATACTGGATCAGTATCCTTACTTTGGGAATGTTCTGGGAGAGCTCTGGAAGAACCCAGAGGGATTGCTGTTTATATTCGATGGTTTGGATGAATTCAAGGACAAGATTGATTTTGCTGACAATCGGAGAAATACAGAACCTCAGTCCATGTGCACAGATCCCGAATGCTGGTGTGAAGTGTCTGACATTGTGTACAGTTTAATACAGCACAAGCTGCTCCCAGGATGTTCAGTGCTAGTGACCAGCCGCCCCACTGCATTACATTTATTGGAAAAGGCGGAGATCAGTGTCTGGGCTGAAATCCTGGGATTTGTTGGTGATGAACGGAAGGAATATTTCAACAGGTATTTTGAAGATCAGACGGTGGCAGCAGCTGTTTTCAAACATGTAGAGGAGAACGAGATCCTGTACACCATGTGCTACAACCCTTCCTACTGCTGGATCCTCGGTCTATCACTGGGTCCCTTCTTTACACAAAGGGTCAGGAAACAGCAGCGAGTTCCCAAGACCATCACCCAACTATATTCCTACTATATTTACAACATTCTGAAAAACCATGGCCGAGAGATTGAAAGCCCCCGTGATGTGTTACTGAAGCTTGGTGAGATGGCCTTCACAGGAGTCTCCAAGAAGAAGATTGTGTTCAGAAATGGAGATTTGATCAAGTCCAATCTGCAACCTTCCCAGTTCCTGTCTGGGTTCCTGATGGAACTTTTGGAGAGAGATGTTTCTGCCCAGAGTGTGGTTTACACATTCCCACACCTCACCATCCAGGAGTTTGTAGCTGCACTCGCACTATTCCTGACTCCAGATCCTGGAGACATTGGGAAACTCCTCAGTGAAACCCACAGCAAGGAAGATGGGCGATTTGAAATATTTCTCCGTTTTGTTGCTGGTCTCTCCTCCTCACAGGTAGCTCGGCCCCTGAAGATGTTTCTGGGTCAATTTCTTTATCAAACAACCTGCCGAGTGATTGACTGGGTGAAGGAGAAGGTTGAAGGACAGATTAGAAACACAGAGAGTGAATCGGGTAAAAGGAACCTCCTGAACACATTCCACTACCTGTTTGAGTCTCAGAATAAAGCACTGGCCCAGGCCACAGTGGGATCTGTGGAAACACTTACATTTAGTGAATTGCGACTGACTCCAATTGATTGTGCGGTCCTGTCTCATGTCATTGGACTCTGTGATAGAATAAAACACCTCGATCTATACAACTGCAACATTCAGTGTGAAGGACTTCAGCGGCTGGGACCCGTTCTGCACAAATGCCAGAATTTGAGGTAACTTATTGTTTGGTTCCTCAGCTGAAACTTTCATTGTTGAGAAACCGTTTATTTTGTTGCAAAGCGAATGAATGGCTGCTAGTTCATGCAAAAGGTGGCAGAGTGGGAACAAAGGACTTCACAAAATAACAAGTGTAAAGTTCTAAGATGCAGAATAGACTGTTGCCTTGGCTGACAAGTTGTTCTTATACTTAATGGGGACTTGAAGAGTGTGATCATGAATTAAGTTGAAAAGAAGCAATAAAAATATAGATAATTTAAATATTTTAAAGATGGTGCAGCTCAAAAGCAATCTGATAAATAATGATTTATCATCGCAAGTGCAAGTTGTGCGGATCCCTTGGGAAAATAAGTCCTTTATATCACCATAAATATTTAAATAATTTCATAGAATCATAGAATTTACAGTGCAGAAGGCGGCCATTCAGCCCATCGAGTCTGCACTGGCCCTTGGAAAGAGCAGCCTACCTAAGCCCACACCTCCTGATTTCTGACTGGGAATGTGAAATATCTTGAATTTAGAAAATAAGAAGGCCTTTTCAGGTATAATTATTTAAATTGCTTCCAAGTCCTTTTATTAAATTAGGAAACTGCTTGCTGTTCTGAAAGCTCACATTACCACATTGCCCATTTATACCCAGGATGCAGACACAAACTAAACAACTGGGAGGAATTTCCAGATATCTGTCTGGTTCTTGCACATAGTGGACGGTATCCGATAAAATGTTCAATGGTACACAACAGAATTTCTGATAATTCATCCCATATGTGAAAAATCGATGAGGAGTAAGAAACTCCTGGTAGCTCCTTCAGTCTAACAATAGTCAGGCCTGCAGTAAATGCAGAACCTGTTTAATAGGGTTCAAAGTATGAGACATCCCTCCCCTACACAAGTAGAACAGGAACAGTTCAACCGATATCCATATCAACCATTTCATTAATAGCTTGTTTGAAGTATTATTATACCAGGTAATATAGGGTGGATTATCTGGTCCCTCAAGTGCGTATTTCCCATCCACCCGCCATTTGCTGGCAGCAGGATTCTGTATTCCCGCCGCTTGTCAGTGGGATTTCCTATTGAAACCACCTCATGCCACCGCAAAACCGGGAGCACCAGAGAATGCAGCCCAAGGTTTGAAATGGAAAGTTTCAAAGAGGCAGATTGTTTATATCCTCATCTGATGGGAAGTAGGAACAGAGTGGGTATAAATGGACATAAGAGAGTAAGCAATGCAACGGGGTACAGGACACTTTGACTATGCTGTTAGGCAGGATGAATGGGAACTCAGTACCTAGGAATTGAATGTGGCTGGCACTAGTCTATATTGCAGAAGCAGAAGAAGAGGGAGCAACGATGCTAAGAATAAATGGATGGTCATCCGCCCAGAGGCTCCAGGTGGCAATGTTAGATGTTAGATGACTGGCAACATGGAAGGACAGAGCTCCAGACATCAGAAGATCATAGCAGAGCAAAGAGGGATATGAATGCAACAGAGCCCTAACCCTTAACACAGGAACAATAGCTGAAGGCGGATCTACCTGGACATGATCAACACCCAGTGATGCCAGAAATTGTGACCATCCAGCCAGATGGTTACAGGCATCTGTATCCTCATTGCTGAAGACCTCGCAGTACTGGCTAAAATTACTATAGCCTTGAACATATACATTTCTGGCTCCTTCCGAGGATCAGGCATGTCCTTTATAGGCTTGTCACGTATGACTGTACAGCACTCTATATCGCAGGTCACTTCACATTCATTTAAAGCACATTTGTTTAATGACAGACTGATCTTGCAGAGACAGGGGCCATCGAATGACAGAGGATTAAACGATAACGACATTTCAAGGTGGTCCAAAAATGAAGAGCAGGTGTCAATACCATAGAAGAATAAAGGCAAATTATGCTGGATTTGTTTTGGTCGACCTGAAAGATGGCACGAATGGAGCAATAGTGAAGTAAAAGCGCCGTAGTCCCAAATGGCCTTAGGCTGCTACCCCTTTTGAGGGGGTGAGCTGACTGGTGGTGATTTAACTTGAGGATCACCACACCTCAGATGAGGGGCAAGTTTGAGAAGGCGGTCCTTCATGAATTGCAATGGTAATAGAAGAAATTGTAGTGTTCAAAAGGAGGGTAAAGGCGCATGGCGTTATGGGTAATGTATTAACATGGTAGAGGATTGGTTAACTGACTGAAAGCAAAGAGTGTGGATAAATGTTTTTTTTTTCTGGTTGGTGATCAGTGGCTAGTGGTGTGCCTCAGGGATCAGTGTTGGGTCTGCAATTATTCACAATTTACAGAGATGATCTGTAGTTGGGGACCAAGTGTAATGTGTCAAAGTTCACAGATGACACGAACATGAGTGGTAGAGACAAATGTGGAGAGGACACTAAAAGTCTGCAGCGAGATATAGATCGTTTAAGTGTGTGGGGAAGGGTCTGGCAGATGGAATTCAATGTTGATAAATGCAAGGTCATCCATTTTGGTAGGAATAACAACAAAATGGATTATTACTTAAATGGTAAAAAATTGCTGCTGTGCAGAGGGACCTGGGTGTCCTTGTGCAGGAATCACAAAAAGTTGGTTTGCAGGTGTAGCAAGTAATTAAGAAGGCAATTGGAATTTTGTCCTTCATTGCTAGAGGGATGGAGTTTAAAAGCAGGGAGATTATGTTGCAGCTGTATAGATTCTGGTGAGGCCACACCTGGAGTAATGTGTACAGTTTTGGTCTCCTTACTTGAGAAAGGATGTACTGGCACTGGAGGGTGTGCAGAGGAAATTCACTAGGTTGATTCTGTCGTTGAGAGGATTAGTTTATGAGGACAGAATAATTAGATTGGGACTATACTCATGGGAATTTAGAAGAATGAGGGGGGATCTTACAGGAACATATAAAATTATGAAGGGAATAGCTAGGATAGAAGCAGGGAGGTTTTTTCCACTGGAGAGCCTCACGAGCATAGCCTCAAAATATGAAGAGCAGACTTCGGACTGAGTTGAGGAGTTACTTCTTCACCCAAGGGGTCATGAATCTGTGCAATTCCCTGCTCAGTGAAGCAGTTGAGGCTATATCATTAAATGTTTTTAAGGCAAAGGTAGATAGACTTTTGAACAGTAAAGGAATTAAAGGTTACAGTGAGCTGAATCCACAAAAAGATCAGCCATCATCTTATTGAATGGTGGATCAGGCTCGAGGGGCCAGGTGGCCTATTCCTGCTCTTAGTTCTTATAGGGCAACAGGACCTGTCCTGGAAAAGAGGATTAGAATAGATAGGTGCTTAATGGCTGATGCGGACACGACAGGCCGACCAGCTTCCTTTTGTCCTGTAAAACTCTATAAGTCATTCATCGTCCTGACTTTGAATTATTTTGTTTTTTCTTTAGTCTCACAAGATTAAAATCCTGGAATCTCCTCCTAAACTGAACCGTCGGTGTACCTACATCTCAGGCTTCAGTGGTTCAGAAAGGCAGCTCACTACCACCTACTCAAAGTCAATTTGGGCTGGTCAATCAGATGCCAGCTTGCAAGTACGCCCAGATTCCGCAAATAGATAAAACAATGTTTGTATCAGTTGAATGAGGTTACGTCCACTTTATCAAAATCATTTTAAGGGACTGGTTCCCTAATTTTTGGCTGCACTTCAATCCTCCACTCCTGTTTTGTTGTCATGTTGTGGGGAGGGGATGCCATGTCAGAGGATCTCTTTGTGGGCTTATTTCTACTCCCGGCCAATGTGGCCGTTCACAGTTACAGGCAACGGCCGGGGAAAGTGATTGATTAGCCTGCCTGTTAACCCTTCTTCTACCACTATCTTTGTGGCTTTTTCTTAGAGAGGGAACACATAGTGTCCACTGGTACGCGTGAGGATTCCACAAATAGTGGGCACCACAATGTTTGGGGTGTGTTATTAGCCCCGAAAACAATAATTTGATTTTATAAGTTCATTTTGAAAGTTTTGATTAAGTTACCCGGCACATTGAGGGGCTTTCAATCAGTTGGTTTATATCTGTTCTTGTGCTTTACAAAAAGAGGGACTGCTGGGACACTGGGGATGAGTGCGATGACAGGGAAGTGCAAGATTCCACCTTGTGAATAAACCTACTATCAAGGAAAGAACTATGTTGTGTTTCATACTTCATAATCCAGCCATGATTTCCTACTACAGAATCACAGCATTATTAATGTTTAGAAAGGAGGCCATTCAGTCCACCGTGTCTGCACCAGTTGTCCAAATGACTCTGGACCATTTTCCTGATATTTTCCAGTATGCATTCACCTTGTTTGTATAATTCACCAGTATGGTGATACATTTCTGATTCAAAATAAACCCAACTCCTGTTTCATACCTCTGGTGAAAAGTCAACCCACATTAACATGTTTCTCACCTCTTTGTTTAGACTGAACAATCTGGGAAATTCAGGAATAAAACTATTGTCTGAGGCTCTGAGGAATCGGGACTGTAAAATGCAGAAACTTAGGTAAGTACCAGAGTGTGTGATATTGTGGTTACAATAACTTGATTTCTGACACTCCATATTATTATCTGTAACAGGGTTATTAATAATACTAAGCACATTGTTACAAGATCAGTAATACTACTTATATGAAAGAGTGAATATAAAAATGAACATAAGAACGTAGAAATAGTAGCAGAAGTAGGCAATTCAGCCCTTCGAGCCAGCTCTGCTATTCAATCAGATCATGGCTGATCTCTTCTTGGTCTCAAAGCCACGTCCCCACCTCTTCCCTTTAACCTGTTTTTTAAAATCAGAAATTTATATATCTCCTTCTTGAAACTTTAATGACTCAGATTCCACCGCACTATGGGGCAGAGAGTTCCACAAATTAACCACCCTCTGTGAGAAGTATGGGGCGATTCTCCAATATGGAGCCCAAGTGTTCACGCCATCATGAACGCCATCACGTTTCACGATGGCGCGAACCGGTCCCGGGTACAACAGATTCTGGCCCCCATAGGGGGCCAATACGGCGCTGGAGCGGTTCACGCCGCTCCAGCCTCCTTACTCGGCACCAAATGGGCACCGCGCAGGCGCAGTTGGGCAGCACCAACATTCGCATGCGCGGGGCACATTTTTAGCACACCGACCCCGACTCAAGATGGCGCGGTGTGCAGGGGCCGGGTGTGCCAGAAAGTAGGCGCGGGGGCGAGAGGCCGGCCCGCCGATTGGTGGGCCCTGATCGCGGGCCAGACCCCATCGGAGCCCCCCCCACTCCCGGTGAAGGAGCCCACCTCCCTTCCCCCCACAAGCCGCCCCCCCCAACCGTTCCCGCAGAGTTCCCGCCGGCAGTGACCATGGGTGAACGGCGCCGGCAGGACTCTGTCGTATCGTCGTGGCCCCACCGATTCCAGCAGCCCGTACCGCGCCAAATGCGCTGGCACAAATGGCGCCGATTCTCTGCACCTTGGAGAATCACGCGCCGGCGTCGGGGCACGGTTACGGCGATTCTCCGGCCCGGCGCGGGGCTCAGAGAATCACCCCCGTAGTTCCTCCTCATCTCAGTTCTAAATCTGCGACTAGGAGCTTCTCACAGTAACTTCATTGCTGTAAGCCTACTTGTGAAAATATAGATTAAAAAATTTAATTTAAAACAAATCTACCATCTCTCAATCTATATCCATGACCTCTCATTCTAGATTGCCCCACAGGGGGAACATTTGGTCTACGTTTACTTTATCAATCCAATTTAGTATTTCATACACCTCGATCATATCCCCTTTCATCCTTCTGAACTCCAGTGAGTATAAACTCAAACTGTTTCACCTCTCCTAATACGTTAACTCTCATCCCCAGAATCAATCTGATGAACCTCCTCTGAACTGCCTCCAATGAGACCACATGCTTCTTCAAATAAGGAGACCAAAACTGGACACAATACTCCAGATGTGGTCTCACCAACACCCTATACAATTGCAGCAACACTTCTCTACTTTTATACTCTCGTCCTCTTGCAATGAACGCTAACATTCCATTTGCCTTTTTAATCCCATGCTGTACCTGCAGACTGACTTTCTGTGATTCATGAACAAAGACACCCAGATCCCTCTGCACAGACAAATTTTGAATCTGCTTTCCGTTTTCATAATAATTTGCCTTTCTACTTTTACGGTCAATAAAGATAACCTCGGGCAGCACGGTGGCCTAGTGGTTAGCACAACAGCCTCACGGCGCTGAGGTCCCAGGTTCGATCCCAGCTCTGGGTCACTGTCCGTGTGGAGTTTGCACATTCTCCCCGTGTCTGCGTGGGTTTCGCCCCCACAACCCAAAAATGTGCAGTGTAGGTGGATTGGCCACGCTAAATTGCCCCTTAATTGGAAAAAATAATTGGGTAATCTAAATTTATAAAAAAAAAAGATAACCTCACACTGCTTGCAGATTATCTGCATTAAACGCCATCTCCAAAATTTTGGCCCAATCTCCTAGCCTACCTAAATCCATCTGTAAAATGTTTATCTCCTCTTCACTGCCTGCTTTCGCACCTATTTTGGTATCATCCTCAAATTTTGCTATGTTACACTCTGTCCCTGCTTGCAGATTATTTATGTAGATTGTAAAGCGTTGAGGTCCGAGGACTGACCCCTGCGGCACCCCACTAGTTACAGTTCGCCAGCCAGAGAAGAACCCATTTATGACAACCTTCTGCTATTTGTTAGTCAGCTCACCTTCAATCCAATCTGGTACTCTACCCCAAGTCATCTGCAATCTCACCTTCTCGGTCAGTCTGCGGCACCTTGTCAAATGTCATCCGGAAGTCTAGATGTCCAACATCCACAGGATCCCCATTCTCTACCTTGCTGGTTACGTCGTCAAAGAACTCAAGAAAGTCTGTCAAGCATGACTTACCCTTCAGAAAACCATGCTGACATTGGTGGATTGAGCTTTAACTTTACAAATGTTCAGTTATCTCCTCCTTAATGAGTGATTCCAGCAACTTCCCCACTACAGGTCACCAGGTCAAAATCCTCAAACTGCCTCCCTAACAGCATTGTGGGTGTGCGTGGACCACAGGGCCGTAGCGATACAAGAAGGCATCTCACCATCAACTTAGCAAAGACAATTAGGCAATAAATGGTATTGACACCATTATAAATAGATATTCCAAAAATCCATGAAATGAATGAACATAAAACATAAAATTATTCTCAAAGCAAAAAGAGAAATAAAACAAGTGAATGTTTACTTTGAATGTATTGAGCTGTATTACATTTTCAGCTTAGTTTATCATTACGTTCAGAATACAGATCTTTAAACTTGAGAACTTCAGTTTGGTAAAAAGGAAACTGTTTTATATTGATAAGGCAATGAAAATATATAAGCAAAGTCAGAGATGTAGGTTTTAAGGCGGGTCTTGAAGGTGAAGAGTGAGGTCGAGATTAGGAGAGGATTAGCAAGGGAATTCCAGATCTTAGTGCCCAGGAGCTTGAGGCATTGCTGTGAACGGCTGTAAAAACACACAGAATTTTCTTAACGTACAGCGTATCTTATTGTTAGTGTCAATAATAGTGTTATTAAAACACTGTCCATTATTGATAGGACAAAGAACAAAGAAAATTACAGCACAGGAACAGGCCCTTCGGCCCTCCCAGCCTGCGCCGATCCAGATCCTTTATCTAAACCTGTTGCCTATTTTCCAAGGTCTACTTCTCTCTGTTCCCGTTCATATATCTGTCCAGGTGCGTCTTAAATGATGCTATCGTGTCCGCCTCTACCACCTCCGCTGGCAATGCGTTCCAGGCACCCACCACCCTCTGCATTAAAAAAAAGGCACACAATAATCTTCGCTGCAGAGTTGATTAGTCATGAAGTAAAAGTGATGGTAGCAGCATGGACACGAAGCTGATAGAGACAGGAAACTAACATTAGCGAAGAGCATAGCTTTTTTAAGATGGCGGAAGCAGACAATTAATTTCTCAGCACTCTATATGGTTCTAGGACTGCTACTTTACTTCATATTTATTAACAACTTAGACTTGGCTGTTACTTAAACTGAGGAGTAAACCTGCTGAAGCTACGTTACAGGAATATTTGTAAGCCACACAGTCTAAGAACCATGTGACAGAACAAAGTGTTTAAATTAGATTGTCAGGGGGATAGGAACCTGAGGGCTAATTCAGAGCAGGAAACAGGAGATGGAGAATTGACGAGTGACTGGAAGATAGAAACAGCACAGGTTAGAAAGTGCATAGCACGGGAACTTGGCATTGTTCAAAGATATATATGTAAATGCAAGGTGCACAGTATATAAAGCTGAGGGCACAGAAAGACACATGACAGCATGATGTAATTGCCATAATGGAACTTGGTTAAAGGAGGGACAAAGATGGCAGCTCAGTACCCCGAAATATATTGACAGATTTCTGAGTGCAAAAATAATGAGGCAGTAATCATTAAGGGTTTCAATTACCCTATAATTGGGTTACTAGGGTGTAACATTCTTGATCTGCATTCAAGAGAACTTTTTTAGCCGGTGTTGGAACCAACAATTCTACGGACACGTGTTTGTAGGATTAGAATAGCAGTTTTAATATACTTACAACAGAGCCAGCCTGTTAGCCGTTGAACTTTCGGTGAACTGGCCGGCTGACCCTATGGCACTGATCTTTATACAGCAGCTCCCAGGGGAGGAGTCCTGGGCGGATCCAAGGGAGAAGCCCAGTACAACTCTCGAGCATTCCCAGAGCTACTCCCCTGATGGTCAGGTAGTGCAACTGCACTTACAATATAGACACATGTATATACAGATTATAATCCGGTGTGAATCACATTCACCCCCTGTGAAAAAAAATCGAGTCCAGCGGGGGTGGTGGCTCACAGAGTTAGTCTGTCCGGTGGACAAATTGTTCTTTTCGATCTGTGGAGCACCGGGGTTGCAGCCTTTTGCGGTGGCTGGGTGGGTGTTGAGAGCTGGGGTACGATGGCAGACTCCGGGGCGGGTCTCATCCGAACTTTATACACCTCTGGCTCGACCAGAGACTGGGGGCGTTGGGGGCGGGCTGGTTCTGGCGCGTGGAACCGGTGGGGTGAGCTTGCGGAATCGGGGGCGTGAGGGGGCGGCAGTATAGGGAACGGGGTAAGGGGTTCCTCGGTGGGGGGGGGGGGGGGGGGGGGGGGCTGGATCCAGCGGGTGCCAGGTCCCGAAGGGATACTGTGTCCTGGCGACCGTCCGGAAACTCCACGAATGCGTACTGGGGGTTGGAATGGAGGAGGCGCACCTTTTCAACAAGGGGGTCAGTTTTGTGCCCCCGAGTCGCTCGTGAGGGGTTTGATTTGTAGCTGTACAGAGGAGGGATCTAATTGCGTGGAGCGCGTCTGGGAGGATTTCTTGCCATTGGGAGACTTGGAGTTTTCTAGACCGGAGGGTCAGCAGGATGGTCTTCCAGACCGTCGCGTTCTCCCTCTCCACCTGTCCGTTCCCCCTGGGGTTGTAGCTGGTAGTCCTGCTCGAAGCGATGCCCTTGTCGATCAGGTACTGACGCAGCTCGTCGCTCATAAAGGATGAAGCCCGGTCGCTGTGCACGTAGCTGGGGAAACCGAACAGGGTGAAGACACTATGCAGGGCCCTAATGACTGTGTGGGAGGTCATATCAGGGCATGGAATGGCAAAAGGGAATCGGGAGAACTCGTCGATGATGTTGAGGAAATAAATGTTCTTGTTAGTGGAGGGGAGTGGCCCTTTAAAATCGATCGCAAGGCGTTAAAAGGGCCTAGAAGCCTTGACCAGGTGGGCCCTGTCTGGTCTATAGAAGTGCGGTTTGCACTCCGCACAGATCGGGCAGTCCCTGGTGACCGCTTTTACCTCCTCGTTGGAGAAAGGCAGGTTTCGGGCTGTGATGTAGTGGGCGAGCCGGGTGACCCCTGAATGGCAGAGATCCACGTGGATGGCTTTCTGCACGCTAGCGCATGTCCCGCGGGATAGAGCATCCGAGGGCTCGTTGAGCTTCCCCGGTCGATATTTAATATCGTAACTATAGGTGGAGAGTTCGATCCTCCACCGAAGGATTTTATCATTTTTTATTTTGCCCCATTGCGAGTTGTCGAACATAAAGGCAATCGATCGTTGGTCGGTGATGAGGGTGAACCTCCTACCTGCGAGGTAGTGCCTCCAGTGATGAACAGCCTCCATGATGGCTTGCGCTTCCTTCTCGACTGAGGAGTGTCGGAGTTCTGAAGCGGACAGGGTACGGGAGAAAAATGCAACGGGCCTCCCTGCCTGATTTAAAATGGCTGCTAGAGCTACCTCTGAGGTGTCGCTCTCAACCTGAAAGGGAGTGGATTCATCCACCGCCCGCATGGCTGCTTTGGCGATGTCCTCCTTGTTGCAGCTGAAGGCCTGGCGCGCCTCAGCAGACAGGGGAAATCGTGTGGCCTTAAAGAGTGGGCGGGCTTTGTCCGCATATTGAGGGACACACTGGGCGTAGTATGAAAAGAACCCCAAGCACCGTTTGAGGGCCTTTGGGCATGCGGTCCGGGTCTGGGCCCAGGACTCCATTCTCCACGACGTAGCCGAGGATGGCCAGTCTGTTTGTGCGGAAAACGCATTTCTCCTTGTTATAAGTGAGATTTAATTTCTGTGCCGTTTGGAGAAAACGGTGGAGGTTGGCGTTGTGGTCCTGCTGGTCATAGCCGCAGATGGTAACATTGTCCAGATACGGAAACGTGGCCCGCAGCCCGTACTGGTCTACCATTCGGTTCATTGCTCGTTGGAACACCGAAACCCCGTTAGTGACGCCGAAGGGAACCCGGAGGCAGTGGAAGAGGCGGCCATCGGCCTCGAACGCTGTGTAGTGGCGGTCCTCCGGGCGAATTGGGAGCTGGTGGTATGCAGACTTCAGATCCACCATGGAAAATAGCCGATATTGGGCGATCTGATTAACCATGTCTGCAATTCTGGGGAGGGGATACGCGTCTAGGAGCGTAAAGCGATTTATGGTCTGGCTATAGTCGACGACCATGCAAAATTTTTCCCCGGTCTTGACGACCACCACCTGAGCTCTCCAGGGACTATTACTGGCCTCTATGATCCCCTCACTGAGCAGCCGTCGGACCTCCGATCGGATAAAGACCCTATCCTGTAGGCTGTATCGCCTGCTGCGAGTAGCTATTGGTTTTCAGTCTGGAGTGAGATTGGCGAAGAGAGGAGGGGGGGGAGATGCGCAGCGTGGCTAGGCTGCAGATAGTGAGTGGGGGCAGGGGCCCGCCGAAGCTGAGGGTGAGGCTCTTGAGGTTGCACTGGAAATCCAGGCCTAATAAGAGTGGTGCGCAGAGGTCGGGCAGGACATAAAGTTTAAATTTAGAATAACTAGCGCCTCGAATTGTGAGAGTAGCGACGGTGCGTCCTTGGATTTGGACTGATTGGGAGCCCGAAGCGAGGGCGATAGTTTGGCTAACCGGAAAAATAGAAAACGAACAGCGTCTTACCAGCTCTGGATGTATAAAGCTCTTGGTGCTCCCGGAGTCAAAGAGGCATGGCGTGCTGTACCCGTTGATGTGGACCTCCGCCATCGAACTTCGTAGGTGTTTGGGGCGGGATTGATCCAGGGTGACCGCGTTGATTTGTGGGCCGCGTGGAGAGTGCCCGGGGAAGTCGTATTCTTCAGATTAGCTTTCTGAGCCTGCCGATGCAGATGGGGCCCGTGGATCGCATGTGGTGAGCGGCGAGGAAGATGGTGGCCCCCATGAGTCGCACGTGGCCGGCCGCATGGTGGGGGTTTGCCAAGATGGCGGCCCCCATGGATTGCACGTGGCGAGAGGGGGTGGAGTCGGGGCGTAGGCCGCAGCGTTTCGGGCCCCGCGGGCCCGCTGGTGTTGGGAGCGATTTGTTCTCTCTCCAGGGGAGTTAAAAACTGGGGCCCTTTTCGCGAGGCACACTCTGGCATAGTGGCCTTTCTTCCCGCAGCTGCTGCAGGTCGCGGATCGGGCTGGGTGCTTCAAGGCCTACCTGGCTGTGTCGACTACCTACGCTACTACTAAAGAGCAGAAACTCAGTCTCCTACACACACGGGTGAGCCATCACATCTCTACGCAACTCGATAGTATCGACTTGTACACCAAAGCCCTCGCTATACTCGACCGCCTATACGTGCGGCCTGTAAATGAAGTTTACACGCGGCATATTTTCACTACCCGCCGCCAGCGCCCCGCAGAGTCGCTAGAGGACTACCTGCGCGACCTAAAAGCTCTTGCACGGGAATGTAACTTTCAGGCTGTAACTGTTTCCCAGCATATGGAACTCGCTGTCCGTGATGTGTGCGTTGCAGGGGTCCGGTCCAACTACGTGTGCCAGCGTCTCCTCGAAAAAGGAACCTAGAACTTGGAGGACACTGTACCGCTAGCAACCTCGCTGGAGGTCGCGTTTCAAAGTTTGAACTCGTTCCCCGCCGACCACGCAATCCCATCGTGGACCCCCGACCAGAGACTGCCTCAGGCCTGCGCCGCGTGGCCGCCTGCCCACTATGTAGCGCCATCGTGCCATTTCTGCGGTCAGCCCCAACACCCACGGCAGCACTGTCCGGCCCGCAACGAGACCTGCAGCAGCTGCAGTCGAAAAGGACATTTTGCTAAGGTATGCCTGTCTAAATCTAAACCCTCTAACTCTCCTGCTATCCAGAGCAATCGCTCCCCCAACTCGCAGGCCCGCAGACCCCGCAATGTTGCAGCGTGTCTGCCGACTCCGCCCGACATGTGCGACTCATGGGGGCCGCAATCTTGGCAATCCTCCCCCACGCGGCCGGCCATGTGCGAGTCATGGGGGCCGCCACCTTGGGCGCCACCTTCCTCGCCGTCCGCCACGTGCGATCCACGGGGGCAGCCATCTTGGACGACATCTTCTTCATCGCCCGCCACGTGCGATCAACGGGGGCCACCATCTTGGCCATCACCCGATGTTCATATCGACGACTACGACCTCCACGGACAGTCATCACGGGGACACTCCAGCACTGCTGATCAAGCCACCGACTACCCGCAACTTAACGCAGTCACTTTGGACCAGTCGCGGCCAAAGCACCTCAGAAGCTCAATGATGTCCATTCAGGTCAACGGATACAAGACACCGTGCCTCTTCGACTCCGGGAGCACTGAGAGCTTCATTCATCCATGATGTGGAGATGCCGGCGTTGGACTGGGGTGAGCACAGTAAGAGGTCTTACAACACCAGGTTAAAGTCCAACAGGTTTGATTCAAACACGAGCTTTCGGAGCGCAGATTCACCTGAGGAAGGAGCTGCGCTCCGAAAGCTCGTGTTTGAATCAAACCTGTTGGACTTTAACCTGGTGTTGTAAGACTTCTTACTGTACTTCATTCATCCAGACGCTGTTTGCTCCCTATCTTCCCAGCACGGCAAACTATCTCCCTCGCCTCGGGATCGCACTCGGGATTGCCCCCCTCCTACTCGGGCTCGATTTTCAATCTTAGAAGCCTCACACTCAGCTTCGGTGGACCCCTACCCCCCTCTCACTATATGCAGCTTAGCGACTCTAAAAATCGTCCCCTCTCCACTAATCTCACTGCTAACTGCAAACCCGTAGCCACTCACAGCAGGCGGTATAGCCTGCAGGACAGGGTATTTATTAGAGCCGAAGTCCAGCGGCTCCTACATGGGGGAGTCATAGAGGCCAGTAATAGCCCCTGGAGAGCTCAGGTGGTGGTCGTCAAGACCGGGGAAAAGTTCTGGATGGTGGTTGATTACAGCCAGACCATTAACCGGTTCATGCACCTCAATGCGTACCCCCTCCCCTGAATTGCAGACATGGTCAACCAGATCGGCCATACAGGCCCCAACATGTTACCTTATGGATAATGCCATACAATGGCCCATAGGTGGAGCCCACAAGGGCAACAGCATAGCACAGATACAAATACAAGGGCTACAGCATAGCACAGATACAATGGTGGATTATTGATATAATACATTCACCACATCACTCTCTGGTCCCTGAATTTGCCAGTGCAGCTGCCTCTTTAAAGATGGCACAAGAAATCCCTGAACTAAAACTCCACCTGCCCGGTCTCCCTGAATGGGGAGCTGCCCCTCTCCATCCCCTCCCCAGACCATTGCCCACCTTGCCGGTTTGCCATTAATTATCTGGCTCTGACATAACGTTCTGCCAACAGTCACAACACCACTTCCAGTCCCGAGTAGGGACTTCAGAACGTCTGGTAAAATTACAGCCGTTATCTTCAGTCCCGGGCCAACCAAATTCCAAAGCCACTTTACTTTTCTTTGGTCTTTAATAGAGGGATACGGACCCTGGAAATGTAGAAGATTTTAGTTTAGACGGGCAGCATGGTCGGCACGGGCTTGGAGGGCCGAAGGGCTGTTCCTGTGCTGTACTTTTTTCTTTGTTCCACCGACTATCTGGTGCCCCTCCACCGTGATTCAGGGTAAGGACATGGGCATTTTATGCTTTTGTCTTCATCATCATCCCTTTTATACTTAATCACTTCTGCCGTTCCAGTTTTTTCTTCAATTTCCAAAACTCAATTCCCCTTCCTCCCAACTGTTTCCCCGTGTCTTCAAACCTGTTATTTCTCTGCTTCTTCCCAGTTCTAATGAATGTTCATCGAACTTGAAAGGTTAGCTGTTTTTGATTTTATGGATACTGCCTGACTTGTGTATTTTGTGCTTATTCTACGTATATTACAGATTTATAGCAACAATAATATTACATTTCTATGCACACTGAGGTTGTGTGTCTTGACTGTGTCGTCTATACATTTGTATTGTCAATAATGGAGTTCTGGAAAACAAAATGAATTTATCCTGATTCCTGTTATTTTTAACTCTCTGATCCCCAGGCTGTATCATCAAGCAGACACAGATTCTTGTGCTGAGGATCTCGCCTCCGCTCTCAGTACAAACCAGTCACTTAGTGATTTGGACCTGAGTTCGAGTAGTTGGAGAAATTCAGGAGGGAACCTATTGTCTGTCACTCTGATGAACCCAGATTGCAAAATACAGAAGCTGGAGTAAGTACCAGATTGTGTGAAATGGTGTTTATAATAACTGGGTAACCAACAGAATATCTTGAGCAGAAATTGCTGGACAAACTCAGTAGGTCTGGTAGCATCTGAGGAGAGAGAAGTGGGTTGAATGGTTCAAGTCCCAATGATTTCTTGAAAACTTCTTCCTGTGGAGTTGAAAAGTTAACTGTTTCTCACTCCACTGATGCTGTCAGAATTACAGAGCATTTCCAGCAAATTGTAGAATTGATAGAACATACAATGCAGAAGGAGGCCGTTCGGCCCATCGAGTCTGCACCAGCCCTGAGAAATAGCATCCTACTTAAACCCATGCCTCCACTCTATCCCTGAAATTATGTTTTATTTCTGATTTCCAGCATCTGTAGTATTTCTCTTTTTTTTTCTAACTTTAGAGTAACCAATTAATTTTTCCAATTAAGGGGCAATTTAGCGTGTTCAATCCACCTAGCTTGCACATCTTTTGGGTTGTGGGGGCGAAACACCAAACACGAGGAGAATGTGCAAACTCCACACGGACAGTGACCCAGAGCCGGGATCGAACCTGGGACCTCGGCGCCATGAGGCCGCAGTGCTAACCCACTGCGCCACCGTGCTGCCCACAGTATTTCTCTTTTGATATATTTTGACTCCTGCTTTAATAAATAAAAAACACTGTCCATTATTATCAGTGTCAATGATAATGTTATCAATTTAAAAGAAACCTGCTTTTACTCTGAATCCTGTTATTTTCTAACTGGTCCCCAGGCTATGGGATGTCAGTCAAATAATACATTTTGCTTCATGTGGGCGGAGGGGATAATGTGATTATGCTTCCCCTAAAGTCTCGCCCACCACCCCACTCCTTCTCAACTTCTCCGAGTCGGACGGCTGTTTCCCAGTCAGAGCAGCTATGAGCTGTGAGAGAGGAGGAAGACTAATCAAATATATCCTTCAGATCTAGTCTGTATTACCGGTGAGGTGCACCGGGCACTATGTTTTGGGATCACCAGAAACTCATCCGTGCCCGTTCTATAAGCAACTCCTTCTCTCAACTCTCCAACCCATCTATGACCATCAATGATTGCCTGCCTTGACTCCAGATCTCTGAGCTCTTTCGCCTCAGCTTTCCTGAGAAATGGAATGGTGTGAGGAAGGAATGATGGGCACTGCCACCTTTTTTTGTTTTCTCCCTGACACTGTATGCACTCCCACTGCACTAAAAGCAAATAAAATTCCACTTTATTTCACCCATCTAAGACACACCAGCCTTTGCTGGTGGCATCCTGACTGTCCAGCGTGTCGCCATAGGGATGTCTCTTGCATGACGCCACTGAATCGCGAAAGGGCAGGTGTCAACTCAGACAGGCTCACAGTTTGTACAGAGAGCTTGGCATGACACGGACAGGCAATGTTCCTGTTTGAACATTGCAAGTGTCTGGGTAGAACTGAACTTTCTACCAATCTCACTTTCATTCTTATTGATACTGAAGACTGCAAGTCTAACATTGTTTGCTGCACTCACGGTGCCAGAACACATCATCTTTTTTCACACTGCACCCATGTTCCCCATGCCTGCTCAGGTCCTCAGCAATCTCCATCCAGACATGGTTGGATTGATCCTCCAATCCTAAGAGAACATAAGAACATAAGAACTAGGAGCAGGAGTAGGCCATCTGGCCCCTCGAGCCTGCTCCGCCATTCAATGAGATCATGGCTGATCTTTTGTGGACTCAGCTCCACTTTCCGGCCCGAACACCATAACCCTTAATCCCTTTTTTCTTCAAAAAACTATCTATCTTTACCTTAAAAACATTTAATGAAGGAGCCTCAACTGCTTCACTGGGCAAGGAATTCCATAGATTCACAACCCTTTGGGTGAAGAAGTTCCTCCTAAACTCAGTCCTAAATCTAATTCCCCTTATTTTGAGGCTATGCCCCCTAGTTCTGCTTTCACTCTCCAGTAGAAACAACCTGCCCGCATCTATCCTATCTATTCCCTTCATAATTTTAAATGTTTCTATAAGATCCCCTCTCATCCTTCTAAATTCCAACGAGTACAGTCCCAGTCTACTCAACCTCTCCTCGTAATCCAACCCCTTCAGCTCTGGGATTAACCTCGTGAATCTCCTCTGCACACCCTCCAGTGCCAGTACGTCCTTTCTCAAGTAAGGAGACCAAAACTGAACACAGGAACAGGACCTCCTTCTGAACCCAAGAAGTGTACAGCTACTTTGTTTCTGCCTTTACTGTGAAAGGCACAAAAGAAATTCAAGAATTGTTGAAAATCAGGAATTAAAAGGGAAGGAGGAACCTAAGACAATCACAATCTCGAGGGAATCGGTTTTAGGGAAGCTAATAGAACCAAAAGTTGACCAGCTCCATGAAATTGATTGCTTTCATACTAGAGCATTAAAGACATGGCTGCAGAGATAGTAGATATGTTGCTTGTAATCTTCCAAAATTCCCTCGATTCTTGAATGGTCCCAGTGGATTCGAAAATATAAAAAGGACAGAGATGTAAAGCAGGAAATATATCTGCTTCCACAACCTCCCCTGGCAGCGCGTTCCAGGCACTCACTACCCTCCTCTATATCTCCTCTAAACTTTGCCCCATGGACATTAAATCTATGCCCCCCCTGATGACTGACCCCTCCACCCTGGAAAAAGAGTGCCTGCCCATCCACTCTATCCATGCCCATCATAATCTTGTAGATCTCTATCAGGCCACCCCTCAACCTCCGTCTATCTAATGAAAACTGTCCGAGTCTATTCAGCCTCTCCGCACAGCTAACACCCTCCAGACCAGGCAACATCCTGGTAAACCTCCTCTGCACCCTCTACAAAGCCTCCATATCTTTCTGGTAGTGTGGCAACCAGAATTGTGTGCAATATTCCAAGTGCGGCCTTACCAAGGTTCGATACCACTGCAGTATGACTTAGGAGTTTTTATACTCGATGCCCCATCCAATGAAGGCAAGCATTCTGTATGCCTTCCTGACTACCTTGTCTACTTGTGTTGCCACCTTCTAAGATCGGTGGACCTGCATGCCCAGATCTCTCTGATGTTCTATATTCCTAAGAGTTTTGCCTTTTACGGTATATTTCCCCTCTATGTTAGACCTGCCAAAATGCATTACTTCAGATTTGTCCGGATTAAACTCCACTCGCCATTTCTCTGCCCAAGTCTCCAACCTATCTATGTCCTACTGCATGCTGTGACAATCCTCAACACTATCCGCCACTCCACCAACCTTGGTGTCATTTTCCTCCAAATCGTTTATGTACACTACAAACAACAGAGGCCTCAGCACAGATCCCTGTGGATCACCACTAGTTACAAACTTCCATTCAGGAAAACACCCTTCTACTGCTACCCTTTGCCTTCTGTGACCGAGCCAGTTCTGTAACCATCTTACCATCTCACCTCTGACCCCCGTGTGACTTCACCTTTTGTACCAGTCTGCCATGAGGCACCTTGTCAAAAGCTTTACTGAAGTTCAATGTAAACAACATGCACCGCCCTCTCCTCATCAATCATCTTTTCACTGCAATCATCGCTTTTCACTGCAGCACGGTGATCACCAATGCTATCTTCAAGAGGAGTAGCCAATACATGTACATTAACACTGATCCAGACAGTCAAGCTGAGGTATTTGGCACCATCTTTGGATTTCTTCAGGTGCAGAATATAAATAATGACACCACAAGATTATCCATAGCAAGCAGCAGACCTCATCACCAGGAAAGACTTGCAGTCACTCAATATACAACCGGGTTTTTGACCACAAAAACTGATCCTCCTTGTCTGTGATGGTTCCCAGGAAGTTGCCACGATGTCTATGTATTGAGGAAATCCCAAGTGCCTGCCCTTTTCAAGCTCCCCATTTGGATTTAAGAATTGATACTGGATTAAGGGGAGACAGTGTCACAGTGGTAATGTCACTGGACTAGTCATCAGGAGGCTCAGGCTAATGCCTTGATCACGTGAATTCATATTCAACCAACACAAATGGTGAAATTGAAAGTTAAATTTGATGATTAGTTTCCAATTCCGAATTCAATGAATTATGATCAATTTTCATAAAAATACACAATCAGCACCTTCCAAACTGATGGCAAATACCTCTAGCAGGACAAGGGCAGCTGACACATGGGAGCACCACCACCTGGAGATTACCCTCCTGACTTGGAAATATATCGCCGTTCCTTGACTGTCACTGGGCTAAAATCCTGGAGCATCCTCCCTAACAGCACAATGGGTGTACTTACACCACATGGGCTACAGAAGTTCAAGAACCAAGCAATGACCAACTTCTCAAGGACAATTAGGCATGAGTCGTTCCCACATCCCATTAATTAATTGAAAGAAAACATTTGTTCACTAATGTTGTCATGTGAGAGTACCTTTGAGAACTGGGTGTTTATCAAATAGCTGTAGTGGATGTACCTTTGAGAAATGGGTGTTTGCAGTGATGTCAGAGTGTGGGTGGAGCTGGGCTGGCTGCCTTTCACTTTCGTTTTTGAGCAGGCAGCCACAGTATGTTTTAGTTTTGTTTTGGGAGCTGGATAGCTGCAGGCAAAGCAAGCTGCTGTATAATGATCTCTCTCTACAAGCTACAGACTGTCTTCTGCCCATTTGAGTATTTCAAAGTAATACCGGTTTCTGTAGAGAATTTAAACCTGCTGTCTTTCTGTAAAAATGTCTTTAGAACTTACGGATGTTGGTGGGAAAGTTATAAAGGGTTACTTATAGAATATTGTATCTGTG
Source organism: Scyliorhinus canicula (assembly GCF_902713615.1). Classification (NCBI taxonomy): domain Eukaryota; kingdom Metazoa; phylum Chordata; class Chondrichthyes; order Carcharhiniformes; family Scyliorhinidae; genus Scyliorhinus; species Scyliorhinus canicula. The sequence goes on from NC_052151.1 coordinate 209,240,254, forward strand.
GGGATGATTGGTGTTGATAGTTGTTAAGATGTTTACTGTGGGTTTATTAAGTGTTAACTGGATTCATAGAATAAACATTGTTTTTTCTTAAAGTACTGTAGATCTCTGTTGCATCACACCTGCAAAGTGGGCCCTTGTGCTCCCCATAACCACAATCAATTAAACGTTTTGGGTCAGGTGAACTCCATGATACGCTTTGGGGTTCTCTAAACCCTGGCCCGTAATAATGTCCCTCAGAGAAGAAAATCTGTAATCAGTATCTGCACCTTCAGCATCTGCTGCTTTGTTGAAGAATCTGGTAGCGAATCATCAGCCTGGAGCTTGGCATTGCCCTGTCTTCCGCAGACCTCAGAGTGTTAGTAAACTCGGCTATCAGTGCCCCCATCAGCTGTTCAGGCGTCTCTCTGCAGTTATTGTGACCCATTTACTATTTGTGTGTGACCACCCACCAAAGTGATGGTGCTAACACTTGTGGAAAGGGAGGGGGGATATTGTGGCAGCGCTGTCTCTAAGATTTTTCTGAGGTCTTTCCTGCTTCAGAGATGGACAGCTAACCTGTCACGGCAGCCTTCGGTTTGCAAAAGAGGGAGGAGCGATTCGAGGGCTTTGCAACTTCCAACACTTCCTTCAAACTACTCTCTGTGACCAGTGATGGACACATGAACACTATGTTCTGCGTTAACTACAAGCTCTCCAGTGTCCACCCATTGGGCCACTCGCCTTTTCAGCAACACAACCCATCTCACCATCAATATTTATCCACCCAGCACCAGCACCAATGCCTAATTGGGATACCATGATCTGGACGTTGCCAATGTCTTGGCTCATTTTTGATATTGTGTGTTCCCTTAGTCACACATGTTGCTGCATGTATAACATTGTGTGCTGCACTGACATGGACAGAACACATCACGACATTCATCATTTTTCACACTGAAACCACGGGTGGGATTCTCCGATAATGGGGCTAAGTGCTGACGCCGTGTAAACACCGGGGTGTTTTACGACAGCGTCATCTGGTTGCTAGGAGCAGCGCTCCTGCGCTGCACAGGGGGCCAGTACGGCACTGGAACACTTCATGCAGCTGCCGATACGTGCCCCAGCACGGCCGGCACGGGTCCACGCATGTGTATGGGTTTCTGTCTCCACGCCGGCCCCCTGGCAACATGGCGGAGCCCCACAGGTGCCCGGCGCGGAGGAACATAAGCCCCCCCCCCCCCCCTGGAATTAGCCTGCCCGCTAATCGATAGACCCTGATCACAGGCCTGGACACCGTGGAGGGCCCCCCTGAGTCGGATTCCCCCTCCCTCCCACCGGGACGGCCCCTGCAGACAGAATGGCGAGGTCCCGCCAGGTAGGACCACACGCGAACGACGCCGTTGGGACTTGGCCGAACTCGGCGAGCATTCGTCCGTTGAGCATGGAGAATCGCCTGGGGGGGGTGCTCCGGATTCCTCCCACAGTCCAAAGATGTGCAGGTTAGGTGGATTGGCCATGATAAATTGCCCTTAGTGTCCAAAATTGCCCTTAGTGTTGGGTGGGGTTACTGGGTTATGGGGAATAGGGTGGGGGTGTTGACCTTGGGTATGGTGCTCTTTCCAAGAGCCGGTGCAGACCCGATGGGCCGAATGTCCTCCTTCTGTACTGTAAATTCTATGATAATCTATGTTGGAGCTTCCCCTTCTCCTCATCTGTCGATGGCTCTCCCACGGTAACAGCAGCCCTTTATTTTTGAGAGAGAGAGAAGAGTGATCAGAGGGCAATGCACATGTTGCTTCAGACTATTCTCTGTGACCAGTGAAGGGCACAGGAGCACTCTGCGTTTTGGTGAGCTGAGGCTGTCCTGTGTCCTTCTATTAGGCCACTCATTCTCTGCTTCACAGCCATCTCCCTTTCAGGGATTGTCCGTGCTGCTTCAAAGTCTCCCAGCTGCAGTGCATCATGCTTCATTGGCATAAGGATGGCAAGGTCAATGCTGCTCTTGACCCATTCAGAGTTATTTGCTACCTTCTACATGTACATCAATTTCAATTGTTACACACCCATCAAATACATGCACTAGTTTATTCTGGGAACAACGAGAATGTCTGTCATGTTTCCATATGGAGGCATCCTGCATGTATCGATGCACTTGCGGCTGTGCAGGAGGCAACTCTGACTGACCGAGCCGGTCCACAGTTGGGTTCAGATGTCATTGACAGCCAATACAGCCGCCTGGGCATTGCCAGTGGCAGGGTTGGTTAAAACTTCAACTAATTTTACTTTCATCCTTCGCCACATAGGTGCCAGAACACATTTCAACCTTTATCCTGAGGCAACACTGTTACCATCTTCTCTGGATCTGTTCACCTTCTCCATCTCCACCGGCAATCTCCATCCAGAATTTTGTGGATTAACACACTGATGTTCTCCTCCTGTCATTGAGCCCACCATTGAGCCAGAGCTGTCTGGAACAGAATATCCAGGCAAGGCATGGGTCAATCGAGTTGCTTCCTTTGATCTACCTTTTGCCATTTCAAATCATTACTCACTCTCCTGTCCCTCCAGAGCTGCTGTATTTGTAATTACTGCTGCTGAACTTTGAATCATCAAAGGTTAGCAATCCTACGGCGAGTAACTCACCTCCTGACCTACCCCCCCCCCACACCACCCCTCCCAAAGCCTGCCCACCATCTACAAGGCACAAGTCAGGAGTGTAATGGAATTACAACAACATTCAAGAAGCTCGACACCATCCAGGACAAAGCAGCCCGCTTGATTGCTCCCCCTTCCACAAACATTTTAACCCTACACCACCGATGAACAGTGGCGGCCATGTCTACAAGCTGCACTGCAGTCACTCACCAAGGTTCCTTCGACAGCACCTTCCAAACCCACGACCACTACCATCTGGAAGGACAAGAGCAGCAGATAGCTGGGAACCCCATCACCTGGAGGTTCCCCTCCAAGTCACTCACCACCCTGACTTGGAAATATATGGCCGCTCCTTCACTGTCGCTGGGGCAACATCCTGGAACTCCCTTCCTAACAGCACTGTGGGTGTACCTGCATCTCAAGGACTGCAAATATTCAAGAAGGCAACTCATAACCACCTTCTGAAGGACAACTAGGGATGGACAATAAATGCTGGCCTAACCAGCGACACCCACATCCCATAAATGAATTTTAAAAATGAACTAGGAATTCCCTTAACTGGACTCCCCGAGAGGAGAGTTGCCCACACCATCACACCAGCTCCCCCTGCCCCCCCCCCCCCCCCCCCCCCCCCAGACCAGTGTCCTTCAAACTTTTTTGCCTGTGATCCATTTTTACCAGCCAGCCATCCTTCGGGACCCATGCCGGCCGACCTTCACGACCCACGCTGCCCAGACTTTCTGACCCACCATTTTCGCCTTTAATGGGACAGGCGAACCTGCTTGGTCCTCACGATCTCACTTGCTTTGTCATTCAATGACATATTCCCGCTGAGGACTTCAGCTGATAATTTAAGTTCTCACTGCATCCTTTGAAAAAAGTTAAGAGGTTTGTCCTCGAACTCACCATGCTTTGTCTTCAAATGCCTTTGAAACTTTTAATCTTTCATTTGCTAGTACTTAGCTGCGTATAAGACACGTGAGCTTTGCATCCTGATTTGCATCGGCAAAAATTAATAAACCCATACCTCAAGAAATTATCTTTATGAAGAGTTGTTCCTGATTTCAGCTTCTTAAATCAGTTGCTCACCAGAGGCCCTGGAGATCCCACCAGCACTGCTGCCAGCTATCAAATGGTGGAATCTCTCTCACGCCCAGAGCACGTGATGTTGGTGTACCTGCTCACTGTGCACTGCTGAGGGCCGCGCATTCACGGATGGCTGGCATTCTGAAAGCCAGTCACGGACGACATTTTTAAAAGCTGGTCGCGGGCGTTGGGCACTCCTCCCGCAATCGGGAAAGCCATGACCAATGGCCCCGTGACCTTCCTGTCACCTGCCCGTGACCCACTCGCAGGGTTACGCCCCTGAATTTGAAAATGACTGACCCAGACCCCTACCTTGCCAATCACCGTAATGATTCGGCTCTGGCAATACGTTCTGTCCACACAGTCACAATACCACATTCCAATCCTGATGTTAGGGCTTCACAGCTTCCGGTAAAATCACAGCCTTTATCATCATGCCCATTACAAGCTCCATTCCTGAGCCACTAATGACTACATACCCTCTGGAATAACTTGGGGAAAGGAAATGTGTACGTTTTTGTCTTGACCATCGTCCCTTTGTCATTTAATCGCTCCTCCATTTCCATTTACTTGCTTCATTTGCACAACCTATCCCATCGTTTTGCCTTAAATCCTGTTAATTTGTTGCTTCTTCCTAGTTCTAATCAAAGCTCATGGAACTTCAAAGATGAGCTTCTCCTGTTTTCACAGATACTGTCTGACCTGTTGAGTATTTTGTGCTTACTCTACTTATATTCCAGATTTACAGCATCAATAGTATTTATCTTCCATGTACATGAAGTATTTGTTTTTTGAATGTCTCGACTGTACTTTATATTGTTAATAATACTTTTCTTGAAAACACTGTATACTCACACTGAATCCTGCTACTTTTCTCTCTCTGATCCTCAGTCTGTGTCGTAACGCTCTCACAGATTCTCGTGCTGCGGATCTCATCTCCACTCGCAGTATAAACCGTTCATTGAAGAATTTGGACCTGAGTTTCAATAATCTGTCAAATTCCGGAGTGAAACTTCTGTCTGAGGCTCTGGGGAACCCGGACTGTAAAATACAGAAACTGAAGTAAGTATCAGACTGTCTGAGATTGTATTTAGAGTCATAGAATCGTACAACGCAGAATCGTCGGCCCATCAAATCTGCACCAACAATAACTACCACTAATCTCGCGCTAATCCCACTTACTAGCACTTCGCAGAATCACAGAAAAATACAGTGCAGAAAACGCCCTTCAATCCATCGAGTCCGTACCACCGCATGAAAGGCACCTGATCTGCCAAACCCAATCCCATTTGCCAGCACTTGGCCCATAATCTCGAATGTTAAGACCTGCCAAGTGCACATCCAGGTACTTTTTAACGGGTGTGAAGCAACCAGTCTCTATCACACTCACAGGCAGTGCATTCCAGACCAAAACCACCCTCTGGGTGACAAAGATTTTCCTCAAATCCCCCCTGAACCACCTGCTCTGACCTTGAACTTGTGTCCCCTCGTAACCAACCCTTTAACTAAGGGGAACAGCTGCTCTCTATCCACTGTGTCCATGCCCCTCATAATCTTGTGCACCTCGATCAGGCCACCCCTCAGTCTTCTCTGCTTTTCCCATATCTTTGAATGTGATGGTGTTTCAAGTGCTCATCTAAGCGCCTTTTATCATTTATATTAACTGGAGATCTAACAATTTATTTTGAGCAGAAAATTATGGAAAAACGCTCACTGCAGGCCTGAAGGTATCTGTGGAGAGAGAAACATCATTTTTTAAAAATGTTTATATTGGGTTTTCACATCTTATATTTAACAATTGATAAGTTATATATTACACAACCGGGCCAAAAAGGAAAAAGAAAGACAAATAGAAATCTATTTGCAGAAAATTTTCTTCTCTCCTGCTGTGACCATGACGCCCCTTTAGTCCCCAATATGGCCAGGGCATTGATTTACAAATGTCTGTTGTCAAGTTTGGTTTGGGCTTCCCTCGGCCCAGTCCCTTTGTCCTTTATCCTTCTTGTTCTCTTTGCGTGCCTTCATCTCCCCCATTCCCCCTAGTTCTGTCCCTCCCCTTTTTCTTTTTCTCTTTGTCCCGTGGCTCATTCGTGTCTCTTCCAAAAAGCCCTCCCCCCCTCGCCACTTCCCCACTCCTTACCCTATTGGTTGCTGGCTACGAACAAGTTTTGAAACAAGTTGGTGAACGACTTCCACGTCCTGTTGGAATTCTTTTCCAAACCTGGATGGGAAATTTTAGTGTCTCTAGTCTGAGAAATCCCACCAGGTCAGACAGCCAGTCGTCAGCTTTGGATGATGCTGCCGATCGCCAGCCAAGCAGGATTTACCGGCAGGTGGTCAGGGAGGCAAAGGCAAGGGCATCGCCCCACCCTTCCCATGAAGAGTTCTGGCTGATCTGAAACCTTGAAGACTGCCACTTTTGGGCATGGCTCCACCCTCACCCTGGACATTCCCACAAAGAAGGTCGACCAGTCTGGAGCAAGCCCAGAATATGTGAGTGTAGTTGGCCAGGTCTCTATGGCACCATTCACATTTGTCCCCCACCTCTGAAAATAAGCCACTCATTCAGGTTCTGGTTAGGTGCACTCTATGCAACCCCTTTAGCTGCGTTAGACTCAGCCCTACGCACATGAAGGTGAAGTTTGACCTGTGTAGTGCTTCGATCCAGAGTCCTCACCCTACCTCTATGTCTAGTTCCTCCTCCCCTTTTTTCCTTGTCTCATCCAGGGGGAGTCTACTTTCTCCAGTAGTCGCCCATACAAGTCTGCACAGTTTCCCTCGGGTGCCCATGTTCAGCAGTTCTTCCACTAACGAGTGTCCTGGTATCTGGGGTACATCATTGTTTCCTTGCAAAGGAAGTTATTGAGCTGAATGTATCTCAGGTCATTTCCTCTAAGTAACTGGGACCTCTCCGTGAGTTCCCCCAGGGTCGATACTCTTTTGTCCTTGTACATGTCCTGAACCGTCAGTGTACCCCTGTCCTGTCTTCACCTTTTGAAGATGATGTCCATTATTGCGGGAGTGAACCTGATGCGGGCCACGATGGACATTTTGGTTCGGCCGAAATGCTGCCCCATTTTGTACAAAGTCCAGAGTGTGGCTACTACCACTGGGCTGCTTGGGTAGTTGGCCGGGGCCGGGGATGGGAGAGCGCCTGTGGCGAGGGTTCGGAGGGATGTCCCTGTGCAGGAACTCAACTCCATCATCACCCACTCTGCTCTGGTTCCTTCACCCCTCCCCATACTCTTTCTGCTGTGGCTGCCCAGTGGTAGAACTGCAGGTTCGAGAGGGTCAGGTCTCCATTTCCTTTGTTTTGCAGGACCTTCTTTTGGACCCTCGGGCTCCCCCCTCCTCCCACACACAAACACCATGATTAGGTTGTCGACTGTATTGAAAAGGCCTTGAGGGTGTAGATCGGGAGGGATCTAAACAGGAAGAGGAACCTGGGCAGTACATTAATTTTGATCGTCTGTATTCGCCCTGCGAGGGAGAGTGGGAGTGGATCCCACAACGCATGTTCTTCTTGACTTCCTCCACCAGACTCGTCGGGTTTTATTTGTTGATCCGTGCCCAGTCATGGGCTATTTGGATCTCTAGGTAGCAGAATTTGGTCCGGGCTTGCTTGATCGGCAGTCCCCCAGCTCTGTCCCTCCCCTACGGGTTCACAGGGAAGATATCACTCTTGCTCAGCTTAAACTTGTAAACCGAGAAGGCTCCAAACTCCTTTAGGAGTTTCATTATCATTTCCATTCTCGTCCGGGGATTCGAGATGTAAAGGAGCATAGAGTGAATTTCTATGCTGTCTACTTTGCATACCCTCCTTTGGATACCTCTCTACTCCTTTGCTATTCTGAGGGCGATCATTAGTGGTTTGATTGCCAGAGCAAACAGCAGCTGGGAGAGGGCATCCCTGTCTTGCACCTCAGTTTAGCCAAAAGTATTGAGAGCTGGTGGTGTTTGTCCAAATGCTCGACATGGGCGCTGTACAGTAGTTTCACCCAGGAGGTGAACCCTGGTCCGAACCAAACTATTCCAGTACCTCTATGAGGTGCTTCCATTCGACTCTGTCGAAGGCCTTTTCAGCATCCAGGCAGATGATCACCTCTGGTGTTCTCTCCCCGGATGGGGTCACCATCATGTTCCACAGGCGCCTGATGTTCGACACTAGCTGCATTTTTTGACAAAGCCCGTCTGGTCCCTCGCAACTACCTCAGGCATACAGCTCTTCAGCTACCTCGTCTAGGCCTTCGCCAGGATCTTTGCGTCTACATTAAGTAGTACAATGGGCCTGTAGGACCTGCACTCAGTCGGGTCTTTGTCCTTTTTGGGTATCAGCGATATTGAGGCTCGTTTGTACAGAATAATTTCCCCATCTTCTCATCGGCTTCAATGCCTCCAAGAATGTGGATGGTGAGACCTCCCCATTCTGGCTTCTGGTTACATACAGGTCTATGGCCTGTGATATGTGATATCCATTCATGGAATACCTTATCAGGCAGGAGGGTCACGTCCAGCCTCCATGGTGGGGGGACAAGTGGGAGGGGGGGCGGGGGCTGCTGCCCGGCCCATCTTCAACCTCGCATCCACGTATTATGGTACATGGTCAGAGATTTTAATTGTGGAGTACTCCGCTCCTATTACCTTTGGAAGCCCGCATTCCCCCATTCAAAAAAGTCGATCCTGGTATAAACCCTGTGTACTTGCAAGAATAAGGAGAACTCCATCTCCCCTGGGTGTTTGAACCTCATGTGTCTACTGCCCCCATCTATTCCATGAAAACATTGAATTCCTTTGCAATGTTTGATCTTTACCCCGACTTGGGGTTTGATCTCTCTGTCCGTGGATCCTGTACGCAGTTAAAGTCTCCCCCCCCCAGTGTGTCAGTGTGTGTCTCTGTCGGGGATTTCTGCCATTGTTTTCTTCATGAATTCCTCATCGTCCCAGGTGAGAGCCTACATGTTTAGAAGGATCACTGGTGCCCCTTCCAGGCCACCAATTACCTTTGATCCACTGCTAAAATGGCCTCCGCCAACCTCTGCCAATCCATCCACTGTATCTCTATGCGTCTTGATCAAAATAAGCTCCCCCCACTTACCACCTTCAGTGCCTCCCACAGCACCGAGGCAGACACCTCCTCACTTACATTAAGCTCTACATAGGTGCTTATAGCCACCCCTAACCTTTCAGACTCCCCTTTATCAGCCAACAATCCCATATTCAACCTCCAGTGGTGAGAACATCCTTTTCTACAAACAAATGCAGGAAATCTACCATGCATGATCCAGCACCAAAATCACCGAATACTCTTCCCCAACCACCCCCGGCAACAACGTCTTGCCCCTAACAAAGAAATCCATTCGGGAATACACCTGATGCACATGCGAGAAAAACGAATGTTCCTTCACCCTCAGTCGCCCTAACACAATTGCCTTGCCATCGGCAACAGCTTTATGAACTTGGGGCACGACCAATCCAACCTAGGATCAAGAACCATGTTGAAAATGTACCGCCCCCCTCCCCCGCCCCCATAATCAACTGATGCGAGTCTAGGTCTTCGTGATTTGCCAATATCCACTTTATGAAATCACATTGTCTCTTGGAAGCAGAGACATTTACCAGCACCACGGGCACCCACCTAATCTCCCACTCACCATGACATATCTACCTCCTGAGTCCCCCACTGTACTAGTCGCCGAGGAAGCCACCCTATTATAAATCATCACCGCCGTCCCCTTCGCCTTCATATCCAACCCTGAATGAAACACTTGCCCCACCCAACCTTTCCTCAACCTCATATAACCTTTCATCTTCATGTGCATCTCCTGCATAAAAATCACAGCTGCCTTCAAGCTCCTTAAATGAGCAAAAGGGATCTCTTAATCAGTCCATTCAGACCCCTAACATTCCATAGGGAGGCAGTGGCATTGACACTGTACTAGTAATGCCGAGGCCAAGAGTCATGCTCTGGGACTGGGGTTCGCCAAGGCAGGTGGTGCAATTTGGATTCAATAAAATAATCTGGAATTAAAAGTCTAAAGATAACCATGAAAATATTGTCAATTGTTGTAAAAACCCATCAGGTTCACTAATGTCCTTTTGGGAAGGAAATCTGTCATCCTTACCTGGTCTGACCTACATGACTCCAGATCCACAACAATGTGGTTGACTCTTAATTACCCCCAGGGATAGGCAATAAATGCTGGCCCAGCCAGCAACGCCACATCCCATGACCAAATTTAAAAAGAATGACCCTCCACCATCTTTGCCCCAGTTGCGCCACGTCCATCCTCCCTGACTGGAGAGTGCCCTATATTTGACATACTCCTCAGCTGCTATTCCTCTGACATTACCCACCGAAGGAGAATACCATGCTCTTTTTCCAACTACAACTTTCTCGCAATATGGGCAGAAAGATCCAAAGAATCCGACCTCAGTCAAGAGCCACCTTATGTGCGACCACTCACTCCTTGACCCTCACCAGAAGTTCACAACAGTGCTATCCCTGAGGTTAGTTCTGAGGTCCTTCCTGCTACAGAGGTAGATGGCTGTCCCTTGGTCACACATCCCTCCGTTTGCAAAAGAGGGAAGTGCGATTCAAGGGCATTGCACATTCCTATGCATCCGTCAGACTACTCTATGTGACCAGTGATGGACATACGAACACTCAGTTTTGTGTTCACTACAAGCCCTCCAGTGTCCATCATTTGGCCACCCACTGTCCAAGTGACCATTAGTGTTTACGAACCTAGCCTCATGCACAAAAGGCTCATTCGGATATCATGATCTGGTCATTGCCAATGTCTTGGCTCATCCTGATATCCTATCCTTCCATTGTAACTTATAAGGCTATTAGATAACACTGCTGCACTCACCTGTTCAGGACTTTAATCCTTTTGCCTCACTGAACCCCAGGCCTATTCACCTCTTTGGAATATTTGGGGCTTTTTCTTCTCCTCAGCTGTGGGCAGCTATCCTACAGTCGCAACAGCCTTTGGCGCTCGAGAGAGGGAGGAGTGATTATCGGGCAATGTATATTCCAATCAATCCTTCCGAACAGCCCGGTGATGGACACAGGAGCCCTATGCATTTTGTTCACCAGAGACTCTACTGTGTCCGTCCACTATGCTACTCACTCTCTCATTTTCAGAGACATCTCCCTTTCAGGGATTGTCCGTTGTGTTTGAAGGTCTCTCAGCTGCAGTGCTTCGTGTTGCATTGGCATAAGGATGGATAGGTCAATGCTGTTACACTCTCGACCCATTCCCTGATGTTGTTTGCTTTCTTCTACAAGGGCATTCATTTCATTGTTGCTCACCAATCAAAGACACAAATTAGCCTATGTTGTTGACAACATGAATGTCCATCATGTCTCCACAGGAATGTCACCCCTCCATTCAAAAGCTTGCAGCAGTGCAGCAGCCAACTCTGTCTGAGCGAGACCCTCCACAGAGAGATTGCAATAGCTCTGACAGTCAATGCTGCAGTCTGGTCATTGTAATTTTCTGGGTTGAGATGAACTTCGTACCACTTTAACTTTAATCCATCGTCACATATATACTAAAACACATGAGGACATGTATCTTTTGGCAACACTGCAACCATGTGCCCAAGACATGATCACCTCCTCGGCAATCTTCATCCAGACTTTCTGGGACTAACATGCTGCTCGCCTCCTGTCCTCAGGGAATAGGTGCACCTCCAGGGAGGCATTGGTGAATCAAGGGGCTACGCTTGATCATCCTTCTGTCATTTCAGGCCTTTAATCATTCTCCAGTCCCTCCAGATCTGCTGCACTTGCAAGTACTGCTGCCTCCCTTTAAGAATGATGCCTGAACAAGGACTTCCCCTGCCCAAGCTCCAGGTCTGTATAGTCACCTCTCATAATACCCCCGCCCCTCAGAGCTGCACATTGCCGGTCTACCTTAATTATCCAGCTCTGTACGGACATTCTCTCCACACAGTCACAGCACCTGCTTCAAATCCGATGTTGGGACTTCACGGCTTCTGGTAAAATCAAAGCCGCTTTCATCAGCCAGAGAAGAAACTCCATTCCAGAGCCACTGACCATCCTATGCCCATCCACAGTGACTCAGCGTAAGGACATGGGGATTCTGTGCTTTTGTCTTGATCGGCACCCCTTTCTCACTTAATCACTCTTCCATTTACATTCAGTTCTTTCATTTCCACAGCCCATCCTTCCCACACCTATTTGCCGTGCCTCAAAATCTGTTGATTCATCATTTCTTCCTGATGCCAATGAATGTTCATCGAAACCGAAAGGTTGCTGTTTCTGTCTGCAGAGATACTGCCTGACCTGTTGAGCATTTTGTGTTCATAGCACTTATATTACAGATTTACACCATCAATCGAATTTTCCTTCTATCACATGGAGGTTATTTCTTTAATGACTTGCTTGTACAGTTCTACTGTCATTAATGCTGATCTTCAAAACACTGCAATGCACTCTGATTCCTGTTGATTATTTCTCTCCCTGATCCCCAGTCTCTATCAGAATGCTCTCACACCTTGCTGTGCTGAGGATCTCGCCTCCGCTCTCAGTACAAACCGGTCACTGACGGAGCTGGACCTGGGTGATAATAAACTGGGAGATTCAGGAGTGAAACTACTGTCTGCGGTGCTGAGGAATCCTGACTGTAAAATACAGAAACTAAAGTAAGTACTAGACTGTGAGATTTTAAGTCTGTAACAACTGGAAGTCAAAGAATATATGATGTGTGATGTTATATAACAAAGAAACACTGTCCACTATTATTAGTGTCAATTATATTATTATTAATTTGAAAAACTGCAGTTACACTGACAGCTGTTATTTCTCTACAATTCCCAGAGTAAGGAAATGGGATCCTGTGTTTTTGTCTTGACCATCATCCATTTGTCATTTAATCTCTCCTCCATTGCCAATTAGGTCTTTCTTTTTTTCTTTTCAACAACCCCCCCTCCCCCCAACAAACACCATCACCACCACTACCATTAGTTGCCCTGTGTCTTAAATCCTCTTAATTTGCTGCTTTGTCACCGTTGTAATGAAAGGTCATCGAACTTAAAATATTACCAGTTTGTGTCTTCACAGATGCTGCCAGACATGCCGAGTACTTTTGCTCAGTCTATATATATTCCCGATTTACAGCATCAATACTTTCCTTGTATACTCGTTAAGGTTGTTTCTTGAATGTCTCACACTTTACGTATGTTATTTGCAATTAATGGTGTTCTTAAAAGCACTGAATTAATCCGGATTCCTGCCGTATTTCTCTCTCCCTGATCCCCAGTCTGTGTCGTAACGCTCTCACAGGTTCTGGTGCTGAGGAGCTCAACTTAACTGGCAGCACAAACCAGTCAGTGACGGATATAGGCCAGAGTTCTAAAAATCTCGGTGATTTAGGATTCAAACTACTATCTGTGGCTCCGATGAACCCCGACTGTAAAATAAAGAAATTGAAGTAAGTACCAGAATGTGTGAGATTACGTTTATAATAAGTGGATATCTGCCAATATACTTTGAGCATAAATGGCTGGAAAAATTCAGCATGCCTGCCAGCATCTGTGGAGAGAGATAGATAACTCACGTTTCAAGTCCATATAACTTATTCAGACTTCTTTTTCCTCTGGGCGAGAAAAGTTAACTCTATTTCTCGCTCCTCAGATGCTGACAGGCTTGCTGAGTCTTTCCAGCAAATTCTGTTTTTAATTCAGATATCATGCATATGTTGTACTTTGCTTTTAATATATTTTGAGTCCTGCTTTAATAAATAAAACATTGTTCATTATTATCACTGCCGATGATAATGTCATCAATTCAAAGGAAAACTGCTTTAGTTCTGTATCCTGGGCGGGATTTTCCGACCCCCCGCCGGGTTGGAGAATCACCCGGGGCCGGCGTCAATCCCGCCCCCGCCGTGTCCCGAATTTTCCGCCCGGAAAAAAGTCGGCGTGGCGCCAATCCCGCCGCCCGTCTTGGAGAATGGGGGGGGCCGGCGGGAGGCTATGGGTCCTGGTGCTGCCCGTATTCTCCCGGCCAGATGGGCCGAAGATGGGCCGTGACCACGGGTCACTTCGGCGTAAATCAGAACAGGTATTTAACGGCGTCAACCAGTGCTGATGGTTGACGCCGTTCATCATGGAGGTAGGTCACCGGCGTGGGGGGTGGCCACAGAAGAAGAGACGGTGTGGCCACAGTCTGTGGGTGGGGGGAGTGGGGGCGCGGGGAGGATCGGGGGGGGGGGGTGGCGAGAGCCGTGCGAGTGCCGGGGCGGAGAGCAAGAGCCGTAAGAATGCGAGTGCCGGGGGGGGGGGGGGTACAGGCAATGATGCCATGTTGTCTTCCCCCCCCCCCCCTGGTCAGGTTTTCTGATCAGCCAGCGATGTTGGCCACCGTGGCGGCAGCCGCTATTGTACATGTTGACCTGGAGGAGGAGGAGCGTGTCAGAGATGCGGCGCAGGCTGCCGCAGAGGGGCAGGCAGCAGGTGCCCAGGCTGGAGGGCCACCCACCCGACAGGACGAGGAGGAGGAGGGGGAGCACGAAGAGGAGGAGCACGAGGAGAGGGTGGAGGACATCGTGGCGCCACAGCAACGGAGACACTCGAGGAGGCCCCGTGTGTACCGGCTCCGTTCATCGCACCAGGACCTCATGGACCGAGAATGCAGGAGACTCCGGATGAAGCCGTCATACCATGGCACACATCTGTCGCCTGCTGGCACACCTGGCACCACGTGGCACTGGGGGAGGACACCCTCTCCTGTGTCCGTCAAGGTTACTGTGGCCCTGACCTTTTATGCCACAGGGTCATTCCAGGTGCCGAGTGGGGACCTGTCCGGCATCTCGCACACATCGGTGCACCGGTGCATCCGGGCAGTGACAGACGCCCTTTATGAAATTGCGGTCCGCTACATCCAGTTCCCTGTGGACCGGGCAAGCCAGGATGCCCGGGCAGTGGGCTTCGCTGCCGTGGCCTGTTTTCCCATGGTCCAGGGGGCAATCGATGGGATGCACGTCGCCGTGCGGCCACCTGCAGACAACAGGGCTATGTTCACCAATAGGAAGGGCACGTATTCCATGAACGTCCAGGTGGTCTGCGACCACCGCATGATGATCCTGCACGTCTGCGCCCGGTACCCGGGCAGTGTTCACGGCTATACATGTTGTCGCGGTCGTACATCCCTGGCATGTTTGAAGGACGCCACCCCCGGCTGAGGGGCTGGTTGCTGGGCGACAGGGATTACCTGTTGTGGTCGTGGCTGATGATGCCTATACGGAGGCCACAGAGTGATACGGAGAATCGCTACAACGCTGCCCATGCAGCAACAAGAGGTCTAATTGAGAGGTGCTTTGGGGTCCTGAAGTCGCGATTCAGGTGTCTGGACATCTCTGGGGGGCCCTCCAGTACCCGCCAGATAGGGTCGCCCACATCATTGTGGTCTGCTGTGTCCTGCACACCATCGGCCAGCATAGGGGCGATGTGCCGCAGCCGGAGGAGGAGGGAGTGGAGGAGAGGGAGGAAGAGGCGCAGACCTCCCCAGATGAGGGAGATGGGGGCAATGGTCAGGGCAGACAGGCTGGACATGTGCCTACTCAGTGCCTAATTGTTTGGCCTTACGGGCCATTTGACTACGTCTAGGTGGTTCCCCAGACGGTACAGCAAAACTGGAGGTGGACTCCTGTGATTCCTGCCCTGTGACTCGGGATCCCTTTGGCGGACGTTTCCTGGGGCGGCCCGACCTGGATGGGCCAGGCTGCGGCTCGGGCGACTGGGATGGCGAGCTGCCAGCCTGTCCTGCTCGCTGCCCACCAGATGTACCTGGGACGGAAGCAGGAGGAGAGTCCTAGGTGTCGCGGTGCTCCGGGGCCTCCCCTACAGGGGGACCCGGGACGGGCTCCAGCACCACCTCCTCCCTTGGGGTGCCATATGGCCCCCGGGCCTCGACATGGGTCGGGGGTGCGAACGGACTGGCCATCTGACGCCCCCCCCCCGACACTTGGCGCTGCCAGTCCTGGAGGCCCGTGCTGGTATCGACAAGGATCTGCAGGCCATGGAGCAGAGGGAGTTGACCATCCCTGTCTGTGTCTGGGCGACGCCGGCCAGCACCTGGGCAATGGCACCGATGCCCTCAGCCATGGCCTGCAGAGACTGCCCCATGGCCTGCTGTGACTGGGCCATGGCCTGCTGGGACTGCCCCATGGCCTGCTGAGACTGCCCCATGGCCTGCTGAGACTGCCCCATGGCCTGCTGAGATTGCGCCTTGGCCTGCTGAGACTGGGCCATGGCCTGCTGGGACTGGGCCATGGCCTGCTGAGACTGCGCCTTGGCCTGCTGAGACTGGGCCATGGCCTGCTGAGACATGGCCATGGCCTGCTGGGACTGCCCCATGGCCTGCTGAGACTGGCCCATGGCCTGCTGAGACTGGCCCATGGCCTGCTGAGACTGCGCCTTGGCCTGCTGAGACTGGGCCATGGCCTGCTGGGACTGGGCCATGGCCTGCTGGGACTGGGCCATGGCCTGCTGAGACTGGGCCATGGCCTGCTGAGACTGGGCCATGGCCTGCTGAGACTGGGCCATGGCCTGCTGAGACTGGGCCATGGCCTGTTGGGACTGGGCCATAGCCTGCTGGGACTGGGCCATGGCCTGCTGAGACTGGGCTATGGCCTGCTGAGACTGGGCTATGGCCTGCTGAGACTGCGCCTTGGCCTGCTGAGACTGGGCCATGGCCTGCTGAGACTGGGTCATGGCCTGCTGAGACAGGGCCATGGCCTGCAGAGACTGGGCCATGGCCTGCTGAGACTGGGTCATGGCCTGCTGAGACAGGGCCATGGCCTGCTGAGACTGGGCCATGGCCTGCTGAGACTGGGCCATGGCCTGCTGAGACTGGGCCATGGCCTGCTGAGACTGGGCCATGGCCTGCTGAGACTGGGCCATGGCCTGCTGAGACTGCGCCTTGGCCTGCTGAGACTGGGCCATGGCCTGCTGAGACTGGGCCATGGCCTGCAGAGACTGGGCCACTGCCTGCTGGGACTTCGCCATGGCCTGCTGAGACTGCGCCATGGCCTGCTGAGACTGCGCCATTGCCTGCTGAGACTGGGCCATGGCCTGCTGAGACTGGGCTATGGCCTGCTGAGACTGGGCCATGGCCTGCTGAGACTGGGCCATGGCCTGCAGAGACTGGGCCATGGCCTGCTGGGACTGGGCCATGGCCTGCTGAGACTGGGCCACGGCATTGAGCGCCTCTCCCATCTGCCGCTGGCTCTGGCTTCCTGTGCAAGGGAAGCCAGGTCCTGGGCCACGGACGGCGCCTGCATGGAAAGCCCCAGGCCTCGTGTCCTGCTCCCCACGTCTGACACCGTCGCACCCATTATCTCCACCGCGGACGCCACCTGTGCGGTTTCGGTTTCGGCCTGGGTGGCACGCATGACCGGCACCACTCTCAGCTCCTCCACCCGCGTCTGCAGCTGCCGCAGGCCAGCCATCATCTTCTTCCTTCGTCCCAGGTTTGGTGGCTGCATCGGGTCTATGGGTGGGTGTGGTAACTCCAGGAACCCGGGACCCGTCTGGGCGGCAGATGTTCGCTTGCGCCAGGATGCCCTCTGACCTCCCGGCCCCTCAGCTGCTGTACCGGTATGGCAGTGTTGTGCGCACCAGTGAGTGTACCAGAAGCCTCATCACTAAAGTGCCCAACCGAGATGAGTGTGTCTGCGATGGTTGAGGGTTTTGGAGAAAGCAGTGGCGTTGTGTCGTGCGCATCGTCAGACTCCGAGTCCATGGTCCCCTGGGGTGGCGCCTCGTCTCTACCCGTCTGCTGTGTGTCACTGTCCTGTCTTCCTGGGTAGGAGTGTCCTGGGTAGGGCTGTCCTGGGTAGGGCTGTCTTGGGTAGGGCTATCCTGGGTAGGGCTATCCTGGGTAGGGATGTCCTGGCTCGGCTGCAACGGGGGCCTAAGGCTGCTCCCCTCGTCGCTGGGTGTCACACGCCTGCGTCGCCGCACCCGCAGGAGACGCGGGCGTCATCTCCGTGGTGCTCCAGGTCTCTCCCTCTCTCGTGACCGCCCTGGGGGGGGGGGGGGGGTGGGGGAGGGGGGGGGGGGGGGGGTGGGGGAGGGAGGGGGGGGGTGTGAGGGGGCCTGCGGGCGTCGTACGCCAGAGGGACCGGGTCTCTCCCTCTCTCGTGGTCGCCGGGGGGGGGGGGGGGAGGGGGGGGCCTGCGGGCGTCGCACGCCAGGGTGTTCGGGTCTCTCCCTCTCTCGTGGCTGCCCTGGGGCATCCTGCGGGCAGTCGGAATCTGCGGGGACGGCTGCCTCGACGTTTGGTCCTGCAATACACAATACAGCACCATGGTTAGACACGCGGGCGGTGATGAAAATGAAATGAAATGAAAATCGCTCATTGTCACGAGTAGGCTTCAAATGAAGTTACTGTGAAAAGCCCCTAGTCGCCGCATTCCGGCGCCTGTCCGGGGAGGCTGGTACGGGAGATTGGGGGATATGGGGGAGAGGGGATATGGGGGAGGGGGGATATGGGGAGAGGGGGGATATGGGGGAGAGGGGGGATATGGGGAGAAGGGGAGATATGGGGAGGGGGGATATGGGGAGAGGGGATATGGAGGAGGGGGATATGGGGGAGGGGGGATATGGGGAGGGGGGATATGGGGAGGGGGGATATGGGGAGGGGATATGGGGGGAGGGGGGATATGGGGAGGGGGATATGGGGGAGGGGGGATATGGGGGAGGGGGGAATATGGGGAGGGGGAAATGGGTAGAGGGGAGGGGGATATGGGGGAGGGGGAAATGGGTAGAGGCGCTATGGGGAGGAGGGATATGGGGGAGGGGGAAATGGGGAGAGGGGATATGGGGAGGGGGATGTGGGGGAGGGGGAATATGGGGAGAAGGGATATGGGGGAGGGGGGAAATGAGGAGAGGGGATATGGGGGAAGAGGGGATATGGGGAGGGGGATATGGGGGAGAGGAAGGGCCGTGGGTAGTTGACCTGCTGGCGGGCCCCGACCTCTGCATCGGCAACCTCCCGGTCCTCAGGTCCGCCTGCCAGTTCCAGGGCTCTTTCCTCATGGTCGGAGAGCGTTCTCTCATCAGCTATGGGGGCGGGCGGGTGGGTGGCAGGGGTAAAGGGCAACAGTGTTAGACAGGTATAAGACTGCACGACAGCAGTTGCACGTATATTGGCAGAGGTCGGCATTTGTTAAGGTTAGGGTTTTGGGTTTAGGGCTGCAGACCGTACAGGATTAGGGTAAGGGTGAGGGTAGGGTTCAGGGTTATGGACAGATGGGAGGTTTCCCTTGTTTCTGCACCCAATAAGGGACACAGCACCGAAGCATCTGCCACTTTTACTGGCGCACGTTCAACATTCTTTTCCGCATAGGGTTTTACGTCATTGGTTAATGATTTCCCTCCAGGAGGAAAGTTGTTAATGATTTGCCTCCGAAAAAAATTCTAAGTCCAAGTGGTTAATGATTTGCCTCCGCAAAAAATTCTAAGGGTTTAGGGTTAGGGTATGGTCAAGGGTAGGGTTAGGGTAAGGGTAGGGTAAGGATAGAGTCAAGCTCAAGGTCAGGGGTAGGGTAAGGGTGGGGTCAGGGTCAAGGGAAAGGTGAAGGTCAGGGTCAAGGGTAGGGTTAGGGCTCGGGGGGGGGGGCTCATCCTGGCTGCCCTGACGAGGTTGTTGACCTTCTTGTGGCACTGGCTGCCTGTCCTCAGTGTCACAGCCACAGCGCTGACGGCCTCTGCCACCTCCCTCCACAGGCGCCGGCTGAGGCATGGGGTGACCCTGCGGCCGTGTCCGGGGTACAGGGCGTCCCTCCTCTCCTGAACAGCGTCCAAGAGCGCCTCAATGTCGTGCTCCTGGAACCTTGGGGCTGCGCGGCGGACGGCCATGTTTGGTGATCTTCCGTAGGGGGGGGGGGAAGGCCGTCTTTTGTGTTGTGACGCCGGGCATTGATTACGCCGTCCGGCGTCAAGTGACGCACCGCTGCTGCAGCGGGTGACGCCATCGCGAATGGCGTCACATCGCTGCTAGCCCATTTGGGCCTGGAGAATTCCCGACGTTTGGGGGGCCCAACACCGGAGTCATCTGCGCCGTTTTTGGCGCCGGGTCCCGACCATCGCGCCGATTATCGGAGAATCCAGCCCCCTGTTATTTTTCTAACTAGCCCTCAGTCTATGCGATGTCAGTTGAAGGGTATGTATTGATTAGCATGGGCGGTGGGAATAATGTAATCCTGCAACCCCGGAAGAATCCCATCGCTTCCCCGCCCAACTTCTTCCCTCCCACTCCACTCATTCTCAGCTTCTCCAAGGTGGTTGGCTGTTTCCCAATTCTTTGATTTGTGAGAGGGAGGGATTAGAGGCAATCAGGCACATCCTCAGACTACTCTATATGACAAGTGATGGACATGCATACACCATATTTTGGGATCACCAGAGACTTTCCTGCATCCATTCTATAAACCACCTCCTCCGTCAACTCCACAACACATCTCCGCATCAGTCTCCTAGTCTAATGATGACCATGAAACCATTGTCGCTTGTGGTAAAAACTATCCTGGTCCTCACCTGGTCTGGCCTACATGTGGCCCCAGACCCACAGCAATGTGATTCTTAACTTCCTCCTCAACAAAAATTAGGGATGTTGGCACAGACTGCGACTCCCATTCCCATTAACGAATAAAAAAATGTTGACAGCAGGACTTGAGAAAATGATCATACAATCAGACAGTCAACATGGTTTTCTGATTTTGTTTTGAAGAAGTAACATGAATATAAATGAGGGCATATAGATGTGCATGTTTTTAAAAACTGCATGACCAAATAATTATGTCGGGCAGTCTGACTTTGGTGGTTTGAAAATAATTAGAATCCATTCTAAGATAAGATATGATGTAACTTGGAAAGGTGGGGATGAGTCAGGGATTTTGTGAAGTGAAGGTTGTAATATCATAGAATGTGTCGAACAAACATAATTTAATGTTTTGAGGAAGAAACAAGGATTATTGAGGAGAGTGCTCTCGGTGTGCACTACAGGTATCTCAGTAAGGCAAGTAGGATACTTCATCAAAAGGAAAGACTTTCAGTCGTTCAATGTACAACTGGGCCTGTGACCACTGTAAATAGATCCTTCATGTCTGTGCCTGGCTCCCAGGAAGCTGCCACAATGTGTACGTACTAACTTCCAAGACCTTTTCAGCTCCCGTTTGGGATTAAGAATTTGATGCTGGATGGAGGGGAGACGGTGTCACAGTAGTAGTGTCACAGTAGTAATGTCACAGGACTAGTAATCCTGAGGCTCAGGCTAATGCTCAGATGGGTTCAGATCCACCCACCACAAATGGTGAAGTTGAAATTAAATTTCATTAGTTTTCATTTCCAGAGTTAATTAATTATGATCAATCTTCATAAAAACACCTTCAAAGCAGCACCTTCAAAACCCATGACCATTACCATGTAAGAGTACAAAGGCAGCTGACACATGAGAGCAGCTCCAGCTGCACATTACCTTCTGAGTCACTCATCATCCATCCAGTCATGAAAATATATCGCTGTTCCTTCACTGTCACTCGGTCACAGTCCTGGAGCTGCCTCCCGAACAGCCTGAACTTTGGCATCGTCCTGCCCATTCACATTCCTCACAGTGTGAGTAGTTTCAGCTATCACTGCCCATGTTGGCTGTTAGGGTGTTTCTGTGCTATGTTTCCCAGATTGTGATCCCTTGGTTAATAGCGTGCGACTACTCACAAACATGCTGGTCTTTACACTAGTGGGAAGGGAGGGGGAATGATGTGACAGTGCAGTCTCTCAGGTTTGTTCCGAGGTCTTTCCTGTTTCAGAAGTGGATAGACTGTTCCCCGATCACAGCAGCCCTCAGATTGTTAAAGAGTGAAGAGCGATTCAAGGTCATTGCACATTCCAATGCGTCCTTCAGACTACTCTGCAGTCTGTAGTACAGGAGCAGGAATGTCCTGCTGCAATTATACAGGGCCTTGGTGGGACCACACCTGGAATATTGTGTGCAGTTTTGGTCTCCTTATCTGAGGAAGACTGTTCTTGCTGTAGAGGGAGTGCAGTGAAGGTTTACCAGACTGATTCCTGGGATGGCAGGACTGATGTACGAGGAGACATTAAATCGGTTAGGATTGTATTTGCTGGAGTTCAGAAGAATTGGGGAGGGTCTCAAAGAACCCTATAAAACTCGAACAGGACTAGACAGGATGGAAGCAGGAAGGATATTCCCGATGGTACGTGTGTCCAGAACCAGGGCCGGGATTCTCCCCTGTCCGGCGGGGTGGGGGGTCCCGGCGGGACGGAGTGCCGTGAACCACTCCGGCGTCGGGCCTCCCCAAAGGTGCGGAATTGTGCACCTTTAGGGACTAGGAACGCACCAGAGTGGCTCCCACTCCACCGGCCGGCGCGAATGGCCTTTGGCGCCCCGCCAGCCGGGGCCGAAAGACCTTCGCCGGAAGTCCGCGCATGCGCCGGTGCGTCAGTGGCTGCATGCGCAGGGGAGGGGGTCGCTTCCGCCCCCGCCATGATGAAGGCCATGGCAGGGCGGAAGAAAAAGAGAGCCCCCACGGCACAGGCCCGCCCGCCAGTCGGTGGGCCCTGATCGCAGGCCAGGCCACCAGGGGGGCACCCCCCGGGGCCAGATCACCCCGCGCCCCCCCCCCCCCCCCCCAGGACCCCGGCACCCGCCCGCGCCGCCAATCCTGCCAGTACCAGGCATGCTTTGATTCCTGCCAGCGGGAAAGGCCTGTCAGCGGCGGGACTTCGGCCCATCGCGGGCCGGAGAATCACCGCGATGGGGCCCGCCGACCGGCCAGCGCGATTCCCGCCCCCGCCGATTCCCGGGTGGCGGAGAATTCGGGCCACGGCGGGGGTGGGATTGACGCCGGCCCCGGGCGAGGGGTCGGAGAATTCCGCCCCAGGGGTCACAGTCTCAGGATACAGCGTAGAACATTTAGGTCAGGAATGAGGAGAGATTTCTTCACCCAGAGAGTGGCCGGCCTGGGAAATTCTTTACTACAGGAAGTAGTTAAGGCCAAACCATTGTGGCCTGATGCTCTGTTTCAGAGACTAAGTGTTGATGCCGGGACAGAATCGGTGGACTTCTGCGAAGGTAAAATTGGCATTGGTCCCGGAGCAATTCAAGATACGTTAATGGGCTAGCACCGGCGCCATGTAGAACACGAGCGATTCCAATGAAAAGCTGTGTCAGGTTCGCCGGGGTCAGGATTGGCAATCGAGAGGCTGTCAAGCTGCAACCGCATATTGGCAGTCTACTCCCCACACACACTCATCCCAGCCAACAAGATCGCATTGGTTATGCTGGAGCACGCCCATCCCGTTGATGGGTCGGCTGGGGCCAGAGGATACCTAGGGAGGTGGCCTGGGGAGGGGGACCAATACGCCCTTGACACTAGAAACATAGAACAGTACAGCACAGAACAGGCCCTTCGGCCCTCGATATTGTGCTGAGCAATGATCACCCTACTCAAGCCAACGTATCCACCCTATACCAGTAACCCCCCCCCCAATTAACCTTATTTTTTAGGACACTAAGGGCAATTTAGCATGGCCAATCCACCTAACCCGCACATCTTTGGACTGTGGGAGGAAACCGGAGCACCCGGAGGAAACCCACGCACACATGGGGAGGACGTGCAGACTCCGCACAGACAGTGACCCAGCCAGGAATCGAACCTGGGACCCTGGAGCTGTGAAGCATTTATGCTAACCACAGTGCTACCGTGCTAAGTTCACAGTGGGCAGTCAGTGGCGTGCACAGTCACATGGCTGCCTTATAGGCTGAGGCATTAGTGATCCATGCCTTTCCACCCCAACCTCACTGCCCCCCTCCTGGCCATACTTTTCTATTTCCCCTAGCCAGCGGCATAATTGTCAGCACACTAGGGCGATGTTGGACACTTTTCCCACCCGATGTCAATGGACCGGTACATGGTCTCCGTCTTAGAATCATAGAATTTACAGTGCAGAAGAAGGCCATTCGGCCCATCGAGTCTGCACCAGTCCTTGGAAAGAGCAACCTACCTAAGCCCACACCTCCACCCTATCCCAACAACTCCACCCTATCCCTGTAACCCCACTTAACCTTTTTGGACACTAAGGGCAATTTAGCATAGCCAATCCACCTAACCTGCACATCTTTGGAGGAAGGCGGGGTGGAAGAATCCAGCCCGTTGTCTAAGACTGTGCCCTTGTGTTCTAGTTTCTCCGACTAGTGGAAGTATCCTCTCCACGTTCACTCTATCTAGACCTCTCAGCATTCTGTAAGTTTCAATGAGATCCCCTCTTATTCTTCTAAGCTCATCACTACAAACCCAGAGTCCTCAAGCACTCTTCAGCTCACAAGTTCTTCATTCCAGGGATCATTCTTATTAACCTCCTCTGGACCCTCTCCAAAGCCAGCACATCCTTCCTTAGATACGGGACCCAAAACTACTCACAATAATCCAAATGGGTTGAGCCTTTTGCAGCCTCAACAGTACATTCCTGCTCTTGTATTATTCTAGCCCTCTCGACATGAATGCTAACATTGCATTTGCCTTTCTAGCTGCCAACTGAACCTGAAAGATAACCTTAAGAGAATCCTGAACTAGGACTCCTAAGTCATTTTGTGCTTCTGATTTACTGAAGCCTTTTCCCAATTAGAAAATAGTCTATGCCTCTATTCTTCCAACCAAAGTGCACACCTGTTGGACAAGGTCAAGGGCTGAGGCTCCTGCAACCCAGCCACCTGGATCCCTCTACCTGTCTCACGCGTAACCACAGCCTTCTGTCTCTGGCCACTGGCCGAATTTAAGTTATTTAGTCCAAGGGGTGTGACTGCCTCCTGAAACATATTGTCCAGGTACCTCTCCACCTCCCCCCCCCCCCCCCCCCCCCCCCCCCCCCCTCCCCCGATGTGTCTCAGCGTCCAAAGCACAGAATCCAGCTCATCAACTCTGAGCCGGAGTTCCTCAAGCAACCAACACTTAATACAGATGTGGTCATTGGGAACCACAATGGGATCCCACATCATGCAGGAGCAACACATCGTCTGGACCCCCCCCCCGGCCATCCTTATTTTATTTATATGATTTAATTTGGGTTTTTTTCATTTCCAGCTAGTTTTAGTCTTTCTAATCAGTAAAATATTTCTCTTTATATCTTTCATCTGAATATAACTTTGAATAGGTCATGCAAGTTACCAGTTACATACCAGCCAACAAACTTACCGTTTTCTTCTGACATCCCTCCTGGATTATTTTTCAAACTCAGTCCGCTGCTCAGAGGGTCCCTGTTAACTACGCTCTGACTCTCTGCTCCGCTCTTTTTAAATCTCCTCTCTGACCCTCAGATCCCGCTCTTTTTAAATCTCCTCTCTGACCCTCAGATCCCGCTCTTTTTAAATCTCCGCTCTGACTCTCTACTCCGCTCTTTTTAAATCTCCTCTCTGTCCCTCAGATCCCACTCTTTTTGTCCCTCAGATCCCACTCTTTTTAAATCTCCGCCCTGACTCTCTGCTCCGCTCTTTTTAAATCTCAGCCCTGTCAGTTTCCGCTCTTTTTAAATCTCCTCTCTGACCCTCAGATCCCGCTCTTTTTAAATCTCAGCTCTGACTCTCTGCTCCGCTCTTTTTCAATCTCCTCTCTGACCCTCAGATCCCGCTCTTTTTAAATCTCCGCTCTGACTCTCTACTCCGCTCTTTTTAAATCTCCTCTCTGTCCCTCAGATCCCACTCTTTTTGTCCCTCAGATCCCACTCTTTTTGTCCCTCAGATCCCACTCTTTTTAAATCTCCGCCCTGTCAGTTTCTGCTCTTTTTAAATCTCCGCTCTGACTCAGCTGCAGTGTGTCATGTTCCATTGTAAGACGTCTTACAACACCAGGTTACAGTTCAACAAGTTTGTTTCTGTTGGAAGGAGCTGCGCTCCGAAAGCTGGTGATTCAAAACAAACCTGTTGGACTGTAACCTGTTATAAGACTTCTTACTGTGTCCACCCCAGTCCAACGCCAGCATCTCCACATCACATTTCATTGGCTTAAGGGCGGCAAGGTCAATGCTGCTAACGTCTTGACAAATTCTCTGATGTTGTTTGCTCTCATCAAGCACATAAATTTCCATTGTTACTCAACTGTCACAGACACGCATGAGCCTCTGTTGATGACCACATGTCTTCCTATGGAGGCTTCCTGCAAGTGTTGCCGCACTCACAGCAGTGGACCCTCCACAGCGAGGCTGACATGCCTCTGGCAGCCAATGCATTGTTAGTAGCTGGCTGGCGATGAAACGTCAGCCAATGTCACTTTCATCCTTCACCACATATTTGTCAGAACACATATAGGTGACACTGCAACCACGTTTCCCAGGTCTGCAGAACTCCTCGGCAATCTCCATTCAAACTTTCTGGGATCCTGAGGGAATAGGACCCCCCTTTCTGCTCAAGCCAGGTCCTCGAGGGCGGTATGAGTGAATCGGGAGCTCACCTTGATCTACTTTCTCTCATTCCAGCTCTTTATTCACTCGCTGCTCATCCTCGAGCTGCTGCATTTGCAAGAACTGCTGCCTCCCTTGAAAGATGATGCAAGCAGTTCCTAAACGAGGAGGTCCCCTGCCCTATCTCCCTGAGTGGAGAGTTGCCCCTCACTATCCCCTGGCCATACCACTCCTCCCACCTAGCTGGCTGATCTTAATGATCCGCCTCTGCTCGTGCATTCTGCCAACGGTCACGCCACCCACTTCAAATCCCGATATTTCGACTTCACAGCTTCTGGTAAAATTGTAGCGAATATCTTCCGCCCCTCGCCAAACTCTAATCCTGGGCCACTGACCATCCCATGCCCTTCCACAGTAACTCAGGTTAAGGACATAGGATCCTACGCTTTATCTTGGTCATCGGCCCTTCCCCATTTAATCATCCCTCTGTTTCCATTTGGTTCTCTCTTTTGCACGAGCCATCCACCCCCCCCCCCCCACCCCCCCCCCTCCCAACAGTTTCCCTGTGAACTCGCTGCTTCTTGCAGATCGAATGAAAGTTGATTGAATTTGAAAGGTCAGCTGTTTCTGTCTTAACAGATACTGCCTGACCCGCTAAGTATTTTGTGCGCATTCTACTTATATTCCAGGTTAACAGAATCAATAGTATTTTCCTCCTGTTTCTGGAGGTTGTGTTTATTGAATGTTGGACACAACATTTATGTAGTGAAATTCTTGAAAACAGTGAATTTACTCTGGTTCCTTTTATTTTTCTCTCTGATTACCAGGCTGGATCATAACGCTCTCACACATTCTTACGCTGAGGATCTCGCCTCCACTCCCAGGGCAAACCAGTCACTGACGGATTTGGACTTGAGTCACAATAATCTGGGAGATTCAGGACTTAAAATATTGTCTGCAGCTCTGAGCAATCCAGACTGTAAAATACAGAAACTGAAGTAAGTAACTGGCAATGTAAGATGGTGTTTATAATAACCGGATATCCAGCAGATATTCTGAGCAGAAATTGCTGGTAAAGGTCAGCAGGTCTGGCAGCATCTCTGGATAGGGAAAAAGAATTAACGTTTTGAGTCCCTTTGACTCTTCCACAGACGAGTCAAAGAAATTTAGAAACTTCAAACAGACTCAAAATGCTAGTTTTATTTTTTCTGTTCAAGATGTCGTCAGACTTCTCAGAATCACACAGAAATACACAGCGCAGACGAGGCCCTTCAGGTCTTCACCGTGTTATGGTCCAGGGTTTAGAGAACCCCAAAGTATATCATGGAGTTCACCTGACCCACAACTTTTAATAGATTGTGGTATGGGGCGCACACGGCCCACGCTGCAGTTGTGGTACAGCAGAAATGGAAAAGTATTTTTTAAAGCAAAACAATGTTATTCTATGAACTCAAGTTAACCTTTTTTAAAACATACAGTGAACATTTTAGCAACCATTAATTCAAATACAACCCCTAAAGAATACAACAAATTCTTACTTTCCTTTTAACATCCATAAGACTTAAAAACACCTTTTAACAGAAAGACATCAGGCTTAACTTCACTACTGAGAACAGTTACCACGCTGAAATCACCAAATGGACATTCATAAGCTTGAAGAGATTCACACACATCCTGCTGTGATTGCAGCTTCTCCAAAACTAAAATGAAACCAAACCCACCCTGCAGCAAAAAGCCTAAAGTGAAAGTAAAAAGCTGACAGGCAGCCCAGCTCCACCCACTCTCTGACATCACTGCAGCAAAAAGCCTAAAGCAAAAGTAAAAAGCTGACAGGCAACCCAGCACCACCCACTCTCTGACATCACTGCAGTAATAAACAGCCATTTCGTGAAGGTACTCTCACTACAGATATTTATATACACACCCATTTCTAAACACCCATTTCTTAAAGGTACTCTCACATGACAACCGATACAAGAAAACACCTGACCTGCCTACCGAATTCCATTTGCCAGCACTTGGCCCATAGCCTTGAATGTTATGACATGCCAAGTTCACATCCAAGTACCTTTTGAAGGATGTGAGGCAACCTGCCTCTACCACCCTCCCAGGCAATGCATTCCACACTATCACCACCCTCTGGGTAAAACAAACTTTTTTCTGAAATCAAGGATGAAACAAGCTTTGCCTCAACGAAGCCTTCCCCTGCCCAGGCTCCCTGAGTGGATAGTGGCCCCTCATCCTCCGCCCCCCAACCTCCTGACCTCTTTCTTGAATGACTCGACTGTACGGTTGTATTGTAAATATGGTGTTTTTCAAAACACCGTGAATTTTCCCTGATTTGTCATTTTTGTCTCTCATACCCAGGCTGGACAATAACAATCTCAGAGATTATTGGGCTGTTGATCTCGTCTCCGCTCTCAATACAAACCTGTCACTGACAGACTTGGACCTGAGCTGGAATAAACTGGGTGATTCCGCAGTAAAAATACTGCCTTCGACTCTGAGAAACCAGCATTGTAAAATACAGAAACTGGAGTAAGTACCAAACTGTGTGAGACTGTGTTTATAATAACTGGACATCTAACATTATATATTGAGCAGAAAGTGCTGAACAAAACCTGGCAGGTCTGGCACTATCTGCAGAGAGACAAACAGAATTAATGTTCCGCGTCCGCATAACTTCTTCAAAGCTTCTTTGTATGGACTTGAAAACGTAACTCTGTTTCTCTTTCCTCAGACACTGTCAGACGTGTTGGGTTTTTCCAGCAAATTCTGTTTTAATTTCAGATTTACAGAAAATACAATATTTAGCTTTTAATAGTGAGCTAGAGCAGACCCAGCCAGAGTGAGACAGCAAAGACTGAGTCTGGAAATTTGAAGCTCGGTGGGAATTGAATCGGTAAGACTGTTCCTTTTTAAATTTCAGGAATTTTAATTAATCTAGAATTGTGCAGTGAAGGTTAACAAGGAGCTGCCCCAGACACCCACATAACTGGTTGGCAATTAAGTATCAGTCACCTTAAGCTACTTTGATCTAACAGCAGGTGGGGTGGGGGGGGGGCGGGGGGAGTCAATTCAGGCCAATTTAAAAGAGCAATTTGTAACTCACTCCCAGTGAGTTCTCCCAGTAAGCCAGAGTGAGACACAGCAAAGGAGTGAGTTTGGGAATTTGAAGCTCGGTGGGAATTCGTAGCTGGGGTGGGAGGAGGTGCTTTTTATCCTTGGTAGGTGACTGGTAAGTAGTTTTTCTTTTCATTTGTCTTTTTATTTATTTTTTCTTTTGGAATTGTAGTTGTATAAAAGTTTACCTAAGGTTTAAGACATGGCAGGAGATCCCAGACCTGTGTCATGCTCCTCGTGTGCGATGTGGGAGCTCAGGGACACGTCCACTGTCCCTGGCTCCTTCACGTGCAAGAAGTGTGTCCAGTTGTAGCTCCTGTTAGACCGCTTGACGGCTCTGGAGCTGCGGATGGACTCACTTTGGAGCATCCGCGATGCTGAGGACGTCGTGGATAGCACGTTTAGCGAGTTGGTCACACCGCAGGTGAAGGTTACTGAGGAAGATAGAAAATGGGTGACCAAAAGACAGAACAAGAGTAGGAAGGCAGTGCAGGTGTCTCCTGCGGTCATCTCCCTGCAAAACAGATATACCGCTTTGGACACTGATGAGGGAGATGGCTCACCGGGAGAAGGCAGCAGCAGCCAGGTTCATGGCACCGTAGCTGGGTGTGCTGCGCAGCAGGGCAGGAAGAAAAATGGTAGGGCTATAGTGATAGGGAACTCGATCGTAAGGGGAATAGACAGGCGGTTCTGCGGACGCAATCGAGACTCCAGGATGGTATGTTGCCTCCCTGGTGCAAGGGTCAAGGATGTCTCGGAGCGGCTGCAGGACATTCTGGGGGGGATGGGGGGTGAACAGCCAGCTGTCGTAGTGCACATAGGCACCAACGATATAGGTAAAAAATGGGACGAGGGCTTACAAGCTGAATTCAGGGAGTTAGGAGTTAAACTAAAAAGTAGGACCTCAAAGGTAGTAATCTCAGGATTGCTACCAATGCCACGTGCTCGTCACGAGTAGGAATGTCAGGATAGATAGGATGAATGCGTGGCTTGAGAGATGGTGCAAGAGGGAGGGATTCAAATTCCTGGGGCATTGGAACTGGTTCTGGGGGAGGTGGGACCAGTACAAACTGGACGGTCTGCACCTGGGCAGGACTGGAAACAATGTCCTGGGGTGGGGGGGGGGGGTGTTTGCTAGAGCTGTTGGGGAGGGTTTAAACTAATGTGGCAGGGGGATGGGAACCGTTGCAGGATGTCGGAAGGTAGTAAAACAGGGACAGAAACAAAAGGCAGTAAGGGGGAAAGTGTAAGGCAGAGAAGCCATAGTCAAAAATCAAAAATGCCGACAGTACAAGGTACAGTGACTGAGGGGAGCCCAGTGAATAGGCCCAGTAATACTTAAAGGAATAAAATGGGAAGTAAAAACATAAATGGCAAGCGACGCGGCAGGTTGTTACATGAAGATATGGGTTCAATGGCAAGGAAAATTAGGAGAAAAGTTAAGTGGAAATATAACTTAGGAGAGGTTACTGGTCGAGGTGTTAAGATTCAAAACAGAGGTATAAAAGCAAACATAGTGTACTTTACCTGAATGCTCGTGGTATTCGGAATAAGGTAAATGAGTTGATGGCGCAAATCATCGTGAATGACTATGATTTTGTGGCCATTACTGAAACATGGTTAAAGGATGGTCACGACTGGGAGTTAAATATCCGTGGGTATCAAACTATTCGGAAGGACAGAGTGGATGGTAAGGGAGGTGGTGTAGCTCTGTTATTTAAGGATGACATCCAGGCAATAGTAAGGGATGACATCGGTGCTATGGAGGATAAGGTTGAATCCATTCGGGTGGAAATCAGGAATAGTAAGGCAAAAAAGTCACTGATGGGAGTAGTCTATAGGCCACCAAATAGTAACATTATGGT
Source organism: Scyliorhinus canicula (assembly GCF_902713615.1). Lineage (NCBI taxonomy): Eukaryota > Metazoa > Chordata > Chondrichthyes > Carcharhiniformes > Scyliorhinidae > Scyliorhinus > Scyliorhinus canicula. The sequence continues at coordinate 209,271,411 of NC_052151.1, forward strand.
GGGGCAGGCAATAATCAAGGAAATAACTGATGCGTGTAGAAATGGTACAGCAGTTATCATGGGGGATTTTAATCTACCTGTTGATTGGTTTAACCAGGTCGGTCAAGCAGCCTTGAGGAGGAGTTTATAGAATGCATCCGCGATAGTTTCCTCGAACAGTATGTAATGGAACCTACGAGGGAACAAGCGGTCCTAGATCTGGTCCTGTGTAATGAGACAGGATTGATTAATAATCTCATAGTTAGGGATCCTCTCGGAAGGAGCGATCACAATATGGTAGAATTTAAAATACAGATGGAGGGTGAGAAGGTAAAATCAAGCACTAGTGTTTTGTGCTTAAACAAAGGAGATTACAATGGGACGAGAGAAGAACTAGCTAAGGCAGACTGGGAGCAAAGACTTTATGGTGAAACAGTTGAGGAACAGTGGAGAACCTTCCAAGCGATTTTTCACAGTGCTCAGCAAAGGTTTATACCAACAAAAAGAAAGGACGGTAGAAAGAGGGAAAATCGACCGTGGATATGTAAGGAAACAAGGGAGAGTATCAAATTGTTGGAAAAAGCATACAAAGTGGGAGACTAGGGGACTGGGAAATCTTTAGGGGGCAACATAAAGCTACTAAAAAAGCTATAAAGAAGATTAAGATAGATTATGAGAGTAAACTTGCTCAGAATATAAAGACAGATAGTAAATGTTTCTACAAATATATAAAACAAAAAAGAGTGGCTAGGGTAAATATTGGTTCTTTAGAGGATGAGAAGGGAGATCTTAAAATAAGTAGCTGCAGAGATCGTTATCTTCCAAAATTTCCTAGATTCTGGAATGGTCACAGTGGATTCCAACATCAACATCACTAATGTAACATCTTGTTCAATAAAGGATGGAGATAGAAATCAGGAACTTATAAGCGAGTTAGTCAAATATCTGTCACAGTTAGAGATTCAGACAGAGTCAACATGGCTATTTATTGACGTAACATGAAGATAGATAAAGGAGAACCTGTAGGTGTGCACATTTTAAAAAAGGGCGTGAAGGGTAGGCCAAATAATTATAGCCGGTCATAATACTTGCGATAGGAAGATAGTCAGAATCAAATCTGAGACAAGATAAGCTGCCACCTAGAAATGTGAGAATAATCAGAGGGTTTGTGAAGAGAAAGCCGTGTCTTACTGGTTTTTTGATGAAGTAACAAAGATTGATGAGGGTAGTACTCTGTGTGTAGTCTACATAGATCGTAATAAGGCAATTGGCAAGATCCCACATGGCAGACAGGTCAAAAAATTAAAAGTGCATCGCATGCAGGAAACGTGGTTAGCTGGATCCAAAATTGTCTCAACATGCGGAATCAAAGAGTCTATGGATAATTAGAAAAAGGAAAGCGGTTTTCAGTAGCATTGCACAGGGTTTAATGTTGCATCTCTTGCTATTTGTCGTATATTTAAATGATTTCAACATAAATGTGAGACGCATGATTGGGAAATTTACAGATGACATAAATATCGGCTGTATATTGGATTGGATTGGCTTCAGATTTGTTTATTGTCACATGTACCAAAGTACAGTGAAAAGTATTGTTCTGCGTGCAGCTCAGATAGATCATTCCTCACATGAAAAGAAAATACATAATAGGGCAAACATAAAATACGCATTGTAAATATATAGACACAGGCATCGGATGTAGTACTACTCGGTAGAGAAAATGTGTGAAGACATCAGATCATAAGAGGGTCGTTTAGGAGTCTGGTAATGGCGGGGAAGAAGCTGTTTTTGAATCTGTTAGTGCATGTTCTCAGACTTTTGTATCTCCTGCCCGATGGAACAAGTTGGAATAATGAGTAACCCAGAGGGAGGGGTCTTTAATTATGCTGCCCGCTTTCCCAAGGCAGCGGGAGGTGTAGATGGAGTCAATGGAGGAGAGGCGGGTTTGTGGATGGACTGGGCGGTTTTCACGACTCTCTGAAGTTTCATCCGGTCTTGGGCCGAGCAGTTGCCATACCAGGCTGTGATGCAGCCTGATAGGATGCTTTCTATGGTGCACCTGTAAAGATTGGTAAGAGTCAATGTGGACATGCCAAATTTCCTTAGTTTCCTGAGGATGTATAGGTGCTGTTGTGCTTCCTTGGTGGTAGCCTCGACGTGGGTGGACCAGGACAGATGTTGGTGATGTTCACATCTAGGAATTTGAAGCTGTCAACCATCTCCACCTCGGCCCCGTTGATGAAGACAGGAGTGTGTACAATACTTTGCTTCCTCAGGTCAATGACCAGCTCTTAGTTTTGCTGACATTGAGGTAGAGATTGTTGTCGTTACACTACTCCACTAGGTTCCCTATACCTCTCCTGTATTCTGACTCATTGTCCGGTCGTGTTGCCAGCAAAAATGTAGGTGGAGTTGGAGCCAAAACCTGCTGAGTGCTTCCAGTATATTCTACTGATACTTCCTTTCTATTATCGTTAGCACTTCTTTCTATATAAGTATAAGTTGTGGTTCATGAATGTCAGTTATCAAACATTATTATTGTTATTAACAGTATCCATTAAAACATTGGGGATTACCCTGATTTATATTATTTATCTCTCTCTGATCTCCTCCAGTCTGGGTCATAACGCTTTCACTGATTCTTGTGCCGGGGATCTCGCCTCCAGCCTCAGTACAAACCTGTCACTGACGGACCTGTACTTGGTATCAAACTCTTTCACAGACCAATCTGCCCCCGCTCTCCGCTACCTCATACTGAACTGCACAAGTTTGGAGCGGATCCAGTGAGTATTTATGTTAATTTATATTGTATTAATTAAAATATCAATTGGATTTTAAAATATAAATGGGCCTGAATCTTCCAAGCAGCGGCAATGATAAGGGGATTGCTGCTGACCGCAAAGATTCTCCCAACCTGAAACTGCTGAATTTAATTCCGGGATCTTCAGTGCTATGACCCCGGGAAGCTCAATCGGAGCAGCGTAGAATCAGAGAAGAGACAGCACACACCCTATTTACACCATTATCTGCTGTCGTTTTATGTACTCTGGGAATATCATTATCTGCATGTCTGTATATCATGACATCTGCCATATGGTAATAAAGGTCTGGTCTTTTAATTACTGTTGGTTAATGGTTGAGTGTTGGGGTAGATTGCTGAATCAGTAGTTTGTTGAGAGTCGGAGAGTGTCTGGGGCAATAGTCGTGTTGGATGGGGTGGTTAGTTATGAAATTGGGAGGGCATTAGGGGTTAGTCTGGTGGGTCAAAGGGCTGGTCAGGTTCTGGAGGCTTAGAGAGGGGCAGTTGGTTGGGTTACCGGTGTTGGGGCTTAGTGGAGTCAGTAATGGAGTTGGGTCAGCAGGGTAGTCAGAACACCGGGCTGTCGGGTCGGAGTGTACTTCAGTCTGAATTGGTCATGGAAGTCTGTAGTCGGATTGGTGTGGTGGTTGAATGTAATTGAGATGGATTTGGGTTGTTTAGTCGGGTGACAATCAGTGTTATTTGGTGGTCAGTGGGGGCTTCAGATGTGGAGTTACCTGTCATAATATCCACTCATGTATATAATGAGTTGCAGACAGGCAGTGATTGCCATATAGGATGACCAGTAAGCATACAACACAGTACAGCCAATCACCAGACAGGACACTACCACTATAAAGACAGAGGGCACTAGGTTTCCCGCTCTCTCTGGACCCAGCTACTGAGACAGTCAGAGTCCACGAGCTAGCAAGTGCAAACACCATGTGGTAGCTGGTAAGTCTGGTCAGGCTACTACAAGGTCACCAGTCAGATCAGTATCGTGTCGACCCACAGCTGAATATGTATAGCAGTTCTATATTTGAATAAAACAGTGTTGGATCTTCTCCAGTGTTAGACATCTGCTTCTAGCTTCCCTGCATTGAGTGCAGTCCATATTGAACCAACCTGCCTAACACATCATGGTACCGGAGTGATACTGATCTTGACGGATCTACCTCGAGTGAATCAGCATTGACCAGCAAGCAGCCATCCAGCGAAATGGAAAACATCTAGCCTCCTCCGCAACTCCGCATCTCCGGCAACCTCAGCACCAACTGGAAAATCTTCAAGCAAAAGTTCCTCGTGTACATCGAGGCCTCCGACCTCGAGGCATCATCGGATGCCAGGAAGATCACGCTATTTCTCTCCACTGCGGGGGATCACGCCATCCATATCTACAACTCCCTTACGTTCGCCGACGGCGAAGACAAAAAAAAATTCAAAACAGTCCTGCTGAAGTTCGACAGCCACTGCGACATTGACGTGAATGAGAGCTTTGAACGGTACAACTTCCAGCAGAGGCTTCAGGGTAAGGATGAACCTTTTCAGTCCTTCTTGACCCATCTCCGCATCCTAGCACAGTCATGCAACTATGACTTGACGGTTGATTCCATGATCCGGGATCAGATCGTTTTCGGGGTCCACTCCGACTCTCTGCAGCAGCAGCTCCTTAAAATCAAACCATTGACCCTCTCTGTCGCTATTGAGACGTGCGTTGTCCATGAGCATGCCAAGAATCGTTACTCCCACATCAGGGCGGCAGAAACTGCAAAGCTGGTCTCCCACGAGGCAGAAAGGGTGCAGGCCATCAAACAGATGCAGGGCCTGAGCATCGAGGAGGGTGGCCGTTTCACGCACTTTTCCCGGATCCCTGCGCATGCGCGCCCCGACCGAGTGGACGACGAGACCGAAAACCTGACTGCGCAGGTGCGTACGTCAACCGACTGCACTGCGCATGTGTGATGACGCACTGACGTCAGCGTCATGACGTGTCCAAATTGTGGCTCCGCCCACTTAAAACGGCAAAAGGTCGCTGATGTCTACAGTGTGGCAAGCTTGGCCACTATGCAGCCCTTTGAAGATCTGCTCCACCGCTCAGCAGCCAACGATCCCAGCTGCGGTGCAGAAGTGTCCGCTCAATACAACAAGGCATGCCAGATTCCGATCCCGATAGCCCAACGGACCCTGATGCTGACTGCCTCAAGTCTCCATATCGGGTGGGCATCATAACCACACATGAACTGGCCTCCACCACACCTGCGCAATGCCTCTTAATCCTCAGTGTGGATCCAGGCGACGAGCGGTGTGCTGTCCTCACAGTTCACAAGGCTCGCATCTGATTTAAACTGGACACCGGCACATCTGCGAACCTCATCTCACAATCCGACCTCAACATCATCCAGGCCCAACCAAGCATTCTTCCACCGGCCTGCCAGCTCCTTGACTACAATGGCAATGCCATAGCTGCCAGTGGCTTGTGTCAACTAGGGGTATCCAACAAGGCGATCAAGGCAACATTACGGTTTGAAATTGTCAGGCCTGACAGGGCGTCCCTCCTCGGTGCTCGTGCCGGCAAGCTCCTGAACCTGGTGTAGCGAGTCCACACCATGTCATCGTCACCGGCGATGGCCTTGCCCGATGGAAATTTGCAAACCGACGTAGATGAAGACGACATTATCACGCAGTACCACGGCGTATTCGATGGAATGGGCACGCTCCCGTACCGATATAAAATCCTGCTCAAGCCGAACGCCACCCCTGTAATTCATGCACCACGCCGGGTGCCGGCGCCCCTCAAGGATCGTCTGAAAAAGCAATTACATGACCTCCAAGACCAGGGCATCATCTCAAAGGTTACAGAGCCAACAGATTGGGTCAGCTCCATGGTCTGCGTAAAGAAGCCATCAGGGGAGCTCCGCATTTGCATTGATTTTAAAGATCTAAACCGCAACATCGTGCGGGAGCATTACCCGATCTCGAAACGTGAAGAGTTTTTTTTTTTTTAAATAATTTTTATTGAAATTTTTCGATACAAACATTTACCCCTACTACATTTTAAATTATAACACAACAAATCCCCCCTGGAAAATCCTCCCCACGCCCTCCCCCG